>NW_005871139.1:2201329-2335494 GCF_000147115.1 Myotis lucifugus
GCCACAGCACACTCGGACCCAGGGCTCCTTGTGCCAGGCGCTGTGCTAGGTGCCCCCATGAGATGCAGGCCCTGCTCCTTGGCCCCTAGCCCTCAGCAGCCAGGGGCCACCCTGGAGCAGGCCCAGAGCTAGCAGTAGCCCTCTCCCCCGGCCCAGCCCTCAGCTTTTTCTGAAAGAAATGTTGTGTTCCCCGGACCCTCCCCCTGCTACATCCCCTTCCTCCCACCGAGCCGTCCCGGTTGGTCCCGGGCTGCAGGCCAGCAGCCCCTCTGTGTGCAGACTCCAGTGACACGGCTTTGTTAGAAAACCTCATTAGCAGACAGAAAGGCGGGAGGCAGCTCAGCACCGCATTCCAGGTGTCAGCTGAGAGGGGCCGCAGGAGCAAAGGCCATTAGACCAGACTGAGGTCAGCCCCTGGGCGATGAAAATAATAAGCTGTAACCCGGGAGAGGGGAGAGCGGTGGGGAGTGAGCTGGTAGGCTCAGAGGGATGCCTGCGCTCAGGCTGGGAAGGGAAGGCCCCGGATCTGGAAGGGCCACCAGCTTCTCCCCCTCGATCCTGGGAATCCCAGAGGTCTGATCCGCCTCCATTACCTGGATTCCTGGAGGGTGGAGGCTGGGCCTCGGAGAGGGAGCCTCAGAGCCCGGCATGTGCTCTGCACAAGCAGGAGTCAACAAACTTTGAGGAGTAGAATGAATATTCAGCATGTTCCCTCCCGGGGAGGAGGGCCAACAATAGCTGACTTCTTTAAAAATAAATAAATTATATATATATATATATATATATAGAGAGAGAGAGAGAGAGAGAGAGAGAGAGGGGAAAGGAGAGACTGGAACAGAGACTGGAACATCAATGTTGAGAGAGAATCATTGATCGGCTGCCTGCTGCACGCCCCCACACTGGGGATCAACCCTGCAACCCGGGCATGTGCCCTGACCAGGAATCGAACCCTGACCCCTAGTTCATATAGGTCGGCACTCAACCACTGAGCCACACTGGTGGGAAATAGCTGACTGCTTAGCACTCACTGTGCGCCAGGCACTAGGCCAGTGATGGCGAACCTTTTGAGCTCGGCGTGTCAGCATTTTGAAAAACCCTAACTTAACTCTGGTGCCGTGTCACATATAGAAATTTTTGATATTTGCAACCATAGTAAAACAAAGACTTATATTTTTGATAATTACTCTATATATTTAAATGCCATTTAACAAAGAAAAATCAACCAAAAAAAATGAGTTCGCGTGTCATAGGTTCGCCATCACTGCACTAGGCGAAGTGCTGCGATCTCTAAGCTCTTAGTAACGCACGCCCTAGGAGTGATGGGCTCCATTTTAAAGAGAAGGCAGTGTAGACACCAGAATGCGTTATTTGGGGCTTCTCTGGCTCTTCAAGAACTCACTGGAACTACCTCCTGACACTTGGAATTTCTGAACCAGGGACACATTCCTTCCTTCCTTCCAGTTATTCATAAAAAGGCTGAATGGGGACTGGGGCTGCGCAGCTGAACACTCGTCTTGCAGGGTAATTAGTGAGAAAGGCTGGAATCTGGAATTCCCTGGCCTGAGGGGGAGGGCTGCCCCAGGCCGCTGCTGAGGGAAGCGAGGACAGGGCTGTTTGCCTGTGCTGGGCTGGGCCGCCCCGCGGGCTTGATTTATGAAGTCTTTAACCTGAGGCTCCCTCATAAAGGAGCTTTGAGGAGACGAGGGAGCTGGTTATGAAAGGCCTCCCTTTCTGGGCATCTGTCAGCAGGCCTGCTGCCTGCCCTCAAGGTCTAGGAACCCTGTGCCCACCCCAGGTCCGGACTGTGGGGATGGGGACCCCGGGAGAACTGGACGGGACTCCAGCCTTGTCCCCACCCCTGCTCGGGCTTCTTGCCCTCTACACCCTCTTCGCAGAAGCCTGCAGGAGCGGCCTCAGAGCCCCTGGTCCCAAGCTCCCCTGGACAGGCACGTTGCTCGCTTCACTGAACCCCGGTTTTCAGAATGAGCAGCACAATACCTGCGCCGAGGGAGGGCGTGCAGACACCATCCCCCCCCCCCCCCCCCCCGGCCCACTGGAAAGCTGTCCAATCTCTTCTCGTGGCCCTAACACAGGGCACGAGCAGTGGGTACAAAACTGCAGTGTGTCCAACTGGATTCTCCTGGATTGAATGATGGGAATAAGTGAGATGTATTTGAAAGCGCCTAGTAGGCATTTAGAAAATCTGAGTTAAATCTGGATTTGAATCGGACTCCCTTCAGATGCAGAGCCTGGGGCCCTGACCAGGTTATGCGATGTGGCCCAAGTTCCAACCTTCTCCTCCCAACCGCTCGGGCCAGCAGCAGGGACCTCTGTCTGCCTCCCTCCCGGGGGTGCCCCTCCCCCAGCCCGACCTCTGCCCTCTGCCTCTCCCCATCCAGGCAGCAGCCCCTGCGGCCCCTCTGGGGCGGTGGGCGTCCCTGAGTCGGCACAGCCAGGCTGGGCCCCTCTCCAGGGAAGGGGCTGAAGAGTGTGAAGGGCTGGTGTGTGTGACTTTGTTTATTTTCTCTGAAGGATCCTGCCTGAGCCCTGCTATAAAAATAACCTGCCTGGAAACCTCATCTCTGAGGGGGAGAAAGAGGCTTTTGTATCCAGAGAAGTGGCTCTAACGGCCTCCCTGTGCCTTGCCTCAGCCCCGAGCATCAAGGAGGAGCTGACTAAGGTGATGAGGGGCCAGGGCTCAAGTGAGAGGGGGCAGGGTAGCTGCTGGGGGAGGGAGAGGATGGAGGGGGGAGGGAAAGGAGAAAGCCCTGCTAAACCATCCCCCTGCCTGCTTGACCCAGGAAGTTCCTAAGTAGGAATGAAGGGAGAGAAAGAGAAAAGGAAGAAATCAACAAGAGCCCTGGCTAGTGGGATCAATGGTTAGAACATCAGCCTGGGAAGGGTCACAGGTTCAATTTCAGGTCAAGGGCACGTACTTGGGTTGCAGGTTTGGTGCTTGTGGAAGACAACCAATTGCTGTGACTTTTCACATCAATGTTTCTCTCTCTCTCTCTCTCTCTCTCTCTCTCTCCCTCCCGCCCTTCCACTCTCTCTAAAAATCAATGGAAAAGATATCCTCAGGTGAGGATTGAAAAAAAAAGCAATCAACAAAAGATAAAACCCAACGGAGATACACTGGCTATCAAGAGAGAAACAAAGAGTCCGGGCAGGAGATAGGAAAATCAAGTCCAACGGAGAAGAGAGACAAGAGGAGGGGGCTGGAGTCAAGAAACCAGAGATGCTCACCCAGTGAAACAGGGTTCAAGGGATCAGAAAGAGACCGCAGACGTGTTTCCAGATGTAGCTACGGATTCAGTCCCTCCGTGTCCCCACCGTGTCCCCACTGAGGGAGAAGCCCTGAAAGGTCAGAGCTGGTCTCTAGGAGCCATTCCTGCCCAGCCTCATGGCCCGGCTCCCACGCTGGCTCAGGCTGGGCTGGGCCTGATTGGGTTTCTCAAGGTAACCCCCACCAAGAGCAAGGCCCAAAGGCAAGAAGTGAGTCTGCAGGAGTGAGAGAAAACTGGCACTAGACTCAGGAGGCCTGAATTTGAGTCCTCCTTCTCACTCTTTTTAGCTGGGTGGTCTTGTACAAACCATTTATGGTCTTCCAGCCTGGTTCTCTTACTTATAAATAATTACCTCCCTACCACCACCACCACCACCACCACCACCACCACCACCCAGAGCCATTGGGAAGATTCATGGAAGGGCATCCAAATGGGCTAAGCTGTACAGTGCCAGGGAGAAACAAGAGCGGGTGACCCATTCAGACCCATGTCTCCAGGCACTGGCAAGGGGCTGGCGTGGACCTAAGTCGTCAGAGTCTCAGTCTGTCCTGAAAGCTGCAGGGAAGGTTCTCTGGGCTGTAGCAAGAAGGTCAAAGAAAAGACCACAGCGTCATTTGGAGAAGAGGAGATGCCGGTGTTAACTCTATAAGTGAAGTCCTTTGCTATAAGACATCTCCCATCGTTTTTCATCATCCAAACTTGGGGTCGATCCACACAGAATCAGAGGTTGGCAGGACACATGCCATTAAAGACACCCTCGAAACTCATCTAGGAGGGAAGATGATCTCTCCTGGGATAACTTATGGGGCCAGCAGAAGGTGACATGTTGGCTCCCCTGGGGCTCAGAGCTGGTGTTGAGTGACACATTTCAGAGGAGAGACTGGAGCTGGGGTCCATGATGCCTTAAAACAACCTTTGGAGGCAGAAATTAAAATGTGGAGAGACTATCAAGGAAGCTCTACTTTGGGGACAAAGCCAGGCAGCACAGCTGTCCACTGAACCTAGGAGAGGGCTAGGGAGCCACAGAAAGCAGGCTGTTGGCACCACAGGGCCGAAAGGATTCCCAGAAGAGGAAGCTGAACAGAGGCCCGGGAGAGAAAGAGGGGAGCTGCAGCCACCTGGCTGCTGTGACATACAGCAGGGTAGCACTGGTGATGCTACTGGGAGTGGACCCCAAAATCAAACCGGCCCTCAACAATGTATTTGAATAGTGATTTGTGGCGTGTGCTCAGGATCTCATGACAATAGTAGTTAATGACAAAGGGTTAGCCCTTATTGTGTGGCAGGTACTGCTCTAAACACTTTACATGAATTATCGCATTTAGCCCTGACAAATGTTCCCTGTAGAGTGCGTGGTGGCTGCCTCCCTTGCCATTGGTCACACCCACCCCCACTGTGCAGCAGGCTTGCAGTTTGGTAGGGTTTGCCCCAGTTCCAGCTCCAAGGACAGGCCTGGTGGAGCTGGGCCAATCAGGGTAATTCCATCACCTGTGTCAGGGGAACTCCTTCAGTTTGGTCCAAACAGAGTGTAGGGCAGAACTTGGTTTAATAATGCGGGGAAAAAAGACTTGTCTTTCCTTTTCACGTCATCTCAGTGCATCTTCACAAAAGCCTTTGGAGATAAGGAAACTGAGACTTACACAGGCTATGTAACATGCTCATCATCACATAGCCCTTAAGCAAGAGCATCCAGGTCTCTCCAATCTGGTGACCAGGGATGGCCTGCTCCTCTCCCTTCGAGGATGAATCGATTTCCAATCGCTCTGTAGAGGTTGGTCCTCTCTCTCCATGGAGACTGCACCAATAAGTGAGCATTAACAGGAGGCAGGAGGCAGGAGGTCAATTTTTGCCCAACAGTAGGAAGAGAGTTGCTATGGTCTAGCAATGGAGTGGGCTGCCTGGGAGAGTCACTCTCCATGGCTGGGGCCAGCAGGTCAGGACACAACTGGCGCCTGCCCGAGGCAGGTGCTGGGCTGAAAGCAAAGCCAATGGTCTATACTCCTGAGAGCCTTTCCCTCCCTGGACCTCAGTTTCCCCATCTGTACAGTGGCTGGGGCAGGACTAGGTGAGGATGGAGGTCTCTTCCAGCTCTCACATTCTTGCATTCTGGAATTCCCGGAGGCAGGACTCCAGGGCTCAGGGTCTGGCTGGGAGAACAGAGACTCGGCTGTTTGGCCAACTTGGTAGAACAGTGGAGCTTATTGAGCTCGCGGTTCCCTGAAACAGAAACAGCCAAACGGTGCATGCAGAGAAGATAAATTCATCTGTGGGTCTGATGAGAGTAGCTGAAAAAAATGCAATGCTTGAGGGCTGTCCAAGGAGAGGCAATTTTCAACTAGAAGGCTGCGACGGTGTGCCCGAAAGATGGAAACAGCACACTGGGCCACATCCTGCCCCGGCCAGGAGGAGGCTGAGCTTGGAGATGACAGTCCTCAGTGACACTATAGGGACCAGGAAGCCTTACCTAAGGTCTGGTGGAGTTGTGTTTGCAATTAGCAAAGGGAGTCCTTTTAGAAATTTGCCTTGAATTAAATTTAAACCACTATTGTTCACATAACCCACAGGTGTGTGTTTCAGCAACATAGAGACAACCCTCACCAAGTTGTGAGGCCAGAATTAGACTGAGGGACAAGAGGCACCATACAGTCTCTCCAGGATGTTCCCTCCCTATGTGCCCTAATGATGACTAATGTTGACGTAGGAACTGTTTTCAATGTGCTTAGGCATCTGTGGTTCCATTTGACCTTCATTACAATCCACTGAAGTAGACGGTCAGATAATACTACTCTCAGCTTAGAGAGGAAAAAATGGGGGTTCAGAGAGCGTAAGCCCAAGGTCCCTCAGGTAGTGAATAATGGCTCTGGGGTTCAAACCTAAACTCTTTGGTCCCAAATCCTATGCCCTTTTCCTATGGCACACTGCCGTCTCCCCACTGCTATTTTGGAGGCCAGAGAGGGCTGATTTTTCCAGGATAGGAAGATGCGTGAGGTGGAGCAGTAGCTGACTGCTAAGACCAGGGCCACCTGAGGAAGGTGCTCCATGAGGGGGGCCCAGTCAGCAGCAGGAACGAAGCCCATCTGGGATCAGCCTCATGCTCTCCTTTGAGAGAGAAAGGGAGGCAAGGAAACAAGGCCACAGAAATGGAGGCTCCTGCCAGCGGTGAGTCATATTCCTCCCGGGCTCAGGAAAGGCAGCAACGACTGTTGTCCCTACTCTCAGGAAGGAGGTGGAGCACAAATCCAAAAGGGTCAGGGGAAAGGAGTGAGAGGAATGGAGCCGTAGGAGTGTCCCCAGGGGGACAGGAAGGGAGTTGGGGCTTTCATGACTGCCCACTCCCTGGTGGAGCTGACCCCATCCTCCAGGACTCCTGAGGGCTAGGGTGTCTTCCTGCGTTCTCTGGGCCCTTCTAGACTTCAGTCTGAGGACAAAAAGACTGGAATAAAGTTCAGAGAACCCATCAATAATCCAGTTGGCATGATTCCCCATCTTCCCTGCTCCTCTTGATCCTGCAGAGGCTGAAGGGGGCAATGGGAGGATTATGGAAAGAAGAGAATAGAGGATCAGTATTCACAAGTGATTGGGGGAAATGCTGAGCCCTAACAGCAAATCGATAATAATTTACAAAAATCTTAATATAAAAATAAACAGCAAATAAGTCTTTGATTCTCTGTCTCAAAAGAAGTAAAACATGGTTCATTATCTGGGGAAGAGCCAGCTTACAGCCCCTCCACTCTGATTCTCCCTGACAGAGAATCAGTCCCTCCTGCCCACCCCTCCTCCCTAGCAGTCCTGCCCCTGGTCCCTGAGCCACCTTCCCTTAGGGGCCCCATGGTGTGATGGGAGCTATCTTTTCTCAGGGTGAGCAGAGGGTGGGAGGGACTGAAGAGCCCCCGTATATGGCTGGAGCAGCCCAAGTTCCCTGAGGATGGAGATGGAGGACCCTGGGTGGAGAATTCCTGGTAGAAGTCAGAGCAGTGAACAAAGAGGCCTTTGAGCCAGGCCTTGGTGAGAGTATGAAGAGCCAGAGCCTTCGGCCAAGCCTCCTTACTGCCCGCATACCCCCAAGGACTGGCTTGGGCAGACTGCTGGCTCTGGCCCCTTCTCCCAAAAGGGGATTCCTTATGCAGCTCTCCCTCCCAAATTCTCTAGTGAGGTGCCCAATTCATCAGAAATGTCACCAGAGAGGAAGTCATCTCCTCTATGTCCTCTCATTCCTTCTCTTTTAAGAGTAAAAGTCTTCGGAGTCTGACAGACCTCCTTTCAGTGTTAGTTTCTACCACTTACTGGTTGAGTGATTCTAAGCAACTGATGGGCCCTGAGCCTCAGTTTCCTCATCTGTAAAATGGGAATAATGATTTTTATTCACTTCATTGATTGATTACACAATGCCTGGCACATAGTAAACACTCAATAGACACCAGTATCATGGTTATTATTCCTAATATCCACCCCATCCTCCATTCTCTTTCTCCTTGACCTTTGCTGGGCTTGAACCTTCAGCCTGACCCAAGTCTGACCCCATCCCAGCAAGTGGGTCCATCAGATGAGAGAGCCTCAGCTGACTCTGAGCTGGGCTCCTCATGGAGGTGATGTGGTGTACAGTTCGTCAATCTGGGGGTATATTAGTGGAGTTCATGTAAGAGAACTTGAGGCACTAGGTACCGGGGGCAGTTGACAGTGACCTTGCATGATTCAGTGGACTTACAATGGCCATGTTTGCATCACTTATAAAGCATTTGACTCAGAGTCCTGGAATGTCTAAGAAGTTCACTGGTTCTTAAGTTTTGAGGGAGTTCAAGGGATCTCTGAGGGAGTTCAAGGTACCATGAAACCTCTTTCCAATGAAAAGTAGAATTCTACGTTTTGCATATAACTTCAGCAGGTTTATCTATGGACCTCAGGTTTAACCCTACTCATCTCACAGGTCAGAGGGGTTAAATAACTTGTCTGAGGACCCACAGTTTGCAGGTGGCATAGCTGTGACTTGAACCCAGACGTTAACAGTTATCTCTCTTCCTTCGCTGGAGGGAAATGCCTCCATCCTATTCTTTGGCTGAGATTATGTTCCCTTCCCCCTCCAGGCACTGGGGAGGCTTTGCAAGCCCACAGTGGGCTCCCTGTGGTCCTGAGGAAGTTGTTCAAAGGTTAATTCAGGTGGGTCCAGGGTTGGGTAGAAGAGATTGAGAAAGGCAATGCCAGAGCCCAGGCTAAGAACCAAGAGCCCCCTGCACATGGCAGGGAAGGGTTAACAGAACTGAGTGTGGCTGTGTGTGTGTGTGTGTGTGTGTGTGTGTGTGTGTGTGTTCGACAGCAAGGTTGCATGTGCAAAGGCGCACGTCTCTCATTACGTGTGTTGGTGCTACGGGACCAGGGGCGCAGGCCAGCCTGGGAGAGCGGTGCCACAGTGTCCTGGTATGAATGGGCCTCTGTCCTCAAGGCTGTGTGAGCCTCTGTGTGCACAGGTCCATTAACTCGCCCTCGGCCACATGTGGAAAGGGGAGGAGAGGCCCAGAGAAGCCCAAACCACCCAGTCCTTCTGATTTGAGAATGAAGCAGAAGACACAGAAGAAAGGAAGTATACAGACCCCAAATCACATATGAATAGAGTACACACACACCCTCTGATTAGACTCTTTTCCTCAACCCTATTGTCAGCCTCCTGATACTCATCTGGGTGCTTTGGGGGAAGAATCTCCAGGTAATGTCCTAACAGTTTCTGGAGAGTGGACTCCATTTGCTTTTGTGGCTGTTTCAGTTTTCTACGATGTGTGTCTGTGAGTCTGGTGTGGCTTCTCTTTCCCCTGCCTCACCTGCAGCGCACACTCTACCTCCCACCCAGTGAGCGGGCCTCATGGCACCCTTGCCTGTAATGGACAAGCTTGTCTCAAGTCTTGTCCTGAGCCCCATGTTTTCAGCCCCTCTTCTAGTCCCCTCTGGGCCCCTGTTGCCCTTGGCGGTGGTTTGTTTAATGGAGCAACTCCTGTCTGGGAGCAATCCAGAGCTCAGGACACAGGGAGACACTTGTCCAAACTTGCTATTTTTTCACCAAAGGAGCCAAACCACACTGATGGGCTCAGTGGCCTGGCTGGGCGCCTTCCTCATCCCTCTAACCACTAGCCTGGCCTCCATTCCCCTGGTTGGCTCTGATTACCAGTGGCCTCTAGTTCAGGACTTCTAGTTACCCATCGGGAGACCTCCTCAGTTGGAGTCTGGCCTCCAATGTGAGGAAAGAAGGGAGATCTGGGATCTAAGGAAGTAGCTGAGGCTGAGAGAGATACCCTGGGACCAAAGGCTGGGCCTACAGAAACCAGCAACCTACCACATTCATCCCTGTCCCCCAGTGGCTGGCACAGAATAGGTCCTAAAAGAGTGAGTGAATGGTTAAAGGAATGGATGGGATGGATGAGTAGCTGGGTAAATGAATAGATAAATAAATAATGAAGATTCTGAGATCCAAGTAGACATTCTGATAAAAACCTAATCTGGTTCCTTGGTCAAACATGGGTGTTTGACAGTATAGGCAGCATGTAAAACAGTCCATGGGTAGAAACTGGCCGTTTCTACCTCCTCATGCCCACTCTTCAGGCTCCTTCCTGTACAGGCTGCTCTGCCCACTGGAAAAGGTACTCTGCAGCTGAGCTAAGTAGCACTGAGTCAGGTGGAAAGAGGTGTGTGTGTGGGCCTGCCATGGAACAGGGGCAGGGACAAAATGATGTCGGCTAGAGTAGTGCTGTGTGCTTGGACCAGAGGATGGAGAACATTTCCAGCACCTGACACATATGGTAGGCCCTTACTGAATGGGTGAATAAAACATTTCTATGTCCTCTTCTATCTGGCTTATCCAACAAAATCCTTTCCTAAGGGATATTTAGATTCTCAAAAGCTCTGGACCACTAAGGACCTTCCTCTGGGGGTAGAATGAACCAGTCAGCAGCCCTATCCAGGGAAAAAGGAACAATTTGTGTATCTACACCCCTACTACCCACAGTCCTCCTCCACCCGCATCCTCCTCCTCCAGCCAACCAGCAGGATGCAATGCAAAGCTGCTGCTGCTGCTGCTACTACTGCTGCTGGTGTGTGTGTGTGTGTGTGTGTGTGTGTGTGTGTGTGTGTGTGTGTGTGAGAGAGAGAGAGAGAGAGAGAGAGAGAGAGAGAGAGAGAGATGGTCACAAGCTCTGGCAAAGGCCTACTCACCTAACAGCCGGGTGGGCATAGGATGATGTAGGGCGGGTGAGGGGGGTGGGGGAGGGAATTTGGTGGGTAAAGGCTGTTCTGCTGGTGGGGAGGAGGGGGGCTTGCCTAATAAATTAGGAAGCTCCACACCACCAAGCCCAGATAGAACTATGGGTTCGGAGACCCCATTTAGGAGTCCTGTCCCCCAGGTCAAACCCAGTAGATCTTTTCTGTTGCTGAGATTTTCATGGAAGGAACTGCTCAGAGCTCCTGAGGGGCCCTGCTGCTGGGAAGTGCTCCTGACGTTTGATCACCGCTCTCCACTGGAATCTGCCTCCGGAGAGTCCCAAGGGGAGCCTTGCATTGGATAAGTGGGAGCGTATCCATGGGCAAAGCTGAATTAGACCCGGAAAGCCTGGGCTTTGAGGCCCAAAGGGTTTCCTTCTGGTCTGAGTCCATGTTCTGAGCAGACACAGAACTGTTGGCTCAGGGCAGGCAGGGAAGGTCATTGAGAGCCAAGGGAAAATGATTAGGAGAAATTAGCATCAAGAGAGGCCTCCCCGTGGGGGTGGGAAAGGCCGTCTGTTTAAGAGGAAGCTGAAAGTGGCAGAATGATTTGGGAAAAGAAATCTGAGAGAGGTTGGAGAAAGGCTGGGACTGTCTTTCTTCTCCCATCAGAGAGAAGAACCCCTCCCCCCTCAGCTCTAGCTGGAACTAAGTTCCTCCTCTCCAGGGGCACTGGGTATGGAGGTGGGAGGGGGAGCAGGAGGGCACAGCGCTGTGCATTCCTGAGATTCTCAATCCAGCCTGAATGGAATGGCAAAGGGAGCTTCATACTGAGGGGACAGAGCATGAGACACAGAAGTGAAAAGATCAAATGGAACACTGTGGAGCACCAGAAGTGTCTTCGCCTGTCCCTGCACATACACAGCCTGATTCCTGAGGCCCTGGGGGGTGACCTTCACATGTCCCTGAATATACAACCTGATTCCTGAGGCCCTGGGGTGTAATCTGGGTCTTCATGGTGTCTCCCTACACCCCACCTCCCCACCCTCCCAATCCCTAGACCTTCCCCTTTCTGGGTTAGAACCTCAAAGGAAAAGTGTGCTAATGTGGGTAGCTTACTGCTGGGGAGGAGAGTGGGAAGCAGAAAGAAAAAGGACAGTTGGGGAAAGGGTTTTCATGAGAGGGGTGAAGGGAATTTCTTAGTGCCCCTTTCTGGAGAAGCCAAGAGGAAATGAACCCAAAGGCAGAGAGACCCTGCCATTCCCCTTGACCTTCCAAACTAAGGTGAAGAGTTAAGTAAGGACCTCAGTCCTGCTCAGGAGAAAAAAGTGGGAGGATTGGACTCTGCACCTCAGCAAAGGTTCTCTTCCCTGGTTTCACACTAGTGACCCCACGATGTCCAGGTTAGGCACTTGACCTAGTGACACGAAAAATGCTGGTTGTGTGAAGCAGCAGATCACAGGGCTTTTAAAGGCTTTGAAGACATTTCCTCTTGGCTTGAAGTCCCTATTTCTGTCATTGACCAATTTGTGAGACTCTGGGCAAGTTATTCAATCTGAGAAATGGGGATAATAATAGTACCTACATCATAGACTTGTGGGGATTAAATGGGTAATGTATATAAAGTGTTTGTATATAAGGTTGGGTTCAGGGCCTCAACAAATGCTTACTCTTGTTATTGGAAGAAGATAGCTCTAACTGCTAAGTGGATGATGAATTTGAATCCAGAGACCCCAGGAGAGGGTCTCTGGTCTCACTGTAAACCAGACAGGAGGAAATGAGGACTCGAATAGGTGGAGGCTATCAAAATGGAAGGGAAGCATAACTCAGAGATGCTGAGTAACGGTAATCCACTCACTCCCAAAATTCTCACCTTCGACCATCCCAGGCACCCGGGACGCAGTATGAACAGAATTGACATTTTAGTGAGAGACAGACAAAACAATGAGTAAATAATATAGTCAGATATCAATACTACAGAGAAAGAAACGAAGAGAGCCAGGGAGTGTAAGAATTGGGGTGTGGGGCTGATATCCCACCAGAGCCGGAGGGGAATGAGAGAGTCAGTCAGAAGGAAATCCAGGGAAAGGCCTTCCAGACAGGAAGCAGCACGTAGAAGGGCTGTGAGATGGAAGCAGCTTGGTTTGTTAGACAAACACCTAAGAATGCCTGTGTGGCCGGGGCCAGTGAGCCTGGGCACAGTGGTAGGGGATGGTGTTGGTGAGGTGGCGGTGGGGCCTCTTAGGCCATTGTAGGCACAATTGGCTGGTGATGGGCTGATGGTAAATGGGGCACAGGTACACAGGAAGCAAAGCATTTTTCCTGGGGTTCAAGAAGAGCATCTAGAACACAAGTTCCTCAATGGGCCCCAGGCCCATTGCCTTTGCAACGTCTGCAGCACCTACGACCAAACAAGGCACCCAGAGCAGCTGGGGAAAGAGGTGACTCTGACTCTGACTCACAACGGGGCCCAGGTCCCCACTTTGAGGGCATTTTCTCCCTCCGGTAATACACATGCAGACCCAGGCAAGCCTCAGCTATCTTTAACCACATTCAGGAACCAGAATATAGGGTGGCCTCAAGCTCTTCCTCCTCGCTTCAACCACTTTCAAATGACTGAAAAATCTTAACCAGGCCTAGAAAAATGTCAGAACTCAAGAGTATCCTGGAGACCACAAGGGTTTCTTCTAACTCAACACAGATAAAAATGCTTTCACCAACATAGCGGGAGATCTTTCAGAAGTTGGTGCTTTCTTATGTCTTATTCTTTGGAGAAGAGCTTTACAGGTAGAGCAGAGGGAGCATGTCTTTGAGGTTAGATTGTAAGGAAAAGGGGTGCAGGACAGGGGCAAGGAGACAAGGGATGCTGTGATCAGGGTGGGTTAGAGTCTTGACTGGTGTGTTTGGCTCAGAAGGGTTCTCTGGCCAGTTCCACAGAGAGACCCGGTTTTAAAAAGTGCCAGGGAGCCACGGATTTGCATGTTATTTGCGTTCAGGACTCAATTCCAGGTATGTGGAATGAAATGAATGAATGAACAGCATTCAGACTCCTGGTTAAGGGGTGGACTCAGGAATCCAGACCACACTGAGGATCCAATCACTGCTTCAGCTTGGATCAGGAGACACAGACCCAGGCAGAGACAGAACAAACAGTCAAAGAGACAGAGAGACAGTCATAGAGAGACAAACACCATAGAGTCTTTTCTACCAGGAGTTTCCAGTCAAAGCAAGAAAGCAAAATCCACATAATTTATTTTAAATAAATCAACTTTTCAAAACTAGGGTCTCTCTCTCTCTCTCTCTCTCTCTCTCTCTCTCTCTCTCTCTCTCTCTCACACACACACACACACACACTCACTGGCAGAGAAAGGCAACAGCATCCCTGACTCTCCACTTCTGCCTCTCCACTGCCCATCTCCAGCTTCACACTGACTGTGTGCCTCGGTATCTGCCTTCTCCATAAGGTACATTGCTTGGTGTCTTTCTGACCTCTCAAGTGTTAGACCAGGGGTCCTCAAACTACGGCCCGCCGGCCACATGCAAATACAAATATTGTATTTGTTCCCGTTTTGTTTTTTTACTTCAAAATAAGATATGTGCAGTGTGCATAGGAATTTGTTCATAGTTTTTTTTTAAACTATAGTCCGGCCCTCCAACGATCTGAGGGACAGTGAACTGGCCCCCTGTTTAAAAAGTTTGAGGACCCCTGTGTTAGACTATAAGGCCCTTGAGGACAGGTGGCTTTTATTTCCCTGGTCAAACCATCTCTTCATTCCCCCCTTCTGGGCCCCCAAGCTCGGTGCTTAAACACATGCTTATTAAACACCTAGGGTAACGGGCTCCCTAGAAGTATAAGGCAAATGCCCTCCAGGAACTTAGCTCTGGCTAATAGACTCAGTGCAGGCAGCATGTGAAACAGTCCATTTAAAGGACACGGCAGTCAGAGGGACCCACAATCTCAATGTGTAAGTGCTATACAGTATCACTGGAAATAAAAAAGATGGAGAAAACTATACATAATAGAAATATGTGGCCCTGGCCAGTGTTGTTCAGTTGGTTGGGCATTGTCCCATGTAGCAAAAGGTTGCCAGTTCGATTTCTGGTCAGGGCACATGCCTGGGTTGTAGGCTCAGTCCCCTGGGGGGTGGGAGGGCTGCAGGCGCCAGCCAATTGATGTTCTACTCTCACATCAATGTTTCTCTCCCTCTCTAACTATCAATTTTAAAATATTTTTTAAAAAGACATATATGTGGTTAGGAAAAAAAAACTTCAGTCTGCTGGGCACCCCTCATTCAGTTAATTCCTTTTATTCTGATTAGCTCCCTAGGATAGGGGCCGAGCCCTCTGAAGGGCATGCTGAACTGCTGAGCAAGGCCTGTATGTTAAGGGTGGAGTGGGGCATTAGGTTTGGGACTGGAGATGAACCGCTGGGGTCCACAGAGATGCAGCCTCACTGCAGGCTGCCATGAGTGGCCCTTCTTCCCCCAAGTCCTACAGTATTCTTTCTAAATAAATGTTTTAGTTATCCCTAACTCCTCCTGGCAGGCCAGAGAGAGAGAGAGCTTACACTCCTGGCTTGGAAAAAAAGCACCATTCACCTGCCCTCCTGGTGACATGTCTCAGTCCATTTCTGATGTCAGAGGCAGATTACAATGCAAACACCATGTGAAGTTGTTATTTTCTGATTATAAGGGCTGCAGATGCCCAGGTAAGAGATATTAAGATAACATGATCAGGGAAGGCTTCAAGGAGATGGGATTTGGGTGTGTGTGCTCTGTATTTATGAAGGGAATAAAAGAGTAATTAACCGAATGAGGGGCACCCAGCAGACTGAAGACTATGCTCCCTGGGCACACACCTCTCCCTCACGCACTTATATTCTGTGGAGGGTGGAAGGACAATCTCCAGAAATCAAGCAGTGGATGTTACTGCTCAGCTGAGAAGAGAGAAAAGTTAGCAGCTATTAGTCCCATCAGGATAAGACTGACCTGGGCCTTAACTCTAAGACCAAGCTAATGATAACATTGGCCTTAAACTTTAACCTTGAACCTCTCACCTTGACTGATTTCTATTCCAAGCGGCATTGTGGCCCTCACTAACATTTCAGAATCTTAGACTTTGACAAGACTCTAGACATCTGGTCCAACCCCTCACAGCTGGAATGATCCCTACCCTACCCCTGATGGGCAGAGAGGCAGCTCATGAATATTTCATCGAGCTTCATCTTCTAGCTCAGTTTCCTAATTTCTCTCTCAGAGGATACATGTGTAAGTTCACCCTTATCTTCATGTGTGACCAGCATGACCTCACATGCTCTTATGTTCTTCGCCACTTCCAAAGTTATGGGCTCTTAATAGAACAGATGTTAGGATTCAGCACAGGTGAAGTAAGGCTCTGGATGGAAGGAACTGGGCTGAATCTTACTTGTTCTTCCCAAAATTTTTGGATGATTTTAAGCTCTCCATAGATTGTTCTAGGAAATATGGCAACTTTGTCACAAGCTTAGCATGCAGCCTGTTTGAGTCAACAGGGCCTGATAGCCTTTCACCTCCTCTTCTAACTCTCTTGGGTGTGTGAAGTCACGGGGTGAAAGCGTCATATGCGGCTTCACCTTGACCCATGCAGATGCCACAAGGGAGAAGACAAAGCCCGAGTGTCGAGTGTCGGTCATTTCTCTCAATCTGGGAGGCATATTTGAGAGCTGGAGGGATCGCTGAGGAGAAAGACCAGAGGCTGGGACAGCAAACACACTGGGGCTCTTATCTGAACCCTCTCCCTCTCCCCACTAGAGCCTTTTATGAGCATGTAAAGCCAGGTGGTGATGGACAGGCTATGGGATGGAGCTGCTGGAAGTGCTCTTCCAGGTTATCTGTTCCCACTCAACATCACTAAAACTTGGGGCCAATATTGCTAGGAACAGTGGATAGATGCTAGTGTGATTACAGGGGCTAAAGAAAAGAGAAGTTGATATTACAGAGAAGTGTGAGGCACTTCATATATAGAAGAGTTAATTTACACAAAGTCTCCAGGTTGGATGAGGAAAAAGTACTTACATTCAACCCTAAACAGGACTCCCAGAAGCAACAATGGATCCGATAACAAATGGGATGGAACTAACCTGTGCTTCAGACCATGTTATTTCAAATGGGCTGGAATGGTCTGGCTTTCTCTGTACAGGGCCCAGGACTGACTGCTGGGCTATGGTTTCTGCTGAAGGCTTGATGTCTGGCACCTAGAGCTTATCATCCCTCAAATATTCCTTTTTTAGGGGAGGCAGGTGACCATGAGCACTGAGCCCAGGGGAAAGAGAAAAACAGGAGAAAAGAAAAGCAATAGGCTTATTTCTTTAAACAAAATATTGGAAACATGCCCTTGGCCATGGAATACAGAAATGTATTTTTCCCTCCCCTGGTCATCAAAGCCCACCCTCAAATGAAGGCAAAAGTAAGTTGCCAGACGTGGGTCCTGCTCTTGTTGCGAGCCCTCTGGAGAGAACAGCCCACTCTAACAGTCTATATTTAGGTCCCAATGAGCCATCTAGGCTACAACCTAGGTCTCAGCTCAGCTCACTCCTACCATGAAGGGTGGTCTCAGGATCACTAACTCCTCCCTGTATAAAGCTGCATTGGTCAGAAAAGGGGGCCAAGTTCAGACAGACTCAACAATATCTTATGTATTTTTCATAGTGCTTTTGTTGCAGGTTTCATTTTCTGCTATACATGGCAATAAATATTTGTTGCTTTGGTCTGTACAAAAAGTCTGCGAGGAAGGTAAAACAGATGTAATCTAAACAAACAATAAATACAGAAAACTATCTTGTTCCAAGTCCCCCGGAAATAGTGAGAGAGCCTGAAAAACGCAGGTCTTCTGAATCATCGTCCCAATCTATACCATACTGCCATGTTTCAAGTTGTCACTTAAACACATAAGTACCAGAGTCAATGTTCAGGAGTCCTGCAAAGAGGCTGCATGTCATTGCTTTCTAAAAGAGAATGTGTAAGGTCCCAGCAACTCATATATAGGAAGCTATTTATTTCCTATAGAAAACACCAAAAAAAAAAAAAAAAAAGAAGAAAAGAAAAACAAACAAAAGGTAGTTTTCCCCCCGAAAGGCAGGCAGTTATGAAAAGGGTAGAACATCTAGTTGCTGGAGTGGAAACAGTAACATTCAGTTAACAATGGAATATTTAAAAAAAATAGTTTTCTTTTCAAATTGTAACCTGCGGTAAAACATAGAAAAATGTACTAAACAAGCTTGGTATAAAACAGAGTAAAATTTTCAAATAAGCCTAGGGAGAAAGCACAATGCTGGAAGGGATGAGGTACCAGGGAAGAGGAGAAAATCTTTCATACAAAACTACCTATTACAATACAGAAAAAAGTATAAAACGTTCCTATTTTGGAACTTAAGTACAAAAATGACACTGGCATTGGATCGTTTCACTAGCTAGCCTGAGAAATTCTCAGAGGGGATGGGTGGTGCTAAAGAGAACAAAAGGAATAGCAGTTTTTCAATCTCAAGTTGATCAGTCCAAATTCCACCCATTTTCCAGTTGAAAATATCAGCTCCCTCTGTAACCTCTATCCCTAAGCCAAAGTTTATCCAGGTCTTAAAATATTCTGTTAGGAAGTCCACAAACACCCTACACATAGGGGCTGGGATCTGTGCGTGCTGGAGCTAAATTTGGAGAATGGAAATAAATCTACAGGCTAAAATGATGAACACATTCAGCCTTTAAAAAAAAAAAGCATATCCCTGTGAAATATATATATATATTTATATATATTAAATTCTCTGTGGTTAGAAACATATTTAAATGAACTAGCCACAGACCAAACTAGACTTGCATTCATCCAATGCTGGAATTTTATGCTAAAGACTGAGGTCCTTCTTCTTGGTCAGAAGTAGGCGGCAGTAAAAGTGGTGCCTTGTTGCTCCACTAACCATTCCCTGGGTGGGTCTTCCCCGTATCATGTGTTGTGAACACATGCAAACCCCTGCTTTTAAGAAAAGGACTGCCCAGGACTTTGGGGTCCACCCAGGGCTCATATATTGTGCCTCAGGAGGGAGGAAGCTACAGATAGAACAGCCTGGTACAGAAGCAGACAGATTTTACAACGGGGCATATAAATAGGAAACATCCTAGAGGAGGGACTTAGGCATGTGCCCCAAAGTCCAGTTTACAGTCACTTTCCTGACAAAACATCTTGAAAACCAAGTGTGTATGTGTGTGTGCGTGCATATGCTGGTGGTTTTTATCCCTATGTTTTTGCCCATGCCCTTTCCTACCTCTTAGTAAGGCCTAACAACAAGAGTTTTATATGAAACCAAGAGTCTTTCCAAGCTTCTCTCAGCCCCTAATTAGGGACCGAGTGAGGCTGGAGCCCTTTGAAAACAAGATGGCAGAACTGAAGAAGTGAAAAGCAGTCTCTCTCTTCAGCTTAGGGATGTCCCTCACCCCTTTCACAGCACCAGAGTTTCTTTGCAAAAATAGTATCTGAGATACAAAAGGAAAGGCAGATGTGCTTGTGAATGCATCTCGCCAGGGCCTGGTCCAGGATCAAGGGCTTTACAAGAACAGGGGTTGGGAGTGGCTGTTTCCAAGGTCTCTGGCTGTAGACAACGAAGAGCTGGTCCCACAACGTCAATGCCCGCTAACCGAGACAGTCTTCACAAGAGCTTTCGGTGGAGAATCTCCCAGACCATCCGCTTCCGGAAGTATGGCATGTGTTGCTGTAGGGACAGAGACACCCTTCATTTTCATTTCTTTAATCCAGACCCAACACTCCTTTCCACATATTCCTTTCCTCCTTGAGGTTTTCAACTATAGTCTCAGTTGCATTTTTGGTCTTTCAAATTTCTCATTCTTGATTAACATGTAATTCTTTTTCCTTTCCATTGCTTTTTCCTATTGCTATTTTCTTTTCTTTTTTAATATATATATTTTTTATTGATTTCAGAGAAGAAGGGAGAGATAGAAACATCAATGATGAGAGAATCACTGATCAGCTGCCTCCTGCACGTCCCCTACTGGGGATTGAACCCGAAACCTGGGCATGTGCCCTGACATGGAAGTGAACCGTGACCTCCTGGTTGAGATGTCAATACTCAACCATTGAGTCACACCGACCAGGCATCCACTGCTATTTTCCATTGCGGTGTCCTCAGAAGTTTTATTGGGCATTTCCAGGTATCCCCCGGCTATACCTAAATGTCTCTTAAGAATTCTGAGAATGTCTATCAAGTCCTCTACATTGAAATCTTGAGGATGTAAGATCTGAGGCCTGAAAATCTAAAAGTCACTTTTTAGAGGAAGAGTTATGGGAACTGTAAGAGTCAAGAACTATCGCCGAACCGGTTTGGCTCAGTGGATAGAGCGTCAGCCTGCGGACTCAAGGGTCCCGGGTTCGATTCCGGTCAGGGGCATGTACCTTGGTTGCAGGCACATCCCCAGTAGGGGGCGTGCAGGAGGCAACTGGTCGATCTCTCTCATCGATGTTTCTAACTCTCTATCCCTCTCCTTTCTTCTCTGTAAAAAAAAAAAAAAATCAATAAAATATATTAAAAAAAAAAAGAGTCAAGAACTATGATGGAAAAATCCAGTAAAGCTATTAATTCAAACAGAAGTAAAAAGTTAGTTTAGGTTAGCAAAACTTGAGTGCTAACAAAGTATAAAGAAACTGAAGAAAATGTGCTCTGGTCCCAGTTCTCCGTTTTTTACAGGCTTTGAAGTAGGTGGGGGAGATGGGAAGAGAAGAAGGCTCTGCTATTGCCCAGGATTCTTTGACTTCAATATGTGATATATGGAAACCCAGGATGTGATCTATTATTATCCTTCTTTGTCTTATGATGTGACAGGCAGTAACCACTGGTGTTACAAGCTACAGGCTGAAGCAGAGCCCCCTAATCAGAGCAAGTAGAGAAAAAAACACCTGGCGGGCACCTGGAGACAGGGTGGACAGAGAGCTCCCTAACCCCTGAGGCCTCAGCTCACCTGTGTGAAGTTGATTGGTCTGTCTTTGGTAATGCAGTCAGCATATTTGCAGGCAAACATCCCACAATCACTTCCATTCATCTGCTGTGGAATTTCCTAAAAGACCAAAAACAATGAAAAGGTAACATCTTTCCAAGGTTCCTTCCTTCTTGTTAGACTATAAATAAGAACCAAAGCAGATAAATTTTACAGGTTTCCCTGAATTTTGAAGAGATGACCCCTCGTTCCCCACTCAGAACAACACAGGCTCAGAGAAAAAATAGAGCTTCTCGGGCCTGTGGACTTCATATTAACCACATAGGAAACTATCTCAGACTTCCTTGGCACCTAAGGGTGTAAAATCTGGTCCCTCCCAGTAGGGCCAAACAATCAGCAAACACATCTTATAGGAGTGAAAAGCTTAGCAAAATAGCCGGGCATTTAGAAAACCTAGCTCTACATAAGAAACACATTACCAGTTTTCCCACAAATAGCTTTCTCTATCTTCCCCAAGGAACAAAACCACCAAGCTGTAGTCAGGACAGACACTAAGAAGCTCCCTGGGAATCAAACAGTAATACCTTTTCCTTCCCAACCACTCCCATGTCAGGAACTTTTATCTCATCAAGATCAAATGTACCTGGCTTTTCTTGCTGAAGAGCTGCCAGCCATTGGTGTCAAACTCTTTCCTTTTCTTGTCAATGCTCTCCTGCTTTAGGTATTGCCTAAAGGTATTGGGAGAGAATGAGATGAGCTGTGGAGAACATGGATGACCGCTGCCACCCAAAGAATGGAGCAGACAACCCTTAGGAAGAGTTTTCATATATGCTTCTGAGAAAAAACAGTATACAATGTTGGGTGGGGGTATCTTTACACTGCTAAACCTCCTTTGGGACTCCCACAATTCATGCCTACCCTGTCCACCCAAGAGAAATATGATGTTTCTCTGATACCCAGGGTTCCTTCTATCTACTGTTCCTCCTGAGGAACGAGTTTTGATTCATTTCCTTGGTTTATATGGTCCTTTCAAACTCAATCTAATGGAAGAAGAATGTTTCTCTAGCAACATCAAACTATTTATTTACTATTAGTCTTGAGTCTCCTGTGCAAAAATTCAATCCAAGCCAACAATATGTTGAGTATACACCTCATATGGAGCATTCTTCATAAGTGCAACCTGCTCACCATTCTGGAACCTATCTACCAGAGTGGTACAGGGAGGAATAAGCATTTTGGAAAGAGAAACAGATAGGGTATAAACAGATTTGCATTCTGGTTCCCAGTTAAGCCACTATCTAGTAGGACCTGGGCAAATAAAAATTACTCTGTGGGTTTGGTATCTTCATCTGTAATATTAGGAGGTTGGATTAGATGATTTCTAAATAGTTTCTCTAACTATATGTACATACCCACTCTATATTTTAGTGCACTAGGACAGTAATTGTCCCCATTAGGGCATATATTTGGTATTAGTACATTATTAAACTTTACTTAGATGTAAAATATCCATTCTTACTTAATATGAAAATTTCCTTTATTAATTAGTTCACTGAAGGTATAAAATAACTGAGTTCAATAGCTGGAAGACAATATATACCGACACCATACTCTTCCGTCCTCAACTCCTTACTTACAAAAGGATCCTGCAGGCTTCGTTGTTTATCCCACCCATAGAGTCGTAATAGGTAATATTCTTCTTTCTAAAGTCCACAACCTAGGAATAAAAAAAAAAAAAATCTGTGTTTATAAAGTGAAGAAGACTGCTTTCTCAGCTCTTCCCTTCCCTGGAACCTTTTGCCAGATTTCCTGTGAAATCATAACATGTATGATTGATACTGTGCATCACACCATGCTTAATCAGCAGAAGACAGAAGAATACAGAACTACAGTGGGGGCTGATCAACTGCTGACCCCATTAATTGCCCTAAAACCTTTTTCTGTATTTAGGGTCCCCATCCACAATGTGGGCAACAATGAAGACACAACATGTTCTTCAGAGAATGTAAGTTCACTGAAGTCATTTCCACAGTTTCAGAAAGATGATAATAGATTATGGGTGTCATTTCTTTACCTGGAGAATTTCCTTTGGCTTTATGTTTTTAAAATGTAATTCAAAAAAAGACTGTGAAATAACTCTCATACTTTCATTAATTCGCTAAGCCATGTTCTCAGAGTCATAAAAAATATTCAATTACCAAGTATGCAAGGCCAAGTCATGATTAGGCAGAAAATAATGGCCACGGGATCTGAACTGGCAGCATCATTAGGAAGTCACTTTTTATACAGGTTTGATAAATTGAGCTAAATTTTATTTTGATTCTCTTGCCTTGTAGTTTATTGATGTCCTTAAAAAGAGTTCCAAAATTGTCAAGCATGATCTAAGTACAAGTGAAGGAAATAAAAAATTAAACTAAAAAAAAAAAAAAATTCCTCTGCAGGAGGGAATTCTTTTTGTTTAGGAAAATACCTTAAAGACACATGTAGCTTTTTAAAAGATGGGACAGAGCCTGAAAAGACAGATGCAGTGCAGAAATTACTGAATTGCTCTGCATAATAAAGAGAATGGGAGTGTAAAAATTTAAAAAGTCACTTTTTCTCTCCATGCTTTTGCCTTGAGGCTGCTTAGACTTATAATTCCTTTTTAAATATTTCCAGAAAAGGAAATTCCACAGCTTTCTTCAAAGTCTAAGTATCTCTCACTCTTAACAGAAAGTTCATTGATCTATCCAATTTCTAGCCAACTAAATACTACTGTTCTCTCAATCATTCAGTGAAGAAGTAGAACTAATACTCACTATTCTCTGTGTATTCTATAATTATATAAATTCTTTTAAAATTTTACCAAAAACAAGTGGGTACTCACAGCAAGACACCAGTGCACTCCCAGGTGAATGGGCACCAAAAGAATGTCAACAGAAAATACATCCACTTTCTTTGTCCAGCGTTTCACAGCCTGGTAACCAGCTGTTTTTAACTTAGTAAAAAAAAAGGTATTAAATGCATGTACACTTGGCAATCCCTTCTCTTTACTTCGCTCCATCAGCATATTCATGTAGAAATTGATGATCTGTGGGAAGAAATTATATGTATGTATTAAATCAGGCCTTTCATAATAATTGTTATATGAAGGAAAAGCAGTGTTGTATTGTACAACATATGCTATTGTTTCCTAATTAACTCAATTAAGACTTTAACATGCAATAGCCTCATGTCCCTATATTGAATTCTGACTAGAAGGGAGGCTATAAACAGTGAGGTGGTTATAAACAGTGAAAACAAAAAGCTGAAGTTATATATATATATATATATAATGGAGTTGGGGATACATATGGGCAGATGCTGGCCAGAAGACAGGATTGGGTCAAATCTGTTAACAAGGTTAAGACCAACAGTTCAGTTCTTAGACGTGGGTCACCTGTTTTTACACAAAGATAGAAAACTTTGGTTCAATGCTAAAGATTGTCTTTTAGCCTTTAAGCTAGCTTGCAGAGGCAAACTGTTTTGGTTTCAAGCAGACCTGAATAAGAGGATAAATCATCAATTATACTGGACAAAACACTTACAAAATGACAGTAGTTGAGCAATGTTACCTTTTATAGAGGCACACTTGAATATAGTATAAAAACCAATATAACATAAGACCTGGAAGTACAGTTACACACCAAAGAGGAAAGTTCTCCCCAGAATCTGTATGGTTAGCTTTCTCATTTTTGTTGATTCCATTTATGCCTTCAATGTCAAGTATGAATGAAAGAAATTAAAATGCTTGAACAGGAAATATGTGATTCTTTCTATTAATGAAGCAATGTGTTCTCTAATTGTGACTATGTTGTCTATGGTTCCTTGAGGTCCAGGGCTCCTTGGTACTAAAGCTTGTAAGTTACTGGGCCAGAAGTTACTGCATACTTACTTTATGTGGTCAGATGAGGCCAGGCCAGTGTCTGTCAACTGCAAGGAATGAATGGGCTAACTGATCCACAGCTTGGAAATATGACTAAGAAAACAGGCATGTTTTTCAGAATGCTTTTTGGGGAATGGGAAAATGCCCCGGTCCTTTGACAAATATTTACACATTAGGATGCCAGAGCAATGAGCTACTGCCCAACAGTAGGCACCTACATACCGGGCAGGCAGCAGGGACCACTGCCAGGAACACACCAGAGCATGGTCTAGACTAGAGAAAGGGCCTATAGATGAGGATGCCTAGGCAGTTGCAGGGAAACCACACTTGCCATGAGGCAGAACTGGAGGCAGGAGGGAGAGGGGATGACTAGGGTTGAAGAAAGACACTGTTCTGCCTACATCTCTGAAGACTGAGCAATGGGCCCAGCAGGCCGAGAGAGCTTAGGTTGTGGCTAATTCTCTGTCTAGTGTGATTCCCAATAGATAATTGGAACTCAGTTATTTTAAATAATGATAATGAATTGAGACACAATTAGGATTATAGCTTTCTCAATCTAGATTTCCTATATAATTCTGCCCCCAAGGACAATGGTGCTAATGATGCTTATAGGAATGAAGGCAGCCAGGAACACAGAAGGGTCTGCCCAGCAAGCACAGATTAGGCTATAAATAGGCTATAAACTACATTATCTAATGAGAGAAAACCAGCAAGAAGGGACTGATTCCTCTGGCATTCTACCCACCCCACAATATTAGCCATGTTATGACACTAAATCCTTCAGTCTAAGGGGTGAAGTGAATAGGCAGATGACCTGCCAGTCATTGTAAGCCAACCTTCTATGGGGCAGGCAAGTTACATATTTGAGGCAATAACGACTCAAGGGAAAGGTGGAAGGAATCAGACAGAGATAAAGACAGCCAAGCAAATGAAAGCCATGGAGATATTTCTTCCCCAGGTGCCCATAATTGTGACCTTTGGGATAATTACCCTGAAGTAAAAAAGTATGACATAAATGAATGTCAAGCTACATATGACTATCCTATTTTTTAGGAGGAAAGAATGCTACAGACCAATG
Source organism: Myotis lucifugus (assembly GCF_000147115.1). NCBI lineage: Eukaryota > Metazoa > Chordata > Mammalia > Chiroptera > Vespertilionidae > Myotis > Myotis lucifugus. Next base: position 2,226,749 of record NW_005871139.1, read on the forward strand.
AAGTTTAGCTGGACTTACACTGCCTGAGTTGTTTGGGGTTCTTTTGTGTGTGTGTGTTTCTTTTGAAAGAGTGAACTATAGACCAACCCCTCCAAACAGAAACAAAGACCTAGCAATCAGGATACCTAACACCATCTGTTTCCTTTAAGAATCCCTCTTCCACTGCTTTAGCTCTGCCTCCAACCGACATTTCTCCACTGAGAGGAAAATGGCCTCCTCCAAAGTCAGCTTATTAATTAGCTCTAAGAAGTGATGTGGGTTCTTTTTCATTTCTCTTGTATCCCAGGAGGAGGGAGTGTGGTGGCCTCGATGTTCCCTCCCATTATCTGAAAATGTATAATCTGACATCTGAGGCAGAATTTAGATTCAAGTTTCTCTCCTTGGTTTTTCAGCTATTACTCTGTCCAAATGAAGAAAATTGTCATAGTTCAGCCAAGACACAATCATACCAAAAAAAACAAGCTAGGAATTAGAGAACAAAAAGAATCCTACATGTCATCTCACAGAGGAGGGCTGAAGATGAAGGAGAAAGAAATGAGAGAAGGGATCACAGTACTTAAGATGAAAAAGAAGCAGTGATGGTCAGAGTATTTGCTTATATTTTGTGAAGACAAGGGTTCCTTCCCTCCCATGGAGAGAGCCTTTCTACACACAAGACTCTCTTAGCTCCAGAAGATCTTCAATTGCCTTTGAAATAAGGGGCTAAAAGCAGCAAATCAGCCCTGTGCCTACTGTTTGTCTTGCCAATATATCAACATCTGAGGACGACAGCCAGTGTTAGTCCACTTGTCACTCTTTTTGGGACCCACACTTGCCTCTGCTCGCTATGGCTCCTGGTGCCTAAGGAGCTGCCCTTCCTGCTGCCTTCACAGCCTTGGCCATGAGCGCCTGCTTGTCTATGCAGTCCTGTTTGGGGGTGGGATGGTTGTTTATAGTGTCTTGTTCCTTTGTGATTTTATTTGAAGAGCAGCCAGGATAAAGCCCAAAAAAAGCTTCTCTTTCAAAGAAAAGCCTACAATGTTTTCAAACTAAGGACTCAATCTTTTTCCTGTATGTTACCACAATGACATAAATGGCCACAGCTATTTGTATCTTCCTTTGGCCCACTAAACCAGCCAAGCTATTGTTTTCGCATGCATTTAGAAGTAAAACATCTCACTAACAGTAAAACCTTGACTTTTAACCCCTTCCCAATGTTACATTCTGAAACCCTCAAATTGGCTTAGGAAAAAAATGTTCTAAAAGTTCTGGGCATGACAGTGTTCCTGAGCAGAGATCAAGATAACTTTTAGGGGAAACAAAGCTGTTTTTCCTACTTTACCTCTCCTAGATTTTTCACCTTGGTCTTCCAATCCTGATTTTTATTTTATTTTTTTTATTAATCCTCACCCAAGGTTATTTTTTCCATTGATTTTAAAGAGTTGGGAGGGAGGGCCCTAGCTGGTTTGGCTCAGTGGATAGTGTCTGCCTGTGGACCAAAAGGTCCCGGGTTCGATTTTGGCCAAAGGCACAAGCCTGGGTGTGGGCTCGATCCCCAGTAGGGGGTGTGCAGAAGGCCTCTCTCACTTATGTTTCTCTCTCTCTCCCTCCCTGAAATCAATAAAAGAAATATATATATAAGAGAGAGAGAATTGGGAGGGAGGGAAGGGAGAGAGAGAAACATTGATGCAAGGCAGATACATCAATTGGTTGCCTTCCGCACACACCCCGACTTGGGGCCGGGGATTGACCTGCAATTCAGTTACTTGCCCTTGACCAGGATCGAACCTGCAACCCTTCAGTGTGCGGGCCGATGCTCTAATGCAGTGATGGCGAACCTTTTGAGCTCCGCATGTCAGCATTGTGAAAAACCCTAACTTAACTCTGGTGCCGTGTTACATATAGAAATTTTTTGATATTTGCAACCATAGTAAAACAAAGACTTACATTTTTGTTATTTATTTTATATATTTAAATGCCATTTAACAAAGAAAAATCAACCAAAAAAATGAGTTTGCGTGTCACCTCTGACACACGTGTCATAGGTTCGCCATCACTGCTCTAATGACTGAGCAACAGGGGCCTGGGACTATTCTGATCTTTAAATTAAACCTATCCTAGCCAACCACAAAGCCCAAAAGACTAACCAAGCAGCAACACCTGAATATCATGAGTCAGAAGGTCATTCACGCCTAAGATTTAACCTAATAATATTATTAAAACCAAAAAGGCAGACTTCGCGTAAAGTTCTGTGTATTGCATCCCTCATTGTGAACATGTGCCCCATTTTTTTCTCACATGGAAATTTAAGCAACAAATTATTATAATTACTTGCTAAAGTTTTAGAGAAAGGTAGGCAATATCAATTTTTATGGAGTCATGATAACTGTAATTACAATTCTCCGTATTACCCACATAAGTCCTTGGTTAATTAAAAGGACTAGGTCTATTAAGAAATACTTTAAAGAAGTAAACTATAATGATATTAAATCTTGCAAAAGAAGACTGAGAGTTCACAACTGAGATAAGTATCTATAATAATAAAAGCATAATATGCAAATTGACCGAACAACCAAACAGCAGAATGACCATCCAGACGACCTTCTGGTCGACCATGCGATGACACGCACTGGCGCCAGGCCAGCCAAGGCGGGTGTGATGCGATTGGTCGGGGGGCCCCACCATTGCCCCATGATCGCCGTACAGGGGGAGGCCCAGGCCACCGGGGCGATCGATAAGTCGGGGGGGGGGGGCTCCATGATCGCCCCAAAGAGGGAGGCCCAGGCTACCCCGCAGTGGGTGGGCGGGGCCTCCTCCTTCGCCCCAGTCTACCTGGCCATTGGCGCTGTGGCAGGTAGCCTGGGCCTCCCTCTGCTGGGGCGATCCATCACGGAGCCCAGCTGGGTGGGCAGGGTCTACCTCTTTGGTGTGATCAATTGCGGGGCTCCCGGACTGTGAGAGAGCACAGGCCAGGCTGAGGGGCCCCCCACTCCCCCAGTGCATGAATTTTGTGCTCCAGGCCTCTAGTTTTTAAATGAATACAAATACTTAAGAAAACCTACTAATTCCCCATCAGAATGTTAGTTTCTAACAGGCAATAACTTTGAAAGCCTGAGAAGTAAGGTACTTAAAAAATGGTGCTTTTTAAAATGGTTCTCATCATCATTGTGGACATGTGACTTGGCACCTGCTTTTAAGGTTACCATTATTCTGAACTCAGAAGACAAGTACTCCCTACAAGTTATAGGTAGGCTTGACAGAGATAAAGTAGACAAAGAATATTTCCTTCCCCTCATTGCTTCTAAATAATGTAATTTCCATTAACTTTGCTTGCTAAAAATCCAGCCTCTGAGGGGACCAGGGAATGGAAAATATGTCCTGGTGAATGCTGCCTCTGTAAGGGACCTCACTGAGGTAACTGCCATAGTAAAATAGCAAGAACTTAGCTCATAGCCTACTCATTGCTGCCCCCTAGAAGGTTTTGCATAATCTACAACAAACAGGTCACATTCCTGTAGAATAATTGACCCCTTCCCACTTAGCAGTGGCAGGCAAAAAATGGTAGGAGACCAGAGGTTAATGACTCCAAATCAAAAACACTTAATTGGTGGATACTTTTGACTGTCCTTGATTTTCATTTTGCCTTTTGATCTGGTAAGCCTTTTTTTTCTTCTCTATTTGTTCCAATGTTTTAATATCACTATTTTGAGCCAAAAGAAGCAAAGGTGGCATGGCCCATGTGGCTCAGTGGTTGAGCGTCAACCCATGAACCAAAAGTTTGTCACTGATTCCATTCCTGATTAGGCTACATGCCCAGGTTGTGGGCTCAATCCCCATTAAGGGGCATGCAGAAAGCATAATCAATGATCAATGATTCTCTCTCATCACTGATGTTTCTATCTCTCTCTCTCTCCCTTCCTCTCTGAAATCAATAAAAAAATATATATATTTTTTAAAAGAAGCAAAGGTGGTTTTCCCTAAAGCCCATAAAGCAGTGGTTCTCAACCTTCCTAATGCCGCGACTCTTTAATACAGTTCCACATGTTGTGGTGACCCCCAACCATAAAATTACTTTCGTTGCCACTTCATAACTGTAATTTTACTACTGTTATGAATTGTAATGTAAATATCTGATATGCAGAATGTATTTTCAGGGGTCGCGACCCACAGGTTGAGAACCACTGCAAAGCAGTATCAAACCATACATTCCTTACTATTCTTGGTCAAAGATATTATTCAGAAATTGATGAAAATTTGTATCTTATAAATTCACAGAGGCAAAGAGAAAAGGGCCAGTCCAGCTGGCTCCAGAAAAAAATTAACATGCTGGGCATGACATATGGCTCTCAAACTCCATACATCTAATCCTAAAACAGGATCCAATTTAAGATTCTGAGGCAATATGATATAACTAGAGGCTCGGTGCACAAAACTTTGTGCACTGGTGGAGGGGGGTGTCCCTCAGCCTGACCTGTGCCCTCTCACAGTCTGGGACCCCTCGGGAGATAACCACCTGCTGGCTTAGGCCCGCTCCCCGGGTGGCAGATGGCAGGCCCAGATCCCGTGCTGGGTCGCAGATGGCAGGCCCTCTGCCTCGCCACCCCGCCCCGCTGCCCGCCGCACATGGCAGGCCCAGCAGGCGGCGGGGCGGATGGTGATTCGCCGCGTCCTGCCCCACCGGCCGCTGGGCTGCACACAGGGACAGCAGGCCTGGCAGGCGGTGGGGTGGGCGGATCGCACTGTGCCGCCCTGCCTGCAGTATGCAAATTTAACGGCCATCTTTGTTGGGTTAATTTGCATACTCTTCTGATTGGCTGATAGGCGTAGTGAAGGTACAGTCAATTAACATCTTTGTCTTTTATTAGTGTAGATATATGCTTAGGTCTGAATCCTGGCTCTGATATTTACTAGCCATATAACCCCACAAGTTTCTTAATCTTTCTATACTTTGTTCCTTCATCTATCAAATAGAGATGATAAAATAATAAACTCCAAGGGTTGTGGTGGCCATTACATGAGCAGAAAGCATAAAACACTTAGAACAGTGCCTACATGAGGCAAATAGATGTTAACCAATATTATTATTTGGAAAGTCCTTAGTATACAAGACAAGGATACACGTATGTAGACTATCCAGTGCTTTCTATTCTGAGTATCTAAAAATCCTCCATAGTTGTGAAGCTTAAATATACCCCAAAATATCAGTCAGGGATGCTGCTAGTGAGCCTAAGAAAGGGGGCAGGGACTTAGGAAAAAAGCAAACTATTTTCTTCTTTTGCTATGAAATATCCTTCTGAAATAAAACAAGCACCTCCAGGTATAGAAATAGGACAGATCAGTTTAAAGACTATAATGTAATATATTTACTTAAAATAATCTGAACTCTCAAAAGCTGAGAGCCATAACATTTTTTAACCAATATATCAAATATTTAATAATATAACTTTTTAAAAAATGTCAGTTTTAAAATTAGGCCATTTTGGAAAGCTTATATATAATAACCTCAGTGACAAAAAACAAGTAGAGATAGAAGGGGAAGTAGCAATGGATTCCTAGATGGAAACCATTCCTTCATGCTACAACATAGTCAGCTATTAAGTATTTTCTCTGAAGATGTGAGCTGCCTTAAAGACAGAAACAATACGAATGAGTGAATGTCCTCTCCCTCAGTGTACAAACTGTCAATATATAAAAAGGTAAATGAGCTCTTCTCAGACTTTAAAGTACATAAAAATCATCTGAGATTTTTTTTAAATGCATATCTCTACCACACTGCTTCATACTTATTCAGGAGAACTGAGAATTGTGACAGTTGATTCTGATCCAGGTCATCCAAGGACCAAACTTTGAGACTCAAACAGTGTGATAATGCCTTTATTTAATTTCCACTTACTATCCTATATAATAAAAGTATAATATGCAAATCAACCAAACAGGGGAATGACCAGTTGCTATGATGCGCACTGACCACCAGGGGGCAGACGCTCAACACAGGAGCTGCCCCCTGGTGGTCAGTGCACTCCTACAGGGGGAGTGCTGCTGAGCCAGAAGCTGGGCTCACGGCTGGCAAGCGCAGTGGCAATGGCGGGAGCCTCTCCCATCTTCGCTGCAGGCAGGTAGTAAGGAGCAAGGGGTCCAGGACTGCGAGAGCCCTGGACTGCAAGAGGGATGTCTGACTGCCACTTACGGGGGGATCGGGCCTAAGCTGGCCAGCAGACATCCCCCAAGGGGTCCCAGACTGTGAGAGGGACTGCGAATCTCATACACTGGCCTCTAGTTTGAACATAAAATCAGGTGCAAGATTACCTCATCATTGAGCCAATTCAGATGGTTTAGAGTTTGAATATCTTTTCGTGTAATGGTCAAACGGAATGCTTCACTCAGAACTTCATCCTGGTTCCCATTACGAAATACATTCTTTATCTCTTTCTCCATTTCCTAGAGAAGCAAGAGGTTTCAGAGATTAAGTATACATGGCTTCAGATACACTAGGTTTCTCCTAAGTCCACACTATCCCCAGATAATTTATCATTAATCAACTGTTTACTTTTAACATTTTGGTTTCTATTCCTTCCAGTAGTAATCTCCCTGATTACTTCCTTCTATCCCACCTTGTCCTCCCCCTCTCTTTTTCAGCACAACAGTTCAGACCCTTGTTTCATTTTATTCCTGCTATGAAATACAGTATTTCATAAGTCTATGAAAAGTATTCTAAGTCTATGAGAAGATCTAATTATATTTTTGATCTAAATAATTTTCTGAGAAATAGAATATTTCCCCAAAGGTAGGAAGAGCTAAGTAAAGATAGTCTCTCTTATTTTATGTCATTTCTTTAAAGGTAGTTTCTTGTAGAAACATTTTCCTGGATTTTTTGTTTGTTCTTTTTTAATGTAAAACATGGAATCCAATACAACTATAAAACATGTATTATACTCACCAGCTATGTGAGTTTCTCAAACAGTAGGCTAGATTAAGGAACAGATTACTTTAAAATGTACACAGACTTTATGTATTTTCTAAATTTTATACTGAGTTTTTATTACTTATAAAAAAAGTAAGCCTCAGCTTACTGTACATGAAATGAAACACACATTTATTAAATGCTTTTTCACTGAAGTTGCTAAAAGCCACCCATAATTCTTTCCTCAATGTGCAATAATCATTTAAAAATAAAGCCAACACTGGGCTGTAATACAAATGAAAGCACGAGTATGCAATACAATTTTTTCATTTTTTAAAATCTTATTTTTCAATTACAGCTTACATTCAATATTATTTTGTATTAATTTCAGGTGTACAGCACAGTGGTTAGACATTTATATAATTTATGAAGTAATCCTCCCACCATAAGTCTAGTACCCACCTGGCACCATACCCAGTTATTACACTATCATTGACTATGTTCCCTTTGTTGTGCTTTACTTCCCCTTGACTATTTTGTAACCACCAACTTATACTTCTTAATACCTTCACCTTTTTCACCCAGTCCCCCAACTCTCCTCCCCTCTGGCATATGCAATACAATTTAAATATCACATGTTCTATTACATTTGTGTTTTAAACTTGTCCAGAGAACTCTTTCTAAATACAACACTTGCTAGAACAGGAATTATATAATTTACCTCTGTGATTTCAGGAAATTCATCTTCACTATCAGTTAATTTACGACCTTTTTTTTCTGTTTCTTGGGCAATTGTGACAGGGATCTCCTTTTCAAGAGGTACACGAAGACGCAGTTCTACTGAATCATGTACTGAATGTTCCTGTTCCTGCAATCTCTGAAAGACAGAACTTCAGAATAAGTGGAATACAGAAATATGCTATCTCTCTATGTAAACTGATTAGTATTAGCTGAATAGACCAAGAACATTTAGCATTTATCACACAATGCTATGGTACCATACTATTTTGTAATTACAACAGCTTTGACCCCTAAATACAGATAACCGTTCAAATTAGTTTCAATTTGGATATGCTATTTACTTATAATCTTATCCCAATTCTTTTTACCTGGTTTTGAAGCTGTAATGCCAGTGCTTTTTGCTCTTCAATCTGGCGCCATCTTTCCCGTGCTCGAGAATCATAAACACTAGTTCTAGAAGTGAAAAGAAATGTGACACAAAAGCAGACCACTCTCTTAATATCAGCCCATTGTTGATGTACAGTGAGCATTAAATATGAAACCCTCATACACACAGTCTAAAATCCTGACACTAACTTATCACTGTAAGTGAAACCACATGGTGTTATTCAAATTTTCCTACTGTTTTTATTGAAATAGTGAAAATTATTAGTTTGTTGCCAAATATGAACAGGTGGCTTTTGCAGATATTTGTAAATGTGTAGTCTTTTTCTAAAAACATGCTTGTAAGCCCAGCCGGTGTTGCTCAGTGGTTGAGCATTGATCTATGAACCAGGAGGTCACAATTCGATTCCCGGTCAGGGCACATGCCTGGGTTGCGGACTTGATCCCCAGTAGGGGGTGTGTAGGAGACATCCGATCAATGATTCTCTCTCATTGATGTTTCTATCTCTCTCTCCCTCTCCCTTCCTCTCTGAAATCAATAAAAAATATATTTAAAAAAATAAACAACATGCTTCTAAGATCATGGAGAAAATTAAGCTTTATTTTGGAAACCCAAAAATGAGACTGAACCCCAAAGGAGAAAATAATACAAAATGTCATTGAGGTTTTAATTCAAATATTGTATTTATGAACCAAAAAAAAAAGAATATGGGTTTGTTTTTGTTTTTTTAAGAAAATCAACACTAGGGGGTTTGGATAACTTAAAGTGAGTTCTTAAAACTGGAGACTAAAAGCTTTTAGTGATTTTGCAAACTCCAGAAATAGAAATTAGTCAATAAATTAGTTTTATCCATGTGAAAATAAGGGCATTTATTTTCCTTTCTATACAATTGCTAATTTTGAAATATTCTTCCAATTCAAGTTAACTTCAACTATTATCCTATATAATAAAAGGCAAATATACAAATCAACAGAACCATGGAACCACCCGACGCAATGAGGCACACTGACCACCAGGGGGCATACGATCAATGCAGGAGCTATCCCCTGGTGGTCAGTGCACTCCCATAGGGGGAGCACTGCTCAGCCAGAAGCCAGGCTCACAGCTGGCGAGCGCAGCGGCGGTGGTGGGAGCCTCTCCCGCCTCCGCAGCAGTGCTAAGGATGTCCGACTGACAGCTTAGGCCATCTGACTGACAGCTTAGGCCAACTCCCCGCAGGAAGCGGGCCTAAGCAGTCAGTCAGACATTCCCCGAGGGCTCCCAGACTGCACAAGAGCTGAAGGACCCCCCACCCACGAGTGCATGAATTTCATGCACCAGGCCACTAGTAAATTTAATAAACATGAACATAGAAATGTCCCAATAGAATTAAAAAACCCCAAAACTTAAAAGTTTAATAAATAGCTATAAATAGGGAGTTTTTACTGATTAAACATAGGTAGGATGATTGGCTAATTGATTTCTTCTAACTAAAATTAGGAAGTGATGGAGAAGAAAAAAATGATACCAAAAATAATAACTTACAATTCTTTGATCCACAACTCTGCCTGGAAAAAAGTAGGACTATGGGTGGGAAAAGAAAAATATGAGCAGGAGGCTTATGAGAAAATTCAAATATTGTCAACAGAAAAACCAATCATTTAAATAATTTACAAGAATGCTTTACAAGTATTGAATAAATACAAGGACTAAATTACATAAAATTATAATTGGGAACTAAAGAAATATAAATGAGTCATTTGCATACATTTTCCATAATAAAATACACTTTACTGATTGCATGATAACTGATTCTTACAGAATGCATTCCTTGATTTCTGTCAAACTTCTGTATCCATAGCAACTTTGTGGTGGCAATTGACAAATGAGTATAGATAGGTCCAACATGCATGGTGGTTGATAGTTTCATTTATGTTAACAGGTAAGATGAAAGTAACAAGGACACATCATAACTTCAGTATTTGTCAATAATAATGTGAGCAGTTTCTTTGTTAAACCAGATAATAGTTTTTAAGTAATGGTAGAATTTATCTTCAATCTTTTGTACTATTCACAATGTAATCACTGCAAACATGACACACTTTTAACTGGCATTATTGACATTTTCTCCATCACTTTAAGGCTAGTCCATCAACAAAATAGTAAGTCAAGCACTGATTTGTGGTGTGGGAATTTTCCATGATGTAAATGCTCCCACCATGGCCCACTTCAACCTACCAAAATGACATCAATGAATGTGGAATTGGGAAGAGGTGTGCAATAGCACATCATTCTATAGTATTTCCACCATATAGATATGATACATGCCAATAACCTTAGATGGATAATAGTAAAATGAGTAGGAAATGATGGCTTTTGAATACTTATTACCTTTGTTTCCAATATTATTTATGTAACTGCAAGTTTATATAATTACATTTTGAAATAGTGGTTGTGTTTAATAACTAGCTCTCAAAATTCCTTGAAATTTAACAATTACCTCTTGTGAACTAGCTCCACAGCTACTCACTACTGAATAAGGGTGAATTTTTGAACTTGCAGATAGGAGATTAGGTTATGTCCCTGCTTTTATTCATGAGCATCAATATGATATTCAGGCACATTTTCATAAAATGCAGCTCTTCTAAGCAAGAACATAGCAGTAACATGCCTGACAAATGTGTCTTGTCCCTCGGCATGAGTGAAGAGGACTTCCCAAACAGATGAGGTCAGATCCAATAGAACAGGTTTCCTTCATGTCTGAGAAACTTTATGACTCATGTTCTTGGTCCAGCTCTGGGTTTTGCATCAATAGATATTCTGACATGCAAAGCTACCTCTCTTGTGCTGCATCCCACTGATTTCAGCAAAACTGCTTTTGTATTTGGACACTCTTGAAGCCAAGAAACCCTTCTGAATGTAATTATCATGTTATTGTTTTTACTTTTCTATTTTCTTCTACACCTGTACTATAGTTAAAAAGATGACCCAAAGTTCAGCAGAGAAACTAAGTTTAGCATAGCTCCTTACTTGCATGAGACCAACATTATGTGAAAGAGTACATCGCTTGTCAAGATAATACATTAAGCTAGAATGTTAGTCTTCCCAAATGGTTCAGATTGACAGATTTATTAATAATTTAGTCAAATCTTATGGGTTCTTAGACTTCTTGGCAGTCCATTTGAATCAAAATATATTCAACCAACAAACAAACAAAACAGAAACAAACTCATAGATACAGAAAACAAACTGATGGTTGCCAGAAGGGAAGGTGGGACTAAGAGGATGGGTGAAAGGATTAAGAAGTACAAATTGGCAATTACAAAACAGGCATGGGGTGTAAAGTACAGCATAGGGAATATAGTCAATAATATTGTAATAACTATGTATGGTGTCAAGGGGGTACTAGACTTATTGGGGGGAATCACTTCATAAGTTATATAAATGTCTAACCACTATGCTGTACACCTGAAGCTAATATAATATTGAATGTCAACCATAATTGGGGGGGGGGGGGGAGGGAAGCAGCTTGACATTTTAAAAAAGTATATTTGGAACAACAACATATTATATATATATTTTCAACCAAATCAAAGTAGATACTGAAATTCCCCACCCACAGAACAATCTAAATGAAACAGCTAATGAGTCAATGAATAAACCAAAACAAAGAATCAGCAACACAACTCCATTCCAAACATGAGAGATCAAATCTATTTGATGCAGCTCTTGCTGACAACCTGAGTGAATAATGCTTAGCAGAGTCACAGCCATGTTAACTGTAAGTCCTAGGTCTTGCTCTTCTCAAACTTCATCTCCTTGCCAAGCCCTAACTGAAGGACCTCTCACAGACACAAATGGAAGAGTAAACTCTTTTCCAAAGAAAACTTTTAGATACGTAGAACAAATAAACAAGCTGGGAGTTAAGAGACCTGGAACTCCTGGAGCTGTCCCTAATTACATTTTGTGATTTTGCGCAAGTCATTTCTATGAGACTTAGTTTTAGGACTTGTAAATTCTGGAGATTAGAGTCCCTTTCAGTTCTTAAATCTCTATGATCTGTCCTAGCTAAGGCAAGAGCATGGGCTCAGAGGGTATGCCTTGCTTCTTAGCCTAATTCTTGAGAATTAGTATTCCTAATCATCCTTAGGCTGGGGTTTGGCAATGAAAATGCTATTCTATTGCCTCTCCACCATCACTGAGGTTAATAAAGGTAGAACATAAGAGGAGGTGTGCAGTGAACAACTGACATAACAACCAACATAGAAAGCCACAGAGATCTGTGGCAGCAGTGAGGGGCTACTTAGTGTATGATACTAAAAACGTGAGAACACATAAATTGCACAATATAAAAAGTTGACAAGAATCACACAGAACTGCACAGTATTGGTTTATGCTATTCAAATTTGTCCACTTCCATATTAAAACATAAACTTGATGTGGACAAAATTTGTCTTTTGAATTTATTACTGTATCCTCTGCACCAAGAATAGTGCCTGGGACACAGCAGGCACTCAGTATTTATTAAATAAATGAATAGTGTAAGACAAGCACTTCTCTTCAATGGATCGAGGTATCTCCTGGCTTAGGAAAGCAAAATTCAGGGGGAAAAGCAAAATCTCTTCGCTTTTCAAAGAGTAAATTATACATTGTTCCTCATATAATTGAAGCATACAATAATAACTACAACTATTTACTGAACATCTACTTAATGTTCTATATGTAAAACTCTGCTCTATTAATTAAAACTCAATAATAGATAGTAAGGAATTATTACTCATACTATACAGAAAAGGAAATTGAGGTCCAGAAGGATAATTTGTCTTGGAAGAGCCAGGATTAGAAACTATGTCTGTCCAATTCCAAAGACTGTGTTCTTTCTATTATTGTAAAATGCCTTTTAATAAATCAAAACATTAAACCAAAATGAAGATGATAAATACCTGAGCTAGTCAAGAGAGCACTGCAGGCTTTCTGGGAAATTCATTTATTTAACAAAGATTTATTTACTAAGTGCCCACATTATGTACTATGATTGGCCCTGGGCGATAAATGCAAAGGTGTTAGTAACTAACAAGGTACAGGGATAGAAGTGCTCAAGGGATAGACTAATGCTACCTGGAGAAGCCAGAGAAAAAATAACACCCCCATCAGGTTTTAAAAAGCCAAGTAAGAGTTTAAGAAGTGGACAAGGATAGAAAGGGAATTCCAGACATAGAGGCATGAAATGGCATGGCATATTCTGGGAAATAAGGGCAAATCTTCACTGCTGGTAGGAAATTAAGACTAAAAAGCCAATCAACCAAGCCTGTGAGAGTAACCTCCAATTTCCATGAACAGTATTGTCTAATCAGTTTTACCCAGTGTATCTTTCTCCTTCCATCTCATTCTTCAGTTATTACTAGGAGAAATCCTTCATAAAGGAAAGGCAGACTTAGTGAACAGCCATTGCAGAACTGAAAGCACTCTTTACATGAGATCAACTTTTTCCCAAGAAAGAATTCCTACTTTTGTGTAGTACCTGTGGAAAACTTTTACAAATGCTTTATCTGTAAGTTAATCTTCACAACAATTCAAGGGTAAAGTATTAATACTGGCATTTTATTGATAAGGAAACTAAAATTCAGAAGAGTAACCTGTTAAAGTTACATGAAGCCTGGAAAAGACAAGCTCAGTACCCAGGTGTGACTCAAAAAAAAAATAAAAATCCAAACTTTAAAATCTCCTTGAGAAACCATAACAAATAAATAATTTTTTTAAATATCTATGTTTAGAACACAGCGGAGAACTGCAAAGAAGTAGGGGGACTGAGATAAGAAAAGCACTTTATTATCTCTAACCTTCTCAATAGAAAACTGATACTATTACCAATGCCATATATGGCAAGGACATAGCAATCTAAGTAGTAACCTATTGGATTACAGAGGAAGAAGTACTCAATATCTCCCTGAGGAGTCAAGTTTCATATAGAAGATCAAATCTGAATTGAGACTTAAGAGATAAGAAAGCACCACTGCCAGATAGACAAGTTGAGGTAGGAAGGACATACAGCAGAAAGAATACTGAATATGAAGGTAAGAAAATAGGCATCATATTATAGTTCAGCATATAATAAACACATGAAAGAGTCCCAATTTCCTTATGGCTTTTCTCACCTCCATCATGTCCCTTGGCTGTCACCTTGCCAAGACCATCCTAAATAACGCCCCTCCCGCCAGGGTATATAATTGCCTGCTTTATTTTTCTTTCACAGCATTTATCATCACCAGACATGTATTTTTATTTATTTGTTCACTATTTGTCCCCCACTCCTCCCCTTACACCATCTACAGCTAGAATGCAAGCTCCATTTTTCTTATTAAATGCAAATTTTATTAGTGTACTTTAAAGCAGATATACTGGGTAAACTACATAATATAGTCACCATAATACTATCACTTTGAATTAGTATTACAGATACTTCTAACTACTTAATTATTTTCAAAATATATTCCAATATTTAAATTATGTTCAGTTAAGTGTACTTGAAGGTTTGCAGCATTCTGCATTATTTATATTAGAGAAAAAGCAGCCGGAATCAACTTGCTCTGGCATTCCATGATTTGTGTTTGTACAACTCTAACATAAATTTATACATAGCTATCAAATGGATACTCTGGCTATGCTATAATTTAAAAATTTTAGCCAAAACCGGTTTGGCTCAGTGGATAGAGCGTTGGCCTGCGGACTGAGGGGTCCCAGATTCGATTCCGGTCAAGGGCATGTACCTGGGTTGCGGGCACATCCCCAGTGGGAGATGTGCAGGAGGCGACTGATCGATGTTTCTCTCTCATCGATGTTTCTAACTCTCTGTCTCTCTCCCTTCCTCTCTGTAAAAAATCAATAAAATATATTTAAAAAAAAATAATAATAAAAAAAAATAAAAATTTTATCTGAATTTGCACCACAAAAAGTTTATTGGTTTCTTTATACTAGGAAGTGTCTTATCTGATTATTCATGTTCAATATTTGTAGACCACTTACTAGAGCTGCACACTTTTTAATTAAATAGAAGTGTGTAGATTTCAAGTCCCCCATGCTACCCCAGTTCACTCTACCCCTGCTGCATTCCTGGAAATACTCTAGATTTGAATGAATCAAATTTTCTAGAAGCTAAAGGGTAAAGAGCAAGGGAAACTGGATCAACATAAAACAATACCATGAATGTCAACTGCTTGAGAGAAGAGATTTCATTTTGTTCATTGCTGTTATCCTGTGTCTGTACAAGCAACTGGCACACAGTAGGCTATTAATAAGTAATTGTTAAAGGAAAGAATGTGATTGGAAGCGGGTTTATGAAAAAAGTGCTTTGATTACCACACTAAAAAGTCTGGGCTTGCTTCTCTGTCTGATAAACCACCCTTGAGGGAGTTTAGTGAATGACCAGCTATGCCTTTTAGATCACTCTGGTTGAAGAACAAAGAAGGACTAAAGAACAATTCAAAGAATGGACTAGAAAACATGGTGGAAGATGGAATGAAGAACAAAATGGAAGCTGGAGAAAGGAAGACTACTTAGAAAGTCATTGAAATAATTCAAACGACACATGACAGAGGTCAATACTGCGGCGATTTAGAGTCAATTTTAGTTTTATATTATGTAACGCATAGTAAAGAAACTAATTAAAGGGGGGATTATGTTAAAAATGTGCTTTTTCCAAAGTTTACCTGGGAGCTGGAGTCTGGGAATCTTGCACTTTGAGTAAAATCACAGAGTCTGATCCTAAACAAGAAACACAAGAGCATATTATTACTGATAAAACTGCAGTTATACATCTTAGATGTCTGTGGCTTAAGTTCCCATACTTTGTTACAATCTATTTTCATAAAAACAACACAGCATAAAAATAAAGATAAGGTGGGAGAGAGAGAGACTGAGCCAAGAATAGGGCTTAGTGAAGAGCTTGCCCCACAAATATAGTAGTTACTCTGAAATACAAGTATACACTGAGTGGCCAGATTATTATGACCACTCCATCAGTACTTCGTTGGGCCACCTTTTGCCTTCAATACTGCAGCGATTCTTCTTGGCATTGACTCCACGAGATGTTGAAAGTTGATTCGAGGAATCTGACACCATGCCTGATGAATAGCACTGTCCAGTTCTGTGAGATTTGATGGTTGTGGAACCAGCTGCCTGATGGCTCTTTAACTTCAAACCACAAATGCTCAATTGGATTGAGATCTGGTGATTGTGGGGGCCACCTAAGCAAGGTAAAGTCTCCCTCATGTTCTTGAAACCACTCCTGCACAATATGAGCACCATGGCATGGCGCATTGTCTTGCTGGAAGAAGCCATCTCCATTGGGATACGCCATCAACATGATAGGATGAACTTGATCAGCAACGATCCTTAGGTATGTTGTGCTATTCAGACGCTGTTCCACACGAATTAAAGGGCCCAAATCATGCCAGGGAAACATGCCCCAAACCATAACACTGCCCCCACCAGCTTGAAGGGTTGTACTCATGCATGTGGGGTGCATGCTTTCATGCTGTTTCCACCAAATTCTCACTCTGCCATCTGCATGATGCAACTGGAAACGTGATTCATCGGACCACATGACTTTTTTCCAATGCTTGACTGTCCAATCCTTGTGTTCCTGTGTGAATTGGCGATGTTTTATCTTGGTAACTGCAGACAGCAAAGGTGTTCGAACAGGCCTTTGACTTCCATATCCCATACGATGCAGTGTTCGGCTAATTTGTCTACAAACGTCAGGTGGTCATAATAATCTGGCCACTCAGTGTATATGGCTTCAGCCTCTACTCCTGGGCTATGCCTGTTTCCTGAGATTCCTCTTTCTATTCCTGGGAAACAAGAACATGCCAAGATATCTCAAAAGTCTTTAGCTCATGAACTACCATGAGACTGAACAAAGTGAAAGAGCAAAGGGGAGGGAGAGGTAAAAGGGATGGAAACGCAAAAAGAAACAGCTATAGGAGAAGCAGTTGAGTCAAAAAGTACAAACTCTATCATTCTATCACTTAGTTTCTGTGTTGATAAAAGAAAGAATCATGTCCTTCTAAAGCACTATGATTAAAACCTTATTTATAATATTTATTAAATAGTACAAGTAATTGAACAGTTTGATGTAATACATCTGTCCCAGTTTAGTTTTACCTAAGCATCGGCCATACAATGTATGCTTCTGAGGTTAAAGGCTTTTTAAAAGAGTGATAGTTCTTGGTAAATCACCTCAAAAAATTTAATGTAAGTTTTCATGAATATGTATAGCTATATAATGATGCAACAATTTTAAACCCCCAGTGAGAATTTTAAGAAAGTGAGGAATAGATTAAAAAGAAAAAGATAATCAAATGACCTAAGGAAGGATAGTCTTCGAGATGGATCTATCAAAAGATCCCTAATGTTTAACCATTTAACCTAAAATTTATTTTATAAGTAACATACCTAAATACATACCTTAAATAACTACTAGTATGTAACATACCTAAAGAAGGGCAAACTAAGCAAAGAAAAAAATTATCATAGCAAAACCTTACTTAACTAGAATGCTAAGGGACAGAATATTTTTATTAGCTGAAAGTTAAGCAGAAAACTCTTTTTGTTTCCAAAACTTGCTGACGACCATTCTAAAATGTATAAACCTATTATCCAGGTTGTATATTAGCTTATTAAGAACTTTTACTTCAATACTTAATTGATTTACTAAAACAACTAGAACATCAGAGTACAGATGACACTTCAGATGGGTTTGTACAGATGGGTTTGAACCGTGCAGGTCCACTCATATGTGGATTTTTTTTTCAATAAATACTGTAAATGTATTTTCTTTTCCTTATGGTTTTTTTAACATTTTTTCTCTAGCTTACTTTATTGTAAGAATACAGTATATAATACATATAACATGCAAAGTATGTGTTAATCAACTCTTCATATTATCTGTAAAGCTTCTGGTCAACAATAGGCTATTAGCAATTAAGTTTGGGGGGAGTTAAAAGTCATATACATGGGCCCTAACTGGTTTGGCTCAGTGGACAGAGCGTCGGCCTGCGGACTCAATGGTCCCAGGTTCGATTCCGGTCAAGGGCATGTACCTTGGCTGCGGGCACATCCCCAGTAGGGGGAGTGCAGGAGGCAGCTGATCGATGTTTCTAACTCTCTATTCCTCTCCCTTCCTCTCTGTAAAAAATCAATAAAATATTTTTTTTAAAAAAGTCATATACATGGATTTTCGAGTGCATGGAGTGGGGGTGGTCAGCACCCTCTACCCCCCATGTTGTTCAAATCATTATAAAATACGAGAAACAGAAAGTACTGAAGTCTTTGGGCTTAATGAACTTTGACTCCAGACGCTGCTTCGGAAGTTAATCTTTTACATACTATATAAAATCATTTGCATTTCCATATAAGAAAAAAGTTACTTATAGGTTTACCTGTAGCATGGCTAAGTGAATTATACGTACTTAAGGTATTTCTATGTTAACTAAGTTACATGTGCATTACAACCTTGCATTATAATTCATAGAGCCAATAAATTGGCTATTAGGAAGTATAATTAAATTATATTGAAAATATGGCATACAATACCATTTTTACCTTTGGATTGTGTATTTGAAGCTGATGAGTTATCTGGCTGATGTGGAAGAGAGTGGTGATGTTGGAGTTGATGGAGTAGATCAGAATCTTTGGATCCGAATGAAATATCTGGCGTATAAGACGATAAGGGAAACCCACTGTGAGACGGTTGTTCCTGGGTAGTTACAATGCTGGCAGATCCAGAGGATGAAGTATCAGACCCAATAATCTGAGTTGCACAAGAGTTTCCATTTTGAAACAGTGTGTCTTGTAAAGTATTCCTACTGGAATTAAGACATCGAGATCTAGCAAGAGAAGAATATATTTCAATATCATATAATGCATGCAGAATTAAATTCATTTGAAATATGTTTTGTGACTCACAGGTGTAAAGGAAAATGTGTGGTGGGTTTGGCTACAGAAAACTGTTTCCCTGTGACCATCTGTAGCAGCTGTCTGTAAATCTCTCTTTCTTCTTCTTGAACTGTCTGTAAAAGAAAAAAAAAAATCTAATCTTAAACACATTCAATGAGGCCAGTGTTTCTCAAAGTAGCATCTAGATTCCCAGAAGCCTTGCCAAAGCTCAGGCAGAGTCCACAAGGTAATTAAGAATTATGGTTGACTAAGGATATTCTAGAAAATGATATAATACATATAAGAGGAGTTTAGTGAAATAAATTCCAGATAGTAATTCAGAGAATTGTGGGGCATATATGTAAATAATAGTGCAAAGAAGCTATAGAATATGAAACCAGAAGGCCAACAGGCAACTATTTCTGAGTCAACTGACAGAGTCCCAGAAATAAAACATTTGAGGACCTCTAAATTAAGATTCTAACAAAACCCTTGGTTCTTGATACCTGCTAGGAAAATCACAAGGAAGTAATCAGAACAGTCAAAATCTGAGTGCAATAACTTTCTAACAATTTTCTACTCCGTTAAATTTTTAAGAATGCTTTTTTCCGGAGATGGTTTTCATCTCCAACACATATTTATTTATTTTTCTTAACTCCAAAAACATAGGGAAAGCACATGCTCCATAAGATTCATTCATTTATTTATTGACTTAAATACCAACTATGCTCCAGTCAGTAGAGTTATTGCACTGAAAAAGATAAAGTTCCTGCTCTTATGGAGTTTACCTTACAGTTAAAGGATTGAGAAACAAAACATTAGTCAGATAGTATGAACAAAATTAAAGATAAGAAAATAATAGAAAGTGATGGAGGGGCAACACTGAGAACAGGTAAGACTGCTCTTAAACTGTGATATTTCAACAAAAACCTAAATCAAGGGAGGAAGTCAAAGCAATTTATAAGAGTATTTCATACAAAGGAATAGCAAATTCAAAAGCCCTGAGACAGGAATGTGCTTTGATGTGTTCAAGGAAGAGCAACGTCAGTGTGAATCAAAATAGTAGTAAGAAATGAGGTCACTTAGCCCTGGCCGATTTGGCTTAGTGGATAGAGCGCCAGCCCATGGACCGAAGGGTTGTGGGTTTGATTCTGGTCAAGAGCAGGTACCTTGTTTGCAGGCTTGGTCCCCAGCCCCAGTGGGGGTGTGTGCAGGAAGCAACCAAAAGATGTGTCTCTATCTCACATCGATGTTTCTCTCTCTCTGTCTCTCCCCTTCCCTTACACTCTCTCTAAATATCAAAGGAAAAATATCCTTGGGTGAGGATTAACAACAAAAAAATACATAATAATTTTTTTTAAAAGAAAAAGAAATGAGGTTACTTAGAGAAAAACAGATTACATAAGGACTTGTAACCATGGTAAAGCACTATTCTATATAGATCCCCTAGCAATAAGCTGCATTCACTAAATAATATATATACCCAGTGTTTTTCTTCCTTGAAATCTTATATACAATTTAATACACACACCAATCTTCACAAAACAATTATAATACTTTGTGCCAGGGCTAGCAGCATCTTGCATTGTGCCATTTCGATATTCACATAAGCATTTTATTTAGCTACAAGTGTTTGTTAAAGACAGAATGAACTAAGCAATAATCTATACAAAGGTAGAGACTAAATTTTTCTTTCTTGATTTTTTTTTTTTGCTACAAATTTGAAATTTGTCACTCCTTCTACTCTGAACATCTCTCACTCTAGAATGATTTAAGAACCTCCTGTTTTTCCTGTTTCTATGATTACCCTCTATGGTAGAATAGCTAGTGGTTCTTTTACAGTATTTATTTCATCTTTTTTAAAATATATTTTTATTGATTTCAAAGAGAAAGGGAGAGATAGAAACATCAATGAGAATCATTGGGCTGCCTCCTGCATGCCCTCTACTGGGGATCGAGCCTGCAACCCAGGCATGTGCTCTTGACTGGAATTGAACCCAGGACCCTCCAGTCCGCAGGCTGATGCTCTATCCACTGAGCAAACTGGCTAGAGCAATGAGTCCATTTTGTAACTGTTGCTCAGCTCTTTTCACATACACTTGCCAGTTTGTCTATCCTTTTCCTACTATGATTTACTAGTCCTGCCACCTTCTGCTTGAGTATTTTAGAATCCAAACTTCAAACCAAAAAAATTTATAGCATTTTTACTAAGTCACAAATAATTAAGTCTTGCCACCTAAAATATCTTCATTACCAAATTATATAATTATTCTTGACTCCACAATATGTAAGCTGCAATGGGCAGGAACCACATCACCAGGTTGTATAACAAAAAAGCACACTGACTAGACTCCTTCAGAAGACCGAGGTTGCAGGCTGGCCAATTAATTACTAGTTGTATGACCTCTGATTTTTACTTTTCAAATCTGTAAAATGTAAATATTACCTCATTTCTACCTGTATCACAGGGTTAAACAGATTCAAAACAATAATACATGTGGAAAGCACACTGGAAACTCTAATGCTATATAAATGTAAGGTCATTATTACTCATTTGTATCTCCACAGCAATCAGTACAAAGCTGAGATGCATAAAAAATATTTAACTGAAGAGGTATAAGCACATTTCCTATAGTATAAATTATCTGCTATTATGGCGTTTATCTTACAGTTAAAGAATTGAAAAACAAAACAGTCGATAGTATGAACAAAATTAAAGATAAGAAAATAATAGAAAGTGATGGAGGGGCAACACTGGGAACAGGTAAGACTGCTCTTAAACTGTGATATTTTCAGAATTTTTTTTCCTTTAGGTTTATTGAATAAATATAACAACCCAACTATCAAGAGAACATCTTTCTTTTGGGGAAAATCTATGATCTCAAAGATCTTACTCACAATGAAAGGATAGAAATTATTTAGCTGGCTTCTTGATTTTTCTTTTATATTGAGAAAAAATTGTCCTAGTAAGAAGTAAGGGTGGCCTAGCCGGTTTGGCTCAGTGGGGAGAGCACTGACCTGCGGACTAAAGGGTCCCAGGTTTGATTCCGGTCAAGGGTACATGCCCAGGTTGCAGGTTCAATCCCCAGTGGGGAGCATGCAGGGGGGGCGGCCAATCAATGAGTCTCTCTCATCATTGATGTTTCTATCTCTCTCTCTCTCCCTCTTCCTTCCTCTCTGAAATTAATAAAAATATATATTTTTTAAAAAGGGTGGGTATTTAATCAAATCCAGCAAGGTTAACAGTTTTGCCACATGAAACAAGTTTCCAAAGGGTCCAAAAAAGAAAGAAGAGAGATAGTTTGATGTATGAGAAGTATTCAGACAATAATGAAGATTAAGTCTACTATCCAACAGGAATAGAAGACAGTAAGAAAAATAACAAAGTCCTACACTAAAATATCTCTTCAATTTCTTTAGAACAGATACCAGCATTCAAAAAGAGTAAGAAAGAAAAACCATAGAAAAGATTAAGTAAATGGAATGGTTAATAAACATCTAAATTGGAGGGGAGAAATGGCTGAATGTAGGCAAAGATTCTAACCGTAGCTCTTGTTGCAGGTTTTCCTTACCTCTTCTGCTGTACTAACATGTCGCCTCTGAGTTTTCTTGGGGCTCAAAAGGTTTCGACGACATGAACCACTCCAAGATGGACTTGGAACAGATTTAATAGGAAAAGATTTTTCATATGCAGACACGTGGCAGTGATGGTTTGACTTTCCCGTAAAACTGTTTGATAATCCACTAAAACAAAACAAAAAAAAGTTTGTAAGAAAATCTAACCCAGGTATTATTCCACTTTCATAAAATAACAACAACACAACAAAAATTAGCAGGTAGAATGACAGATATACCACTTAAGGGAAATATACAAAAAATGATATATGGGTTGCTGCATCAGGCTCTGCCACTTAAGAGGTCTTAGATTGCCAAACTATATAATTCTCAAACACCTAAAATTGTATGTCTCAGCTTCAGGATCTATAAGTTCCTTTAGTCAGGAACTACATACTTGTGTGGTATAACAGAAAGCATATCATATTAGACCCCTTCAGAAAATCTGAGTTCTAGGTATACTAACATACACAATACACTTCCTTTTTACTCCTCACATCCCCCTGCCCCAAGACCTTTGGAGGGAATTATTTTAAGCTTAAATTTGCAGAGATGGATAAAACCAAAGCCTCTCAACAAAGCTTTTAAACTGAATTTTAACATTTCCTAAAACACCAACAGAGGGCTCCCATCCTTCATTAAAAACAACCAGATGCTTTTATTAGACTGTAACACTCTCTGTGAACTCTCCTCTGGCCTCACTGTGTACCTCCTTTGAAGGAAATTTTGTTTTTGCTTCTTTATATTATTTGCACCCCAAATAATGTGAAAAGTTGGCAGGAAAAATAGTTTTGTAAACTCAAACCCAGTCTTATCTCTAAGGACAGGTAAATAATTTAAAATTTTTTAAAATTTGCTCTTTCTCATTTATTGTTACCAAACAAGCCTTAAGTATTTGCTATCAATATAATGAATTTTCTTTTGTTTTTTTTTGGTTTTTTTTGCTGAGAATGCAAAATAGAGTTACAGAGCTGACTAAACTGAATTCAATAAAATCAACTCTTTAAATCAGTATATGTGGTTTGGGCACAAATGAATCAGACTAGGTCTAAAGAAAATAAAAAAACACATATACTCTAACTCTTCAAATTCTAATGATTTATTTCTATGTGTGTTAGAGTGGAGAAAGGAGCAAGGACTCAGAATTTCAGGAACTGGCTTATTTTCTTAGGACGGGTGGATGCAGCTAGGAAAAGATGGCAAGGATGATATAATTTGTTTGGTGAAGATATAATGAATTCCCCTCAATGTCTTTTGTATTTATGTTTCCTAGAGAGTGTATTGTATCTATGCTTTTAATAAAAGATTCTTTTTTCTAAAGAAACAGTAGAAGGTCATCTTGAAATGCCAGACAGCAAGTGTACTACCAACAATTAACAATGTTGGGTCAGACACAGAAGTAAGCTTGGACTCCCACTGGCTAAAGTTGTAAGAATGTAAGCATCAAAAAATGATTGTAGGGCATTAAAACACACTAAAGCCATAGTGACACTAAAAAAAATAAAAGAACAAAAAATATATATATTTGAACCACTTGAAGTGGCTATTAAAATAAACTTTCTTGGGAGAAACCAAGATGGCAGCATAGGTAAACACCGGAAATTGCTGCCTCCCACAACAAATTCAAAAATACAACTAAAAGACAAAACGAACATCATCCAGAACCACAGGAAGGCTGGCTGAGTGGAAATTCTACAACTAGAAGGAAAGAGAAAAGCACACTGAGACTCAGAGGAGGTGCAGAAGTGCAGAGGTACGGAGGCGCACGCGGCAAGGGCTAGCAACTGAGGACGTGGCTGTCTTTTTGAATCGGGAGGGAGTCACAAGCCCCCAACTGAACTCCAGTTCCGGGTGAGTCTCTGGGGACCCAGACTCATACGGGGAGAAACTGGACTGTCTGGCAGCCGGCAGAACTCAGAACTCAAGGGCGGCTTTCTCTCAAAGGTGCTTGCAGCCATTACCAGGACACTGAGACGCGGTGCCCCTTAGGGCAGAGCTGAGGATCAGCCATAGCTGCTTGCTCCGCCCTGCTGATTCCCTGAGACCCCGCCCCACCCGAGCTGCAGCAGAGGCTTTTGCAAATGAATGCCCTGGCCCTTTGCAATCTGAAAATTACCTAACAAACTGCAGCTGGGCCAGACAGACCCAGAACTTCCAAGAGAAGGCCCAAGGCCCCACAGCAGCTTGCATTGCTTCACAGCTGGGCCTCATTTGGGCACTCCCAAACCCCAAACAAGGAAGGGGAATCTGCATATCTCTTCGTAGCTCCTGCTGGGTAGCCTCAGGCAGAGGCTAAATTAGCACCTCCTTAGATCCAAGAGCCAGTGTACCCAGTGGTCAGAGTGAGACATTCCAGATTATAACTCCTCAGATCCATAAGGGACACACTCAGGGGGCAGACTCACTGAGCACCAAAGCCCCACTGAAGCAAGTCTTGCCCCAGAAGGGTGTCTTCAGCACAGAAGTTCTCCCTCTGCAGACACAGCTGACTCTCACAGCCAATTGGCCTGGAGGTCAATTCCTCCCAGTGATACCTACAACAATCAAGGCTTAACTACAACAAGACTGTGCACAAAGCTCACAAAGGGGTGCACCAAGAGTGTCCACCTCAGGTAATTGGGGAGGCTGAGCCACTGGGCCCTATAGGACACCTAGCACACAAAGCCACTCTACCAACACAGGAAAGCATAAAAAATGTGGAGACAAAGAAAGAGGTCAGAAATGGAGGAAAGCAAACTACTGGATATAGAGTTCAAAACCACACTTTTAAGGTTTTTCAGGAACTTTCTAGAAACCGCCGATAAATTTAGTAAGACCCTCAAAAAGTCTGGTGAGACCGCCGACAAATGTAGTGAGTCCCTCGAGGTTATGAAAAAGGACCAACTAGAAATTAAGCATACACTGACTGAAATAAAGGATATTATGCAGAGTTCCAACAGCAGACTAGAGGATCCCAAGAATCAAGTCAAAGATTTGAAATATGAAGCAAAAAACACCCAACCGGAAAAGCAAAATGAAAAAAGAATCCAAAAATACAAAGATAGTGTAAGGAGCCTCTAGGACAGCTTCAAGCATACCAACATCCGAATTATAGGGGTGCCAGAAGATGAGAGAGAGCAAGATATTGAAAACCTATTTGAAGAAATAATGACAGAAAACTTCCCCCACCTGGTGAAAGAAATAGACTTACAGGTCCAGGAAGCACAGAGAACCCCAAACAAAAGGAATCCAAAGAGGACCACACCAAGACACATCATAATTAAAATGCCAAGAGCAAAAGACAAAGAGAGAATCTTAAAAGCAGCAAGAGAAAGAAACTCAATTACCTACAAGGGAATACCCATACGACTGTCAGCTGATTTCTCAACAGAAACTTTGCAGGCCAGAAGGGAGTGGCAAGAAATATTCAAAGTGATGAATACCAAGAACCTACAACCAAGATTACTTTATCCAGCAAAGCTATCATTCAGAATTGAAGGTCAGATAAAGAGCTTCACAGATAAGGAAAAGCTAAAGGAGTTCATCACCACCAAACCAGTATTATATGAAATGTTGAAAGGTATCCTTTAAGAAGAGGAAGAAGAAAAAGGTAAAGATACAAATTATGAACAACAAATACACATCTATCAACAAGTGAATCTAAAAATCAAGTGAATAAATAATCTGATGAACAGAAAAAATAAAATAAAATAAAATAAAATAAACTTTCTTTGGCCTATCCGGCTTTGCTCAGTGGTTAGAGCGTCAGCCCTTGTACTTAGGGGTCCTGAGTTCGATTCCAGTCAAGGGCACGTTCCTCGGTTGCAGGCTTGACCCTTGGCCCTGGTCGGGTGCATGCAGGAGGCAACCAATCCATGTTTCTCTCTCTGTCTCTCCCCCTCCCTCTACTCTGTCTGAAAATCAATGGAGCCCAGCCAGCGCAGTTGATCATTAAGCTATGAACCAGAAGGTCACAGTTCAATTCCTGGTCAGGGCACACGCCCAGGTTTCAGCCCCATCTCCGGTAGGGGGCATGCAGGAGGCAGCCAAGCAATGATTCTCTCTCATCATTGATGTTTCTATTTCTCTCCCTCCTTTCCTCTCTGAAATCAATAAAAATAAACTTATTTTGAAAATAGGTAATAAAAAAGGAAGATCTAATCATATATCCTGCCTTCCCAGTAGGAAATGTATTTCAGAGTCACCAAATAGCCCCAGCTAATGAGGAAGAAGAGCTCTTCTTTAGCAGAGTGCCAATTAATAAGTGTAGGAAAAAATGATAAAATTAGAAAAATATTATCTCATTAACTCTAGTAAAATTATTATATGTTCTGAGGAGGCCCAAAGGTACAAACTTCCTGAACTAGAGGACAAAATGATGATGTTATGAAAAAGAAATCTATAAAATCCAAACAAACTTCCTATTATAAAATGTCATAGGAATGTAATGTACAGCATGGTGAATATAGTTAATAATACTGTATTGCATATCTGAAAGTTGCTAAGATTAGATCTTAAAAGTTCTCCCACAAGAAAAAAAAATTTCTGTAACCATGTATGGTTATTGATGTCAACCAGACTTATCATGGTGATCATTTCACCATCGAATCATTACGTGGTATACTTGAAACTAATATGCTATGTCAATTATACCTCAATTTAAAAAAAACTGTTACCAGATAAGAGTTATCAATTGAGATTAATAACTATTAGAGTGATATGAAACTGGTCATTCATATAATGCCAAGTAACATCATTTAGATTACATTCTAGTCACAAGGGGGAATGAAACCTAACTGTACAAATAAGGACGAGACTATTATCTCTCTAATCCAGAGATCAATCCATTATCACTAATGACAGGAGAACCAGATAGAGGTTTCCTAAATGTGAAATAAGACAGCATCACCTTTTACTCAAGACAAAAACCTAGTTTAGAAAAAATACAGAGAATGAAGGACAAAATAATGATGTTATGACAAAGAAATCTGTAAAATCCAAAAAGTGAGACATTCTGCAGAAAAAAAAAGTCATGTCACTAATAAAAGGGGCTGTTCTAGATTGTAAGAGACTGAAGGGCAATAACTACCAGATGCAATCCTAGATTGGATACTGGTTTGAGCAAAATTAGCTGTAAAGGATACTTTGGGTCAACTAGGAAAATTTAAATATAATTTAGTTAGAGTATAAGATAAAATTTACTGAGTGGTAAAAAGGAGATGATTGAAAAAACAGATTAACAAAAGAATATGCACAGTATAAACTCACTTTGGGGGGAAAAAGTGTGTGTAAATGCAGAGAAAAAAGCTGGAAGGATATATACTAAAATATTACAAAGGTGATCTCTGACTGGTGGGAATGCGAGGCTCCTATTTTTTATTTTTGCTTATCTGCATTTTCCAATTTTTTACAAAGCACATGTACTATTTTTGCAATAATGTAACTTGAAAAAAATAACAGTATGGCAAAAAAAGCAACCTGCCAAGAGACGCAATATCTTTAATGAAGACAAATGATATTATATATTTCATCATCGTATACATAGCATATATATTATGCTATATATGAGTAAGAGATAGTGAAAGAAGAGCAAGCATAGGAAAAGATTTGGAAGGAAATACACTAAGGGAAGGAGAATGAGACTGTGGGTAGTGGTCATGGGTCTTTAGTTTTATGAGTAATGTTTTAATTTTGTGAATGTATTCATGAATTCAGGTATAATTGTTTAAAATATTAAGAAGTGGGAAGATGATTCTGAGAGTACTGACACATGTTTCCACAGTCCATGTGCCAATAATCATAAAATAAAATAAAAGCCATCTTATTGGTGGCTTTCAATCAACACTAGAAAGCTTAGCCTTGACTAAGCAGGAAATTAAATGATATAACATGCCTAAAACCCATCACTCCTGTAAAATTTAAGAAGTCATAAATACTATTTTAAAGAATAAATATTTTACTTATATAGTAAAGCGCCTGATGGCAAAGCTTCTAAGCCAAATTTCATCTGCCTTTAATAATCAGTATAAACTTGGTGAGAGGACAGGTAGGGCTTATGAAGTTGGACTAAATAGTAAATAGGAGCAAGTACTTTGTGACTCTATTTTCTAACAGAAATAGCTTATGTCTAGATGACTAAGGCCATGAGGTACAGAGCTGCCTTGGTTTAAGCAGTCTCTGTTATGTAAGAGCTCACAACATGTGCTAGTTTATTTGCTACGTTAGCAGATACTGGTTTTCACTTTGAGGTTCATAATAGCTATATAGATCCTCAAGGGTCCTAATATACGCATATCTACCAAGATTTCCCTCAAAACTCTCCTCTAGCCCAGCCGGTATGCACAAAGAAGTCACTGAATGATTCCTGGTCAGGGCACATGCCTGGGTTGCAGGCTCAATCCCCAGCAGGAGGCAGCCGATTGATGTTGATGTCCTCATCAATGTTTCTATCTCTCTCCCTTCCTCTCTCTAAAATCAATAAAAATATATCTTAAAAAAGCTCTCTCCTTTAATATGATTTGGCTGTCATTAAAATTCAATACCAAGTAAAAGTTGAAAGTTTAAAATGGACTTGTCCATATCTCTATGGTTTAAAGTTCAAAAATGGTGTTACTCTTTTAAAATACCAATGTAACAACTATCTTATAGCCATTGCCTCTTATATCGCAGAAAGGGCTTATGAACTAAGCAGCCAGAATACCTACCTTGAGGTCTTTCGGGTTTCGAGGTAAAGACTTCGGCTGTTTCTTGATTTTTGTGAAGTTGTACCTGATGCTGGAGTGGAATTTCTCCACTGGCCATTTGCACTCTGACCAAAGGTTCTTAAGTCTCCTGAGCCAAGAAAACTGTCTGAGGAAGGTTTATCTAAAGGAATAAAAGTTTGAATAAATTAAATACCTACTGTGGTTCTCCATTTGACTGCAACCATGTCCAACATTGAATTCTAAAGTAATGTGGCATATTACCATGTCTCTCATGGAAGATCCCAGTCTCAACTGCCAGTAAAGTCTGCAGTAAGGGAACTTCTACAAACTATAATTGATTCAGCCATACTAACCTGAAAATTGTTGAAGGAGCTGAATCCTGCCACAGCCATGTGCCTTATCTGCATCAATGTGACTCCGTGGTGTCCACCAAAAGTCAACATTTTACCCCAACTATATCTTGCAAGCACTCCCAGGCCTGGGCCTGAAAGAAGGTAGGCCAGACCAGTAAGAAAGCAGGTGGAGGGCCAAGAATTGTAATTCAAATGAACAACAGTTATTGCTTAATAAGCAGCTGGTATCTCCTGTTTTTAATTACCATGTTCACAACTCAGAGGCTCTCTCTAAGAGCAGAGATAACTTAATTGCTGCTTATTCTGGTCAGTTTATGGCAAGAATGACCCATCATGTTCATCTGGTTCTGATATGGTATCTCAGTCACTTAATGCCATAATCAACAGACATATCAATACTCCAATGCTTTCTGCTGCAATCAGGCTAAGAATTATTTGTTTATTTTTTTTGAATTTTCTGACTTGTGGCTTACAAGCAAGGATAATAAATTTTTTTTCAGTTGATCAGGATTATCAGAATTCAGGGTAAATAAGATATAAAAAAAAGCAGCAGTCAGGGTGATATTAGTACCAATTGATTCACCAGTGGATAAACCTAATCTAATAATTAAATTTACTTTCAAAATGAATGTCCCAAAAAATGTATACACACACTTTGAAGAATTATAAAGGCGATGTTTACTAAAATACATTGCTTTTTCAAAATTCAACTTAAAGTATGTATACATTTTTTTTGACACCCTGTATTTCCAAGTTTCAGCTAAGAACAGAATAATTTCTATACCTTCCTCTCCTAATCATCACGACTGGACAATTTACATGCCTTCAAAATAACTTCAGATGTTAGGCTATGGAACTCTGAGGAGCATCAGTGGAAAAACGAGAATGATAATTCTCTGCTTCCTACATTTTTTGGTCTGTCAATATCACATTGAAGATCCTCTTTCAAAGCATATTACTATAGGACTTTTAACATTACATATTTATGTTATTTAAAATATTTAATGTAGCCTTTGATATTCTCTCCACAAAGTATGGCAGCTGACAAAAGTATAAGTTTTGTATTGTGTTGTGTGTGTTTTTTCCAGTTAATCAGGATTATCAGGATTTAGGGTAAAAATGATATAAAAAAAGCAGCAGTCAGGGTGAGTGATATTAGTACCAGTTGATTCACCAGTGGATAAACCTAATCTAATAATTTAATTTACTTTCAAAATGAATTACAACCTTTCTCCTTTGTAATCATTACCTATGCTTCGCATCTTTTACCATTACTTTCAAGATAGAGACATGAGGCTAATGAAAATGAGTCTCATTAAAGGACCAGAAAATTATCTTCAAATTAAATGCAAAGCAATAGACATTTTTGTCTCTCATACTTTTTTGCTAAAATTTGATTAGGGAATGATCTCACTAGAGATGTCTACCAAAAAATGAAAATTACCCTGACAGGTGTGAAATTTGAGATTAAGGATAAACTAGAGTAGCCTTCTCAAGGGCATGTGACAGAGACCTCAGCTTTAAAATGCAAGGGAAAGGCACAGAATCAAGCAGTCTGTTTAACCAGAATAAGGTGGTTCCATCTTTACTCAATGAAATCACTGAACAGTCCTCTACTGCTGATGTGACCAAACAAAGATACAGAGGGACCAATGATATAAGACACTCATTTTTTGGTGATTTAGCCTGGTTTTCTGTCATCATTAAGAAATGAGACTGCCTATGCCACAAATAAGATTACTTATCATGTGTATATAAACACACATAAAACTATAAGAAAATATAACCAAATTTTAATTTTGGTTGTGTTCTAATAAAATGATGGGCATTTTCCTACTTTTCTCTATTAATTCTCTATAAGAACAGGCAGTATTTTTATGGGTATCTTAAAAAAAAAAAGTGTATCAGCCAATCACTTACTATGAAAGTAACCAACAGTATGTAGTTCCTGCTTTCCTTGGGATTTATTTAGTTATTATAAATAGCAGGATGCTTTAAATCATTTCATCTACTAAATGCCAGTTTGGCAACCTAATTTAACATATTTTCTAAAGAGAAGACATTGATAAAGATTCTAAGCATGAGCAAAATCATTTCTTCTTTGTTTAGGGTTTAAAATGTTTTAATTTTCTATTCAATTATACTCTTAATCAAAGAGGTCCTGAAGCCTGACCAGCACTAAGTTATTAAAATGAAAATGCTGTGTTTTTTCTGTTTTCTAAAAATTTTTTTAAAATATATTTTATTGATTTTTTATAGAGAGGAAGGGAGAGGGACAGAGAGTCAGAAACATCGATGAGAGAGAAACATCGATTCAGCTGCCTCCTGCACGCCCCCGACCAGGGATGTGCCCACAACAAAGGCACATGCCCTTGACCGGAATCGAACCTGGAACCCTTCAGTCCGCAGGCCGATGCTCTATCCACTAAGCCAAACCGGTTAGGGCTAAAAATTTTTTTAAATCAATGTTTTTAATAGTTAAATCTTAAATGGATTAAGAAGTAGATTTTTAAAAGCTTGATATGCTTCTCTGTCACATGCCATTGAGAGGGCTTCTTGTATATCAAGAGTCAGATCCAGTAAAGCAATAAACAGAAAGCTCCAGACCCTACATTCTAAAGTTTGGGATTTTCCTGTGTTTGTTTTCATTTTGGTGGAGAAAGGATAGCAGGTGAGAGAGGAGACAAATACCAATACAGTCAGAATGAGAAAACTAATGCAGGTAAACTTGGGACCCATGTCTAGCACAATTAAGAGGCAAAGCTCGAAGTGACTGACCATAGAAATCAATATGGAGATTATCAGAAAATAATACATCCAAAGGAGATAGCAGAGACAAAATTCTGTAGGACATGCAATGAACGGAAATAAGTATGGCAAAGAAAGTTTTAAAAAGCACACGGTAAAAAGTAGATTTAAATGAAAAACTTTATTATAAGAAAAAGGTATATAGACCCTTGACATTCAAGATTTAAAATTCTGATTTTTAGAGAATGACCTTAGAGGTCTTGGAGATAAGGACAAATATAGGAAAAATGTAACTCTCAAAAATAATTTAACTGAGATAAAAGCCAGGAATTTGGCCAAATATCACTATAGTCAAGAACATGATGATTTGAGAGGAGTTAAGGATGAGTTGAATTAGAGGAGATTGTGACTATAATTTTCCCTATAAAACTGTTTATTATTGAGCAATTATTTTTAACTAAAAGCAAATATTCCATCCAATGGTAAATCAGCATGTGAAATTACAAGGAAACACAAACTGAGTTCAAATGGAAATATTAATTATCTGATTTCATTATCCACTCAACTACCCTTCCCTTAGGATTAATAATGAGCTATCAAACCAGCTTTCAGGTTCTTTGCTCATCAGAAAGGATTTTTCAATAATAATGATGACTGCCCTGGCTGGTTTGGCTCCGTGCTTAGAGCATCAGTCCATGGACTGAAGGGTGGCAGGTTCGATTCTGGTCAACGGCAGGTACCTTGGTTGCAAGCTCCATCCCTGGCCCCAGTCAGGGCTCACGCGGGAGGCAGACAGTTGATGTGTCTCTCTCACATTGATGTTCTCTCACATCGATGTTTCTCTCTCTGTCTTTCCCCCTCCCTTAAACTCTCTCTAAAAATCAATGGAAAAATATCCTCAGGTAAGAATTAACAAAAAAACAATAATAAGAACCATGACAACTGATTTGTCTATACAAATTATGCACATACTATGTGGAGACCATTTCCCATCCCAGTAGAGGAAATCCAATGCCCAGGATAAATTACCACCCACCTAAATGACATTTAAATATAATATAAATCTAAAAGAGCATCATACTAACGTCTTTTTAGGGGAGGAGATCTCATCTTGCTGACAAAGAATCCTGAGGAAGCCAAATAACAACAATAATTATTACTTGCATTTCATACTTATTATGTTTATCCTTATAAAAATCTCACTGAGGCAGGTTCAGTGGTATTACTAATATTCCCATATTTGTGATAACATGGGGAGATTGAAGCAGGAGTGAAAAGACATAGGAAAACACTAATATCTTCCTGAGTCTGCCAAGAGGCTAACGAGCAAAAATTCTTCGTTTCCCCAAGACAGAACCAGAAAATCTTTGGAAGTCCAAATCTTAGGAAGGGGAGATGCAAAGTCAGGCAGCCCAGGGGCTAGAACAGCCTAGAGAATGCTGACTTCTGTCATGGATCACAAGCTGAATAGGCAAGCCCTTAAATATGCAAGCATGGCTGTGGCAGGTGCTAGATAGAGACATGTAGTTAACATTTCCTGCCCTGATGGAGGGATACACTTGGGCAGAAATAAATTTTCAGAATTCATGCTTTCAAGCAGAATTGAAAAAGGCTAACTTTGAGCTTTAAATCAATAAAATAACCTTTACATCACACAGACATATCTAAAACAAAACAAAACAAAACACTGTAGTGCTTTTTACAATGACATAATGAACAAGTAGGAGAATGGATTTCAAAACAACTTTTCCATTAAAAAATATTTAGTCGAGACTAGATCAGTTAAATATCATAGCAACAACATACACATACACACATACACAGCTTACTAAAATGATGTGTTAGTGGAGAAAATACTATTTTGCTTTTGACAATGCTTTCACTTTTACAGATGGCAAACACAAATGATACACTAGGAAGAAATCTGAAAGGTATGTAGGTTTTGACTCCAAGTAATGTATCATACCTGAATAATAATTTGAACTATAAGCTGCACTTCTTGTAGAACATGTATAAGATCCGTCCAAATCTCCTTGCCTGGAAGGTAATATCTAAACAAAGCAGAAGATTTTTCTGAAATCATATTCTGACAATAAAATGTAGTAAGAATTTATACTAGAAAAATATGTATCATTAAACAAGATTATGACCTATTTCAGAATTCAATACAGGGTAGGGCAAAAGTAAGTTTACAGTTGTGAGCACATGAAACAGTTTATTTTTGTATTATTATTTATTAATTATTGTGTTATTTTCCATATGAACAACTGTAAACCTACCTTTTTGCCCATCCCTGTATAACTAATTATATTTATACATATTATAAATTAAACAACATACTACTAAGTAAGAAAAACATAGTCTGATAAAATGAGGCTTCAAGGAGAAAAAACAGGCAAAAATATCTGTTATACAATTTAATTCAAAAACTGCTCATGAGAAGGTAACTATACATTTAGTATTTCCTGTTCTGAAAACCAGTGTATCATATATCAAAAAGGCAGACAAAGTCAATCTGACTTATTTTTTTGAAAACTTTACAAAGTTTTTAATCAGGGGTGGTGCTGCTCCCCAGTATAAATCTGGAAATGTGTGTATATATATTCAGTTATTAAAATAATTCTTAAGGGAAGATGCTACAGGTATTTAGTACACAGGGGCCAAGGATGCTAAACATTCTGCTATGCTTAAATCAGATTCACACAGCAAAGAATCACCTTATTCAAATTAGTAATGGCTTTCCTACTGAAAAAGACTGCTTTATTAATATTGCTCCTCAAACTTTAATGTGCATATAAATCAGCTGGAGATTTTTAAAAACGTAGATTCTTATTCAGTAGGTATGGGTGAAGCCTGAAATTCTGCATTTCCAACAAGCTCCCAGGTGATGATGCTGCTGCTGGTCCTTTGAGAATAAAAGCTTTATAGCATGGAAAAATCTCAGAACTGCTGTATATTCACAAATATACACACCCCATTTAATGCTCAGCAATTTTAAGATACAGTTTAAAACAACATAGATCTGAGTACTGATAATTGTAAAATTCAGAGGAATAACAAAGAGTTTTCTCAAAGGTACTGTTGTCAAAGAACTCATGCATAGTCTGGTTCTTGTCTTAACTTAATATATCAAACAGAATTTCAAACATTAGAGTCACTGATTCTAAAGAGGTTATATATATGCTTGTTCTTTTGAGTTTGCCGTTAAACTACATAAGATGAAAACTTAAGCCAAAATAATTCATTAACTGACAAAAGAAAATTATTTCTAACCTGATGGTCAGAAAGTGAAAGCTGGTCCTCTGGAAAACCTGTTTGCGACAGGAGATGGGTTTTGAATATGGAGTTGTGGTTCACTAAAGTTACTTCTCCAGCATCCATTCTCATCCCATCAGCAATATCATCTGGAGAAAGAGTCCGGATTAGTTCAAGTCACATAATGCTTTAATAAGTACTTTATTATACATCAGTCTTTTCACTTAATAAATGTAATTTCCAGCCCTGGCCGGGTGGCTCAGTTGGTTGGAGCATCAGTCCATAAACCAAAAGGTTACAGGTTCAATCCCCATTTGGGGCAATTACAAGAGGCAATTGATTGATTTTTATCTCTCACATTGATGTTTCTCTTTCTCTCCCTCCTTTTCTCTTTCTCTAAAAATCAATAAAAACATGTCCTCAGGTAAGGATGATAACAATAATAATTCCCAAAGACCAGCCATGTAATAAGACCTCTCCTTCATAAATAACCATTGGCAAGAAATCTCAAAACTGTCAAGAGTTAAATGCAAAATTTTAAAATAATGACATTTCCCCCAAATAAATTTTTGAATGTTTTAACTGTAGAAAAAATTTTAATATAATAAGAATGGAGCAAAATTTCACAATTCAAAAAACAAACACTAGTTAACAGTGGTTTATTTCTTCTGTTTTAATTCAAAAAAATTAATCGACCTAAAAATGTTCTGCCAAAAACATTTATTCATATGGCTCTTAACAGACATCAGCTCAATCACTGTAATATTATGGCAGAATCTTACTTTACAACCATTTTTTGAGAACTTTGTTACTTTCTTATAAAAGAGTAGAATAGAAACAAATAATAAAGGAACTCAATTACTTATAATATCAGCAATGAGAAAAAGGGGAAACAAATGACAAGAATGTACACAAAGCAAAAGGGAAAAACAGAAACAAGAGAGAAGACCAATGTGAATTTAAAAGGAGCAGATAGAATGTTTTAAGATCTAACTGTATAGATTTTCAGCCTACTTTTTTTTTAAAAATTTATTGATTTTAGAGCGACAAGTGGGGGGGCCACTTATTTATGCATTCACTAGTTGATTCCTGTATGTGCCCTAACCATGGATCAAACCCACAACCTTAGTGTATCGGGATGATGCTTTAAATCAGAGGTGGGAAACGTCCAGCCCTTGGGCCCTATAAGGCCCCTGGAATCACTTGGTCTGGTCCTGCCAAGGCATGAGGGGTGAGTTAATTCAATGTTTGACCAAATATAGCTGGCTAATTTTTAAGTTGATAATTCTGTATGGCCCGAGAATGTTATAAATATCCAAATGGCCCTTGGCAGAAAAAAGGTCCCCCACCCCTGCTCTACTAGTAAATGATGCTCTAACCAACTGAGCTACCCAGCCAGGGCTCTCAATCTTGACCTTAATTTGGCTACTAGTCTTGACCTTATATTGACCCCCCTTTACAGACATAAAGTACCTTGAATAGTGGAAAATGTTCCAGTCACAACTGTCAGTGCCACTAGCTAAATAAAACTTAAAATTTACCTTAATCAAATTATTTATCATATAGAAGGAAATATAACAGTACTAAAGGACAAGGACTCTGGAACCAGGCTGCCTGAGTTTAAATCCTGGCTCTCCCAGTTATAGTTGTGTGACCCTAGGCAAGTTTCTTAAGCTCTGTGTGTAAGTTTCCTTGTTGATATAATGGGGATAACAGTGCCTATTTTGTAGGTACCATAGGTACCCTTGTAAGATGATTGTAAATTAAATAAATACATTTTAAGTAATTAGAACAGGGCCTCGCACATAGTAAATGTCTGCTGGTGTGTATTATTTGGCTTTTTCAATACAATGAATGAGAAAATGCTTCCCAACAATCCTATAGACCAAGTCTCAACTAAAAGAAAAGTGTTTGGTATACTGTATTACATAATTAGTATGAGATCTCCCTTAAAATTATTAAGCACAAAAATGCAAATATTAAAAATGTTAAGGAAACCCATTCTTCCAATTCAGCTTAACTAATCAGAGTAACTACAACTAGAAGGACTGAATGATCACTTCATAATCAGTCTTACCCATGTCAGGTCTTTTCACATCACTGACTTTAGCAGAAATACAAAGTCCTGTAAAAGAAAGCAGAAAACAGAAAGGTTATACACTGCAATATCTCCTTCATTTAATTATAAAACAGGAAACCACTCAGAAGTGAAATTTGTGTTTTTAGTGGAGAAAAATATAAGGTGATAAGGAGAGTTGAGTTGATGGGAAGAAAATGCGAACTGTAACTAGCCGGAGGTCTTTCCAAACATTTCTACAATCTGTGCTATACTAAACAGCAAGTATGGACTACCCACAGAATCACAGAATATTACATCAAGAAGCAAGTTAGGAGAGCCAACCCTTTGGACATTCATTTGCATTTGGTCATAAAGTTGACTAGTGACTACACTGAAATTCCCAACCCATTGCTCTTGCTATTATCTCATGCTAAACTATTTCATAAACAAGTGATAGATCTTGTGGTGGTCCTATTAAGACTTGTCTTCCATACACGTCTTATTCAGTAGCCAAACATAAAGCTACTGATATTCTGAGGACAGTCAAGGAATGTCCCAGTAGTACTAAATACTTTCTCCCCATAGTTATTCAAACTGCTAGAATTCAAAGCTCTTTTGCTTATATGAAATTACTTTCTCCTCTGGTGGATCTAATTTTCCCAGAAAAGGAAGTTAAAAGCCTAACTGCTTGGGACTAGGTTAATAAACATACCCTCAGCACACATACTTCTTGGCAGATTTCCAAGAGAAGACTAGGCATGATAGTCACACTTACATTACTCATACTCCTATCACCATTATTTTAAAAAAAGATTGAATACTTCATCAACTACAGAGTGGTAACAGGTATTCGCTATGATCACAACAAAGTGCACACACAAAGAAAGGCTGCTTCAGCAAACAAGACATCAAAGAATTTGAGAGATTATGTCCGAGAGGTTAAGTGACTTGTCTAAAATCACACAGATGGAGCAAAGGGAAAGCAAAAACCCAGGTATCCTGACTTAAAAGCAAATGTGATTTTCAACAAACATCACAAAACTTCTCATCCTTTAACATATCCTCAATTCAAGGAGTCATACACTTTAGCAAGATAAAAGCAAACCCTAGCTAATTCTAGGGAATCTATGCTGTTTTATGATTTTAAATAATTAAAGCCCTAAATTTACATTTTCATACAAATATATCCAGCTTCTTCAGTGTGCTTATGGTACTTTCATTTTGCCACTTTGCAGTAGCATTGGGAGAAGGGACATTTAACCCAAGATTCAACATGAAATGCTGGATCTGGAACCTTTGGTGCCACCAAAATTCTTATAAGCATAAACATTTTTTCCTTTTTAGAAAAGTATTCTAATAACTCATTTTCTAGCTCACATTGGTCATTTATTTTACTGAAAGAACATAAATAGTTACAGATATTCATGTGAAGTCAATTTAGTAACTGAACAGAAGATAACGGGAAATCTGAAAGAAAAAAACGGCAAAGTCCTGACAGTAACAGAATGTAACAAGTATGACAAAACATTTATGTGCTTACATACATGCAAAGAGGTGATTATAAGAGAATGTTTAGAGATATGAAGTTACTAGAAAGTATATACGGTAGGAACCACTGTACAATTAGCGTTAGCCAGGGCCAAGATGTGGTTAGAACCATTTATGATATGAAAAGGGTGTGGAAGTAATCATGTGAATCACCCTACTTTGTGCTCTGGAAAACTCTGTATATGATACAGTTTGTACTATATCATCATGTTTTTGTTTTTGGTATTTTTACATGTATTCTCTCCCAATTAAACTCTAACACCTTATACACTAAGAAACTTCTTGCACACACACACACATTTACTGTGCACCAATTGCACACACACAAGATACTGAGGATAAGAAGAATAAGAACTGGTCCCTGCTGCTGAGAAGAGCACTGTCTACTGGGGGAAGTAAGATCCATAAATGGATATTTACAGCAAGACAATAAAGCTAATGCAATTGGTAGATGTGGGAGTCAGGTAAAGGAAAGGCTTGCAAAGCAGTAGTTAAGAGTTACATCATCTTAGCCTGAAGTA
The DNA here is from genome assembly GCF_000147115.1 of Myotis lucifugus. Lineage (NCBI taxonomy): Eukaryota > Metazoa > Chordata > Mammalia > Chiroptera > Vespertilionidae > Myotis > Myotis lucifugus. Next base: position 2,266,451 of record NW_005871139.1, read on the forward strand.
GCAGAACCTGTTTTTAATCCATTTGCTCCTCTAGATTTAACTCATCAGATGGGTGATATGAAGACCATATTAATTGTAATCAGATAAAAATGAATGAAGTTTCCAAAATGGAACTAAAGCCCTAGCCGGTTGGGATAATTAATTGTAATCAGGTAAAAAATGAATGAGGTTTCCAAACTGGATCTAGAGCCCGAGCCCTAGCCTGTTCAGCTCACTGGATAGAGCTTCGGCCTTCGGACAGAAGGGTCCCAGGTTGATTCGGGTCAAGGGCAGGTACCTTGGTTGCAGGCTCCTCCCCTGCCTGGGCCCAGGTCAGGGTGTGTGCAGGAGGCAACCAATCGATGGGTTTCTCTCACATGGATGTCCTCCCCTCTCTTCCACTCTCTCTAAAAGATCAATGGAAAAATATCCAGAGATGAAGATTAACAACAACAAAAAAAAGATTAATTCTTTAAACATACACAGACGCAAAAAAAAAAAAATGGCACTGGAGGGGGGCGGGTAAGGAAGAAAATCTCTAAATTGGAAGTGAAGGAATCATGCTTAAAGAGATGCTTAAAGTTTCACTGTAAATGTAATTTCCAATTTAGTGTAATTTACCTTTCAATAGGCGTCCTTAACACAAATTATCTTTATAAAGAGTAAAGGTCCGGCCTATTCCATCCACAATACCCAATTAGAACAGGAACCCCAAGTCGAATGGTTGGTGGGCTACAGAGGGTTGTACAGACGTTTTGTAAGAATCACCATCACCCCGATTATAGTCAGCGTAGCAAACGCGAAGTGCCTTTAACAAGGCTGAGTGGAGAGCGATAAAGGAGCAAGTTACTGCCAGCAAGATAGTTGCGATGCTGCCCCCGCCACCCCTACCCAGAAATCATCAAGCTCGGGAAGAGCTGAGCGCACAGCCAGAGAGACCACGGCAGGGGGCATCGGGAGAGGCTCCTCGCCGACTTACCGGGAGGCGATGAGCCAGGTAAGCAAACCGCGGCGGGTAGGGGGGTTCATGGCCGGGGCAGGAGGGTCCGGACGTTTCTTTCCGGCGGTGGCACTAGCGACCTCACATCTCGGGGAGATACCACAGAGTAAACGAGTGCGAGAAATGGTTACGGGAGACGCAGAAGCAGTCGAGAGATACCAGTCAGGTCTCAAGGAAGGCGGGAGAGGAAGCAGGTGGGGAAAAAAAGAAAAGAAAAGCTGATCTTCCCGGCCATAACAGCTTTCCCGTGAGATGACCCGGCTCTGGCGGGAAAGCCCCGAAATCCCAACCGGCCTGTTTCCCCACAAGGAGAGCTGGGCGCCGAGACGGGGGCTGCCGGAAGGGCGGGGAGACCGCCTCCCCACCGCCCAAGGGGAAAAGGCCTGAAGGAACGGCTCCCGGAGCCTAACGGCCGCCGGCCGGGTCGCCGGTGGACAGCTCCGGGGAGGGGAGGTGGTCCCAGGGGGCGGGGCAGAGGGAACAGCGCCGTCCCCACAGCCGTCCTCGCTTCCGCCCAGCCCAGCCCAGGTTGCGGGGCCCGGAGCAGCACAACTTCCCGGCCCAGGCTCCCTCCATCCTCCCCCTCCCCCAGCTTCCCGCCGCCACTCACCGAACCGGAACCGGCTGCTATACGAAGGGGTTTCCGGTCGGGCGCGGAACGTAAAACCCGGGAACGGCCGCGAACCGGAACCGCCTCCCCAACACCGGAAGAGCCGTTCGGTGGCTGAGGAGGAAGGGGGTTGGGGCGGGAGGTCAAAGAGCACAGTGAAGTACCCGCGGAACGCCTGCGCAGTGTGACGAGGCTCAGAAACCTAGGAAGCATCTGAGGCTGCAGTCACAATTTCTCTGATCTTTCAGTTTGGGCTTTTTCTTGTTCCCGGAATACTGTTCGTGTGCCTTCCGTCCTTCGCTTTTCTCTGTTCCCCCGACCCCCTCACCCGCCGTCTTCTGGTTCCGGTGGGCGATTATTGCTTACAGCTCCAGTTTCCATGGCAGCCTTCTCCTGGCCTTTCATCTGCTGGAACCTGTTGCCACCTTGGCAGATGCAGACCTGAGAGCTCAATCAAGCTCAGGCTATATTGTGTTTTGAGAATCACAGAACGTTAGTGATTGTAGAGGATTTTGGAGATAGTTTAACAGTTTCAGAAAAGTGAAATATTTTCCCAAAGTTATAAAGTGTATAGCAGATCTGGGATTAGGAAATAAGTTTCTTAACTTGCAGACCGGTACTCTGCACCACATCATGCTTGATTGGCCATTAGGGAAAAGAAAAAAAATGGGGGAAGGGGAGGGGAAGAGAGCTTCGTATTGGCATAGGTTAAATTCTAAACATGTAAAAACGCCCAGAACTCTTGAGGAGTTTGAAACAGGGGTGTAGGTGTGAGGAAAGCTATTGGGGATCCACCAGAGATCTACTTTTCTAAATAAAGAGAAGAAAGGACCAAAGGGTCTGCCCTCTGAGGAACTAAATGGCCCTGGTGGTGTTCCTGTGACCGAATTGATTAACCTGTAATCTGTGCCATACTTTTTTTTTCTTTAGATAAAATATTATAGGTTTATTTAAATGTGTCATACTTTTTAAGAGAAAATAATGGAGAGAAATATGTTTGTTCATTCAGCTTTTGGGGCCTGCCTAGAAACCTAGCAGAAATGCTCCTAAGTAGGTACTCTAGACCCAAATGATAGCCACAGTCTGAGCTCAGACTTGAAGAATGGAAGCCGCTGGAGGCCCCCAGCCTCTTAGCTACTCTTAGCAGCTGGGAAAGGAGTGCTTGCTGAGTTCAGGGGATCTTGCTCTGTCATGTGTATAAAAGTAGATTTTTTGTATCACTTTGTAGGTTGAAGTTTAGACTGTCAGGTCATAAGTCCTGTTAGCAGTGAACATACCTGGTCTGTGTCACTTTTGTTCATCTTACTCATTTCACAAATCTGTTCATTTGGATTAAACTTTCTCTATTTCTAGGAGTCAGCCATGCATAAAGAGGAACTGCATCTGAAATTTTTCATGTGCGTGATTCAATCTCGCCAATTAGTCAGGACTCCTCAGAGAACAGGTACCTTTGTCTCTTGAATGGAGGCTCAATACAGGTTGTGAGACTTACTAATAATGTAAATGCAGGCTTTAGGGGTCAACTGACATTTATTCCATGATAAAATATTTGTCACTCAGTCGTTTTATTTCCTGGTACAAGTATCAGGTGAGATTTTGGCCTGATACGTGCAGATAAGCCCTAGGCAGATGAGGAGGACTTGGGAATGAGATTTATAGTACATGAGCTAGTAGTTGATTTCTTGTCCTTTGTGAATTATTTTAATCTTTCTGGGCTCATCTATGGGGGTCCTTGTTCCCATTGTAATTGATACTCCGAAAGTTGTAAAATAAAGAGTCCCAAAGAAAACTGACTTTCTCTTCTACCCCAGTCTCAAAGAATCTAGTTACGTTTTCTGCTTTCCCCCATTTGTATCAAAGGAGTAGAACCTTTTTGAGATAAGATAGTTGTTGAGAAGAGTCGTTACTTTTCTAATTTTTCGCTGGATTTATGGAAAGAGGGCCTGAGAGGCATAGAGAGAATAAAAGTGAATAAGGAGCATTGCCTTCCCTGAATCTCACCATGAGGGTGACTTAAACATGTTGTTTCTCAGCTGAGGAAGCTTCAACTTCCAGCATGCTCATACAAAAGGAAGGTGAGGAAGCTTCAACTTCCAGCATGCTCATACAAAAGGAAGGTGAGGAAGCTTCAACTTCCAGCATGCTCATACAAAAGGAAGGTGAGGAAGCTTCAACTTCCAGCATGCTCATACAAAAGGAAGGTGAGGAAGCTTCAACTTCCAGCATGCTCATACAAAAGGAAGGTGAGGAAGCTTCAACTTCCAGCATGCTCATACAAAAGGAAGGTGAGGAAGCTTCAACTTCCAGCATGCTCATACAAAAGGAAAGTGAGGAAGCTTCAACTTCCAGCATACTCATACAAAAGCCACCACCTGAGGCAGACGGTTCGAAGAATCTAGATACTGTGGATGATCCAGACACCATGGAAGGCATACCTATTTTCGCAAATGGTGAGGCGTGTGGTTAAACAGGGAGGAATGTGGAAAGGAGTATTGGAAAGTGAAAAATTTATGCATAGCATTATAATTTAGGATAGATCTACCAAATTTGAATTATGAGTTAAAACACAAGGTGGGAGGGGGGGGAGAGAGAGAGGTAAATACATAGATACCATCTTGGGAACTTTAGAAAGAGGGACAATTCTCTAAGAATAATTGCTTGATTTAGTCAATAGTTAAGTAGATTGGTGCCCTTATAATTGTAAGCTACCAATCTGGTTTATCCTATTATCAGCAACCTTGACACATAAAAATGTGAACTTTAAAAATGGATTAGATTAAGGAGTTATTATATTGCAAAGTAATTCCAAATATTGTAAAAAATATTCACCTTAGGAACCATTTAATAACAAATTTCTCTTGTATGTTTTACATAGTGTTCATTTCATAAGCAATTTATATGAAACTTCAGAAACACATCTTTGTTTCTTCTCAACTTAAATATGTCTATATTGGAGTCAGTTCACTGCAAACACTTATTGAGTTCCCACTATGTACCCAGTAATATACTAAAAATGATAGAGAGGATATATATATATATATATATATATATATATATATATATATATAGTCTGGTGCATGAATTCATGACCAGTGGGGTCCCTCGGCCTGGCCTGCGGGATCAGGCCGAAACCAGCTCTCCGACATCGCCCGAGGGGTGCTGGATTGCGAGAGGACGCAGGCCAGGCCCAGGGACACCACTGGTGCACAATTCGGGCCAGGGAGGGATGCGGGAGGTTGGCCAGCTGGGGAGAGACTGCAGGAGGGCTCCGGGGCGTGTCCAGACCTTCTCGCTCAGTACACATTGGCCAGACCCCAGCAGCAAGCTAACCTACCAGTTGGAGTGTCTGCCCCCTGTTGGTCAGTGCATGTCATAGCGAGCAGTTGAGCGGCCTTAGCATATCATTAATATATTACACTTTGATTGGTTGAACAGATGACCAGATGACTGGACACTTATCATATTAGGCTTTTATTATATAGGATATACAGTGGGGCCTTGACTTACGAGTGTCCCGACTAACGAGTTTTTTGAGATATGAGCCGTCTCTCGGCCGAATTTTTGCTTTGAGTTGCGAGCTAAAATTCAGGTTACGAGCCAGCTTCAGATACCCCACTGCTAGTTGGCGCAGCGAACGTCACAGTGAACGCCACAACATCAGCCCAGCATCATGTGTCTCACTCATTCACTGTTGATTTGACATACGAGTAATTTGAGTTACGAGCTCCGTCACGGAACGAATTAAACTCGTAAGTCAAGGCCCCACTGTATATGACATAACCTTACCATTGTCCCAATAGTTTGTATTTTGGAAATGCCTTAGAGCAGTGGTCAGCAAACTGTGGCTCGCGAGCCACATGTGGCTCTTTCTCCCCTTGAGTGTGGCTCTTCCACAAAATACCGACTTCTGCGCATGGGCCACGAAGTTTCAATCGCACTGTACATGCGCGCCTGCACGTGGTATTTTGTGGAAGAGCCACACTCAAGGGGCCAAAGAGCCTCATGTGGCTCGCGAGCCACAGTTTGCCCCGACCTCTGCCTTAGAGTGTATTTACTCCAACTCTTTATATTTTCAGAAGGAATTCAGATCTACAAAGGTTTTCCTCAAGAAGTTAAATTCACTGGAGTAATTACTCCCAGCACCTGTGAAAAATGTAGTACTATTTATTAACTAATCTTTTTGAGCATTTACTATTTGAAGTCATTGTACTAGACTCAGCGGGAGATGAGAAAATGAACTGGAGACTCCCTGTCCTCCAGGAGCTGCAGGTTAAGGAGGGAAATAATAGAAGTCAATGTTAAATTAAGAGCTTGATTACTTTGATTCAAAAAGTTGAATTTCAAAAGAGATGTCATAGTTGCCAGGAAGCAAAATCTCAACAAATTGAGAAAATGCTCTGGCGAATGGCAATTTTACAGTTTATTTTATACATTAGAATCAAAGTAGGAGCCGAAAGGGGGTTTACATGAAATTTACTGGAGAAAGCAAAGTGGGGAAATCTCTGAGATTGGATAAAGAGTAAAATGGAGAGACACATCTTTTACATTGGTGGCTATAGGATAGTTAGCAATTCACGTTTATAGCACAGAGAGATGGTATTCAGGAACAACATAACAATGAGGGGTTCTGTGGTCTCTACTCTGGTGCCCTGAGGGGTCTGGAAAAGGAGATTACTCTGACATTCCAAAGAGGAAAAAAACACACACAACAGAAACAACCCAGAGGTATGTTATCTTAGATGCAAAAAGGCCACAGACAGGCTTACTCAAATAAGACTGATCTTTGTCAAGGAAGCTACAGGCCTAGGACCTGCCATGAGCCCCTTTTAGTTAGGAATTCTTATGTTCAGACCATCTGATATGGTTACTTTTAGAGTTTGTAGGGCCTACCATGCTGGCCTCCTCTTAGCTTATCAGGTTTAGTATGTGGCTCCTTTTTTGTTCATATATATCAAGTGTGTGTGTGGTTTATGTCCCTTTAATCAGATTTACTTGCCCATGAATGAAAAGCCATGAGGTACAAGAAATAAACCCAGCTGGTGGCCTTGTCCTATAGTTTCTTTTGAATTTGCATAGATTATTTCTTTTTATTTTAGAGAGAAAGAGAGACAGCGACAGAGACATTGATTCATTGTTCTGCTTCTTTATGCATTTATGGGTTGATTTTTGTATGTGCCCTGACAGGGAATTAAACCCTCAACCTTGGAGTGTCGGGACCACACTCTAAGCAACTGAACCACCCGGCCAGGGCTAGATTTTTCTTATTTTCCCTCAACTCTCCTGCTTTTCCCATTCTCGTTTTGCTCTATACCTAATACTCTCCTCAGACTCCCTTTGCTCTGATGACCCATTTGGACCTATTTCTGTGTTTTGAACTCAGCAGTATCCCATGGAAAAAATTCTGATGTTCAACTTCTGCCTTTAAGCATTAAGGCCTCAGATAAGAGCTATATCTAACTCTTTCAACTTTCCCACTAAAGAGGAAGTATCAAATATACATCTTACCTATTAGCCCCATTGGGGATCTCCCTTCCTCTGTTCCTGTCTTCTCTCTGCCTGCTTCCCTATTACATTTCCTCTTTCCTTCTTACCTCCCTCCTTTTCTCCCTCCTTCTTTTCATTTCTTCCAAGAAAATTTGCACACACTCTGTCAGGCATTGTAAACAAAATAGATACATTGCCCACCCTCATGAAATTTATAGTCTTGTGGGAGTAAGATAGTAATCAAATAACACACACACACACACATATGCCTTCTCTATATATAAAAGCCTAAGCGACCAAACGACTAAATGATTGGTCGCTATGACGCACATTGACCACCAGGGGGCAGATGCTCAATGCAGGAGCTGCCCCCTGGTGTTCAGTGCGCTCCCACAGCGGGAGCACCACTCAGCTGACTGATCCACCGTCCCAGTGGCCCACCAGCCTGGTGGTAGCCACTCACTCCCTCAATAGTTCCCAGGTCCAATCTCCAGAGAACAAGCCAGGCCCAATCCTGACAGCACCGCTGGCCTCCTGGAAGTAAGCCTCGGGCATTGCGGCTGCTTCCCTTCCCTAGACACTCCACAGGAAGAAACAATATAAAAGCCTCCGCCAGGTGGCTCCCGACAACCAGCGCAAAAGTCAGCAGGACAGATCTGGATCCCAGGCTGGCAAGGGCACCCCACCGACTGCCCAGAGGGCCGATTGCATCCCAGTCTCCCTCACCTCCCTCCAGATGGGCACCAGACTCAGGGCTCACGGCCACTGTGGCAAACATGAGCCTTTCCCAATTGGGACTGACTGGGTGCGAGCCAGAGGCAGGCGCAGTGGGGCCAGGATGAGTGGGAGCAGCAGGCAGGAGCAGCAGGTGGCGTTGGACTGCGGGTTTCAGCCAGATCCCCGAAGGCCAACCCCAAGGGACCCCACCCGTGCACGAATTTGTGCACCAGGCCTCCGGTATATATATAAAACCCTAAGCAACCGTTCAACCAGTCGACCGTGGATCACTTACTATGATGCTCACTGACCACCAGGGGGAAGATGCTCAATGGAGGAGCTGCCCCCTGGTGGTCAGTGAGCTCCCATAGCAGGAGTGCCACTCAGCTGACCAATGGGCGCCAGACACCAGGCTTATGGCTGGCGAGCGTAGCTGCAGTGCACGAGCCTCTCCTGCTGCAGCTGTGGTGGCTCAGGTGCAGCAGCGGGTCTGGGATGAGCGGGAGCGGGACTCAGGCTCCTCCCCAGCCACCTGCCACTTTGCGCACTACTACATCCCCCGCCAGAGGTCCCGGATTGCGAGAGGGCGCAGGCCAGGCTGAGGGACCCCACCAGTATGTGAATCTGTGCACTGGGCCTCTAGTGGTTAGATAATTAGAATGGTGCTAGGCCAATGAAGGAAAATAATACCTACCATGTAATCAAAATATAAAACTGGACCTAATCTGGACTGAGAAGTCAGAAAAACCCTTTCTCAGGAAGACCTGAGAGATGAGTATGCATTAGACAGGCAATGAAGGAAGAAGAGTTTTCTGAAAAAAGGGACTGTGAGCTCTGAAATGAAAAGGAGTTTGGCTCTTTGGAGGAATAGAGAAGGCCCATACAACATGAGTGAGAGGAAGAGTAGTTGGAGAATGAACTATAAAAATTGTATTGGTGCCCGGCTACTGTGGCTCAGTGGTTGAGCATCAACCAGGAGGTCATGGTTTGATTCCCTGTCAGGGCACATGTCCAAGTTTTGGGCTCAATCCCCAGTAGGGGGCATGCAGGAGACAGCTGATGGGTGATTCTCTCTCATCATTGATGTTTCTATCCATTTCTCCCTTTCTCTCTCTGAAATCAGTAAGAACATATTAAGAAAAAAAAACAATTGTATTAGAGCCAAATGATAATATACCTTCTAGGTCTTACCATTCCCGAGCTATGGGAAATCACTAAAGAGTGACAGGATCTTTAAAGAGGGTCATATTTGTGTTTTTAAAAGGTCATTTTGGCTCCTGGGTTGAGGATGGATTGGAAGGGGAAAAAGTAGTTACCTGCTGTGGTGGTAATACCATTGCCTTGCTCCATTTCTCAAATCTAGGCAATGCAATTCTATTGGCAGAGGTGAGCCCAGAGCTACTGATGCCCAAACACCCCAAAATCCTGGCCCAATGTCCCTCTGCTGCTGTTGCCAGCCTGAAAAAAAAATATAGGGACTCCCTGCAGGATGTCTGCTCCTTGCTCTAAGTGAAGCTATGTATGGAGAAGCTGGAAAAGTGGAAAACATTTTGTTTCTAGTCATACACCTGGCAGGGAAGCAGCTACAGCTGCAATTTTCTCCAACTCCCTGCCAATCAGTAGACCAAGCATGTCAAACTCTCAGCCCACGGGCCACAAGCAGCTCACAACAAATATTTTTGCGGCCTAGCCAATATAACTATGTAAGAAACGTTTTAATAAAAATTTCTTAACTTAATTTTTTACAATATCCTGTTATACATAATTATTAATAACGAACTACAACGTTCACTAATGATTGATTACTATAATCATGTTGCATTCATTTCCCTTATGTGCCTTACACGCAGGCACACCATTTCTCTCTACTAATACCAGCAGCGATTATTTTAGCAGCCGATTGCCACGTCATTAGTCTTAGACTGACTTGTTTGGTGTGCGCAACAGGAACTATTTCGCTTTCGTAAAACAAGAAAAATAGGTTTATTTGCATTACACTTATTAATTTGTGCAGTTATTCAGTGTCTGGTAAGTTAATGTTCAAGAAAAAATACTAATTTTTATTAAAATGTTCCATGATTTTATGTTAATGATTACTCATTTATTTCAGCCCTTTGTATTCAGCATGTTTCTATCAAAATAAACCTATGTTTCTATGAAAATTGAAGCTTTTGTTTTTTTGCTGCCCACATAAACTTAAACCTTGTTTATTTGGCCTGTGTTAGCCTTTGAGTTTGACATGCTTGGTACTATAGACAGTTTCTGGCCAATAGAGGATCAACTTCCAACATAAGGAAGGCATTTGATCTTGCATTGGAGCACAGCAAAGGAGTGAGTCACCTAGGCCCATAACCTTTGCAAAGAAAGGTGGTTAGCATTCTCAGATAGCCACTCATTGGGGACAACTACCTCCAGGACAAAGGTTCAGGGGCAGTTTTATGGGCCAGGCTCTGGACCAGCAGATCCAACTGCTATCAAAAGTCTCTCCTGCTCTGGCCGGGTAGCTCAGTTGGTTAGAGCATTGTCCCGATATGCCAAGATTGTGGGTTTGATCCCCCATCAGGGCTCATACAAGGAGCAACCAATGAATGCATAAATAAGTGGAATAACAAATGGATATTTATCTTTCTCTCTTCCCTTCCTTCTCCCTCCCCTCATCTCTCTAAGCATGTCCTTGGCTGGGGATTAAAAATAAGTAATTTTTTTAAAAACCTCTCCTATTCACTGATGAGCAACAGGCCTTGGTTGGTAACCTGTGACTCTTGAGAAGACTACTTTCTGGGCTGCAAATGGAGGGTCAGGCCAAGATAGCAGAGTTACACCCATCTGCCATCTGTGCCACAGCTTCTCCCCAAAGCACAAGACCTTACTATCATATTCTTTATTTCATACAGGCTACCTGTCATCAGCATTGCCCATGCCCCACCAGCTTCTGTTCCTGTGACAGTGTACGCATACGTAGGTGGTTTATGCAGACTGAGATGCAAACTTACCCTAATATTGTGAGAGCAACTGATAAGTAGAGATGATTGCTCCCCATAGCCCAAGTTCTTCCTAAGCAGGTACACAAGTTCCCCGTATATAGATGCAATGTTATAGTGATCCAAGAGCCTGCATTTTTGGTGAAGGAAAATCAGTGGAGTTCTGTCTCTATCAAGATGACCTTAATCTCAACTTTGAGCTTCTGACCCCAAACTTCCAGAACCAGCTCCAGAGAACATGAGTTTTCCTAAAGCTAAAACTCCCAGGGCTCTTATAATGTCAATTGAATTTGGAAGATAATTGAGTGGATAATGCTTTTCTTCTAGTCAAATCTGCAAGCATACCAGTTAGAACTGTGGAACACTTATCTTTCATCGATGATCTTATATTTCCTCTTGGACCACTGTACTCTGGGCAATCCTCTATTAAACTACCTCTCAATTAACCCAGGAAAATGTATTTAAGAGCATAAAGGTATATTCCTTGGCCCATATGCTTACTAAACAGCTAAGCCTTCCACATTAGTCTTGATGAGGTGTTAGCAGGTCTGAAGAAGACTCCCAGGATTGTCTTACAAAATGATTATTTATCTTCTCTGCTCTGATATCCCCAAAAGTTTACTTCTTTAAGGAAAGAAAAAGATTATCTGTTCTAAGCTGGAGGCTGCATACCTCAGCTAAAGAGTTTATTTACCTCTGCCCTAATCAAAACTTGAAGTAGTGCCTTTGACCTGCAGTAGGGATCGTCTTATTAACTGTGATCTCTTCTCTGAGCTAACTTTCTCAAGAATTGATACTAATTGGTGGAAATGACTCCTTAGGAGCCATCTAGGCCTTTGAGACATGTAGATTATCGACGTGATGGTGTTCTTGGACCTCCACAACCTGGAACAGTGGTTCTCAAATCTTATTGTGTATCTGAATCACCTGCAGGGCTTGCTACCCCCACTGCTGCACCCGCCCCCAGAGTTTCTGATTCAGTAGGTCCCAGGTAGGCCCAAGATTTGCTTTTCTGACAAGTATTCAGGTGATGCTTAATCTACTGGACTGGAACTGAGAACCATTGTCTTAATCCAGTGTTCTTTGTCAGTAACTTAGATATTAGTGGCTGGTGGAGGCTGCTGTCTCCAGGAGTCATCCCTTCCCAGTTAGAGCTAAAGATGACTCTCCAGTGCAGACAATGGTTTCATAACTAGGCCCAAGGACTGTCCTCATGGAGCTTACATTCTCATGAGGAAGACAGTCTATGAGGCCAGCATTACTATCATACTAAAACCAAAGACATCACAAGAAAAGAAAACTATATATCAACATCTCTTAACATAAACACAAAAATCCTTAAAATATTAGCAAATCAAATCCAAAAAAGTATAAAAAGAATTATTTGTGATGACCAAGGGGATTTATCTCAGGAATGCAAACATTCAAAAATCAATTTATATAATCCATCATGTAAACAAAGCAAAATAGAAAAATCACTTGATCATATCAATATATGCAGAAAAGTCATTTAACAAATTCAACACGAAATCATAACAAATACTCAGTAAACTAGAAATATAGGGGAACTGTCTCAACTTGCTAGATTACAAAAAACCTACAGCTAACATCATACTAGTGAAAAACGAAGCTTTTCCACTAAGATCAGGTACAGAGCAAAGATGTTCCCTCTCATCGCTCCTTTTCCACATTTTATTGGAAGTCCTTGCTAATTCAATAATGCAATAAAATGAAATAAAAAGTGTACAGATTGAGAAGGAAGACATAAAACTGTTTTTTTCTCACAGATGATATGATCATCTAAGTAGAAAATCTGTAGAAGTTTGCATGATAGGTTAATATGTAAAAGTCAATTGCTTTCCTATATATCAAAAATGAACATGTAGAATTATAAACTAAAAACACAAATACCATTTTATTAGCAGCCCAAAAGTGAAATAATTGGGCATAAATTTAACAACATATATAAGATCTTCATGAAGAAAACTACAAAACTGATGAATGAAATAAAATAAACACATAAATACATCCTATATAATAAAACTCTAACATGCAAATCGACCGAACAGAGGAACGACCAGCAGAATGACCAGTCTCTATGATGCACACTGACCACCAGGGGGCAGATGCTCAACACAGGAGCTGCCCCCAGCCCGCAGGCCCTGACTGGCAGCAGTGGTGGGGGCCGGCGAGCTAGCAGTGCCAGGCCAGCCAAGGCGGATGCCAGCTCTGCCTCTGATCATCACCCCGCCAGTCACCCCACAAATCGGCCCTATCACCAGCCAGGCCTAGGGGCCCTACCCGTGTACAAATTTCATGCACCAGGCCTCTAGTAAATACAGAAATACATAAATAAATTCCATGTTCACAGATAGGAAGACTCAATATTGTCTAGAAGTCAGTTCTTCTCAACTTGATCTACAGATTCAATGCAATCCCAGTCAAAATCCCAGAAAGTAATTTTATGGATATCAACGAACTAATTCTAAAGCTTATATGGAAGAGCCAAGACAATATTGAAGGAAAACTAAGTTGTAGACCTGATACTATCCAACTTCAAGATTTACTATTGAGCTACAGTAGTCAAAACAGTGTAGTACTGGTGAAAGAATGAATAAATAGAGCAGTGGAACAGAATAGAGAGCCAGCCACAGATCTACAGAAATATAGGCAACTATTCTTTGACAAAGGAGCCAAGACAATACAATGGAGCAAAGATAGTCTTTCCAACAAATGGTGTTGGAACAATTGGACATGTGCACAAAAATAAATGAATCCATATATAGAACTCCACCCTTCACAAAAACTAACTCAAAACAAGTGCTAGACTTCATGTAAAATGCAGAACTACAAAGCTTCTAGAAGATAACATAGGAGGAAACCTAAATGACATAAAATACAACATAAAATAATTGATAAGTACAACTTCATTAAAATTAAAGTATACAATTTAATTTTTTTACTACTAGTATATTCATAGAATTGTGCAGTCACTCTAAATTTAGGACATTTTCATTATCAAAAAAAAAATCCTTTACTCATTGGCAGTTACTCCTTGTTTCCCTGCAGCCCTGCGTAATATAATTGTGAATCTACTTTCTATCTCTATAGGTTTGCCTATTCTGGACATTTCATATCAATGGAATTATATATGTGGTTTTTTGTGACTGGCTTCTTCCACTTAGCATAATGTTTTCAAGGCTCATCTATGTTGTAGCATGTATTAGTACTTCATTCTTTTAATTGCCAAGTAACATTCTATTGTATAGCTATGACACATTTTATTTATCCACTCATCAGTTGATGGACATGTGGGCTGCTCCCATTTTTTTTTGCATATTATGAATAAAATTGCTAATGAGCATCCTCCATGTTTAACATTTTGAGAAACTGCCAACTTGTTTTCCATATTGGCTAATCTACAAAGATTTTAATTTCTCCACATGCTCTTCAACATTTGTTTTCCTTTTTTTAAAATATATTTTTAAAAATAAATTTCAGAGAGAGGAAGGGAGAGGGCAAGAGATAGAAACATCAATGATGAGAGAGAATCATTAATGCATGCCCCACACTGGGGATGGAGCCCACAACCTGGGCATATGCTCTGACCAGGAATCAAACCATCACCTCCTGGTTCACAGGTCAATGCGCTCCTTAAAAAAAAAAAAAAAAAATCCTCGTCCAACAATATTTTTCCATTGATTTTTAGAGAGAGTAGAAGAGAGAGGGAAAGACAGAGAGAATGTCTATGTGAGAGAAGCACATCAATTGGTTGCCTCCTGCATGAGCCCTGACCAGGGCCTGGGCCAGGAAGGAGCCTGCAACTGAGGTATGTTCCCTTGACCAGAATCAAACCCAGGACCCTTCGTCCTTAGGCTGACACTGTATCCACTGCGTCAAACAGGATAGGGCTCCTTTTTATTTTTTTCTGTTTAATAGCCATCCTAATAGGTGTAAAAGGGAATCTCATTGTGGTTTTGATTTGCATTTCCCTAACAATTAGTGATGTTGAGAACTTTTCCATGTGTTCATTGGTTATTTGTATCTCCTCTTTAGAGAAATGTCTATTCAAACCCTTGCCCATTTTTTTGTTTGTTTTTAATATCACAACTTTTTTATATTCAATGAACAGAATATACTTTTTAGATTAATAATTTTATTTGTTAGAGCAATTTTAGGCTCACAGAAAATTCAGCAGATTGTACAGTTTCCATATATCCTCTCTCCTCTGTTCAGTCTCCCCTATGATTAACATCTTGCACTAGTGTGGTACATTTGTTACAATTGATGAACCAATATCGATACACTATTATCGACTAAAGCCCATAGTTTACATTAAAGTTTACTCTATGTATTGTACAGTTCTGTAAGTTTGACAGTCATGATGTAGTGCAGGGGTCCTCAAACTTTTTAAACAGGGGGCCAGTTCACTGTCCCTCAGACCGTTGGAGGGCCGGACTATGGTTCAAAAAAAAACTATGAACAAATTCCTATGCACACTGCACATATCTTATTTTGAAGTAAAAAAACAAAACGGGAACAAATACAATATTTGTATTTGCATGTGGCCCGCATGAGGACCCCTGATGTAGTGTAATCATCATTATAACATCATACAGATTAACTTCACTGCTCTAAAAATCCCCTGTGCTGGACCTATTTATCCTTCCCTCTGTACTCCAAGCCCATGGCAACTACTAAGCTTTTTACTCTCTGTATAGTTTTGCCTTTTCCACAATGTAATGTAGTTGGAATCATACAGTATATACCCTTTTCAGACTGGCTCTTTTTACTAAGCAATATGTATTTAAGTTTCTTCCATTCTTTTCTTGGCTCAAGGGGTCATATCAAGGTGGGGAGGTCTTGCCTCTTGGTATTCCCATTCCTAGCTAGATTTTCTGTATTTTCTCTTTTTATTGCTGAATATTTCATTGTACAGATGCACCACAGTTTGTGTATCCACTCACCTTTTAGGGGACATTTTGGTTGCTTACAGTTTTTTGCAATTAAGAATAAAGCTGCTATAAACATTCATGTTCATGTTTTTGTGTGAATGTACTTTTCAACTCATTTGGGTAATCACTGGATCATGTGGTTAGACTACTTTAGCTTTGTAAGAAACTGCCAAACTGTCTTTTAAAGTGACCTGACCATTTTGCATTTTTACCAACAAAGAATGAGAATTGCCTCCACATTCTTGTCAGTATTTGGTATTGTCAGGGTTTTTGTTTTTTACCCATTCTAACAGGTGGTAGTATCTCACCAATTTAATTTGCAGTTCCCAAATGATGGTAAGCATCGTTTCATATGTTTATTTGACATCTCTATGTCTTCTCTGATGAGGTATGTGTTCAGATCTTTTACCCATTTTTAAACTGGGTTATTACCTTTTTAAAAAAATACTTTATTGATTTCAGAGCAGAAGAGAGAGAGAGAGAAACATCAGTGATGAGAGAGAATTATTGATCAGCTGCCTCCTGCACGCCCCCCACTGGAGACTCAGCCAGCAACCGGACAGGTGCCCTTAATGGGAATAGAACCTGGGACACTCTATCCACTGAGCCAAACCAGCTAGTGCGGGTTATTAACTCTTTATTATTGAGTTGCAAGAGTTACTTATATATTCTGGATGTCCATCAGTCCCTTATCAGATATATGCTATGCAAAGTTTTACTCTCCTTCTAATAAGTTGTCTTTTTAATTTTTTGATGGTAACATTTGCAGCACAAAAGTTAATTTTGTGTCGCCAATGGTTTTATCTCCTAATGACTTGCATTCCTATCATTTGTGGCCAGAGGGTGTAGGGGCAGAAACAAAAGTAAGCTAGACTGGGCTGTAGAAACCGCAAGAAAAGAGACGACTGAGGAGAGGCACCGAAGCAAAGACGTGGGTGGAGCAGAGGAAGGAGTAAAGGGGATCTGAGTGAAAGATGCACCGCTTGCTCTGGGAGTACTTGACCAATGTTCCCAGGGGGATCCGCTTTGCTTTGTAGCCCAAAGGATATGCTGGCTTCGCCGCCAGAGTCCTGCACCCTCTTCTACTGCAGACTCGGGACAGGGTTATCCCGGCAGGGGTCTTGTCTCTTGGTACTCCTATCCGTAGCTGACTTTCCTGTATTTCTCTGAGAAAGGTAACGCACATGTAAAGGGACTGTTTGAGGTCCCTCTTTAGTAAATACCAGTGTTGAATGTTCCTCGAGGGCTGGGACTCTGTTTCATTTATCTTTTCATCTCTCAGCACCTAAAACCTGGCACACAGCCTTCCAGTTAGTGTTCGCTCAGAGAGAGGTGGGAGGCCGTAGATAGGGCCAGAGGGAGGGGTGACTGTTAGTTGCCGAGGATGCTAGAATGCAGTAAGTCTCGGAGAGTCCGGGCTAGGAGAAAAGTTGTCTCTGCTGACAGCAAGGGAAGCCCCTAAATAATTTCTGATTCCTACTGCCTACAGGAGCTGATGGCTCCCGAGAGCGATGTGGGGGCCCGAGAACTCTCTGGAGAGTGAAGAAACTAAAGCCCTTGTCACATCTGAGCCGCGTTCATAGCGGGAGAGGGAGGAGGAGGAGAGAGGCGAGCAGGAGGAGGCGGAGCCTCTTGGCCGGCCTCTGCCAGTGGAGGTTGGGAAGCCTCTCCTCCTTCCCCTCCCTGGTGCCTCCACCTGGCTCCTCCCCTTGTTCGCCAAGCTCCCCTCCCCCCTTCTCCAAGGACAGTGTGCAAGCAAGCCGCGTCCGAGAAGAGCTAGAACAAAAAGGCAAGAGGGGCCCTTGGGTAACAGGCGAGGGGGAAAGCTGAGAGCGACGTGGAAATGCCCGTTCTGGGAGGAGGCGGCGGGGAGAACGGAAAGGAGCTGCAGGGGAAGAAGAGGTGGTGTGGCATCCGAAGCCAGAGGGGGGATGGGTAGAGCAGTCATGAAGAACCCTAAGCCCCTGGGCTCCCGTCCCTCGGCTCCCACGCACAGCCCGTTCCCTGGGAATCAGGGATGGGTGCAAGGTGCTCGGACCTTGTTGCTCTTGGCTGGTAGGCTCCTATCCTGGCACTCACCCAATTCAAATCAGTGCACCTACGATGCTGACTCCTATTCCCTCCCTCCTGCTTCTCTACACACGTGATTTTATGTTTAGGTTTTAATATTTCTTTATTTTTACGTGTGTGTCACTGTGGATCTATAAAGGATGCTTATATTTGAATCTGCGTGCATTTCTGTGTCCTGTGCCTGTATAACTTAGACATGCAGAAGAATCTGAGCAGTTTTTTTTTGTGTGATCAGCACTACTAACCTCCTTGCTATGGTGAATTCTCTCCCTCACTGAAGCCTTCAGGTGTTTTGGTCTTTTCTTTCCAAATTTTTACTTTCCTAATTGCACCAGCCACTTAGTCTTTCCTTTTTTGAGAACAGTAGACATTTGGATGTGAATGTTAAATAGGAGGTAGTCTCCATCCACGTGTTTATATTTCTTTTAGCATTTGGTTTCTTTGGTCCTTTTTGTAGCTGTGTGTGTTAGAAGTACAGATAATATGAAGCTATATCTGTATCTGAACATATTTAAAATTTTTCATATATTTGTGTGCATTTTGTGTTGTTTGTCAGTTCATTAATGCTTTCAACAAGTATTTGTTGAACTCCTGTTACGTGCATAGACTTCGCTAGACCTTGGCAGGCTGTGGGAGAGTTTTAAGAAATGGACAAGAACCCTCCCTGGGTGAGTTTTCAGTCTAGTCAGGGAAAATGACTTTAGTAATCATCTAGTTCAGGGGGCTGTAAACTTTTTCAGTAAAAAGACAGATGGTAAATATTTTAGACTATGCAGGGCATCTGGTCTCTGTTGCAATGATCTACTAATATTCTCTTGTTGTAGCACAAAAGCAGTCATAGATGATACATGAAAGAATGAGAGTGGTATGGACACTGAAATTACAATTTCATATAATTTTCACATGTCATGAAATTGTTTTTTCAACCGTTTTAAAATGAGAAGGGCTGGATTTGGCCTATGGGTTGTAATTTGCGTCTGACCCCTGATCTAGTCTAACCTTCTTTTCAATAAATAATGTGCAATTAGAATACTACAGAAAGTTGTAATTAAGTGCTACATGGATGATCCAGGTCCAGACAATATATTACTTAGAGGAGGTCCAAAAAGGAGCCTTCCTTGACCTATGGTCATCAGTGAAGGCTAAATAGGTTTGATAGGGGTGCAACTAAGATGGGTCTTACATGATGGAGCAGGATATTGACCTGTGGAAAAGGCCCACAGATCAATAAGGAACTGCATAGCCTTCTGGAAAAGGAATGCAGTGTGTCCAGGCACAGAAGTGGGAAGGAGCAAAGCATTATTCAGGTGATGATGAAACAATTCGTGGGAGCAAAGGTTCAAGCTCTAGGCAAGGGCTAGATCTTGGAAGTTTTGAATGCCAACCCAAGAAGTCTGGACTTATCTGTCAGCACTGATCATATGAAGTATGTCTGTGAATCTGTGTCTCTTAAAAACACTCTGTGTGAATGTATGTCTTCATGAGTCTCATTGCATGCATTTTATTGGCAAGTGTGTGGATCTGTGTTTATGTGACCTATGTCTTTATCGGCAGTTACCCTATTTTCCCAGATGCACAGCAGAAACATGATTTGTGCTTAAAGGTCATCACCCACTGTTCATGTGAGTGATTCTTCTCTCCACTGAGGCCTCAGAGGCCTATCACCTTCCATGGAGGTTTATTTTGTGTCTCTAATAGAGTGGACAAGGGAAACACAAGGAGAGGGAGACCAGCTATTGTGGTAGGCAATTCAGATGGGAAGAGGCAGTGAGGATAGAAGAGACAGGAGTGATAATAAGAAGGGAGAATAGCCCTAGCCGGTTTGGCTCAGTAGATTCTGGTCAAGGGCACATATCTTGGTTGCAGGTGTCGTCCCACCCCCCACCCCCACCCCCCCACCCCCCGGCCCAGGCCCTGGTCAGGGTTCGTGCAGGAGGCAACCAGTCGATGTGTTTCTCTCACATCAATGTTTCTCTCTGACTTTCCCTCCCTCTTCCACTCTCTCTAAAAATCAATGGAAAAATATCCTCAGATGGGGATTAACCAAAATAAAAAAAAAAAAAGAAAAAGAAAAAGAGGAAGGGAGAAAATAGGATTTGGTAACTTTTGATTCTGAGAGTAAGGAGGAAATAAATTTTAAAATATAAGATTTGAGCCTGGATAACTGGGAGAATGATGATTCCATTGGCATTTTATGGACACAAAAGTATGTCTTATGTGTTCCTTTGAGAGAGATAAGCCCCAAAGACAAAAATATGAAGGTGCTCACATGTTGTGTGCACATATCTGAGTATGTGTGACAGTGATTTTGTGTTATTCTTCTCCTTCTCCTGTATGTAGTGTGAGAGGCAAGGGCTGAAGACAAAGGATCAAGAGATGTTCAGGAGGTGAAGAGCCTGAGAGGGATTGGAAAAACCATAGAAAGCCCCTAACTATATGATGACGGGAGAAGATTTGACTTTGGGTGGTGGGCACATGGTGCAATATACAGATCTTGTAGCATAGAAACCCTCACCTGAAACGTGTATGTTCATGTTGACCCATGTCACCCCAAAAAATTTAATAAATAAATATTTAAAAAATAATAATAAAAAGTAAGTCCCTAACCATTCCTTAGCCTGACACTGTTAACATGCCCAAGCTCTAATGCACCTTTAAACCTTAAAGTCCAGTTTCCACTTAGCCCAATTCCATAACACCCAGCCCTAATCTTAACCACAATCCAACCTATCTTCGTTTTTCTGCTTTCACTTTGCTGGGTCTCATCTGATTCCTATGCTCTGCAACAGCCCTTCCCTTCATTAAAAGGAAGGATCCCTAAGGCTAACTTAACTTTCTCCTTCCTTTTTCATTTCTGCCCAGTCAATTGCTCTTCTCCTTGACCTTTGCTTATTCTACAAATAGGCTCCAATTGGCAGGATCAGCCAGGACTTTTGTGGTCTCGGGCTTGATGACTGTGACATTTCAGCTTGTCACTCTGGGGGTGTGTGCCTCTCTTTTGGAAGAAGTTCAAGCTCTCAGGCTGCAAAGCCCAGACTCCGTTTAGTGAGAGAGCCTGACTGAAGTGGCTCTGTCCAGTCTAACAGCCACTTCCAGAGCTCATAGCACCTTGGTCCAGCTGTGTCTTAACTGATCTCTGTTTGCATTCTAGACTGGATCATGACCCATGAAGAGCATCATGCAGCCAGAACCCTGGGGGTCGGCAAAGCCATCGCCGTGTTAACCTCTGGTGGAGATGCCCAAGGTAAGGAGGAGGGCCCTGCTTGGTTAGAGACAAAAACATGGCTGATGGGCCCCCTTGAGCTTCTTGACTCCCCTTAGCCTGTAGAATGAACTATCCTCCTGTTACAGATTCACACTGGAATCTTGGGTTTTCCTAAAAATCCCTTGACTGCTTTGGATTTTATTTTCTCTACTTTTATTTACCTAAATCTTCATAAAACTTCTTTCCAAATTCCTCTGAAGATGTGGTCCATTTGGTCCTTTGGTACCTAAAAGACTGGTGTTGTCTCAAAGAACATTGGAAAGAAAGGGACTGATGATATAAAGCGATTGAGGAGGCAGTAAATAGATTCACTTCAAGTACCGAGGGAATGTTGGGAAAAGGAGGAGACCCAGAATTGGTATTTGGTGGGCTCCAGCTAGAGCTTCAGGATTAACTCTGATGTCTACAGAATTCCTGCACTGACCAGGGTCAGGCACCTCACTCTTACAGCGCATGTCCTTCTACGAGGCAGAGTTCTGCTCCATTCTCTGTTTTCTCTGGCCTTCCTCCCCTTCCATTCCTTTAGCCCTTGAACACACAGAACAGCAGCAGTTATTCAGTGCAGATCCATGGTGGGGGTGGGCAGTGGGCAGAAAGCCAGAGGGAACGCATTGCTGAGTTACGTATAAGAAAAATCAGGAATATGGAAAATGAAGTGGGAGATAGGGAATGTGTGATTTATTTTACTTTTTCCCCTCCTTTGATGATCTTGTATATTCTAACTTAACACGTTGAAGAGAGGCAGAATCTCTTTGAAAGGGACACCAGGACACGGAGACTGTGATGAGAAAGAGAAAGAACGAGATTTTAGCTAGTGTCCCCTTCCTCTGCGCTACTCTCCCTAGGCTTTCCGAGACTTTGTGGTAAGCACGCACTTTGTATAGAGCCCTGTCTCATATGTTGTAAAGAAGGTGCTTTCCCTTGGGAACTTACAGTTTAATGAGAAAAGATGTCACACATTACTAGAACGCCTATGTAGGACACATAAGTAGGAATTATCAAGTGGGCTTAACCCAGTAGACTCCGCTTATACAATGAAAAGATAGGATTAACCAGGGAAAACTTCACCGAGTTGATAGATTTCAAGAAACTGAAGTCTTCATTCAGCTAAAGTGCTTAGAACAGTGCCTGGTACATAGTAAGTACTCAATAAATGTATTACTAATTAAATAAAGTGAATAATTGAGCATCTGCCGTGTGCCAAGCAGGATGCTAAGCACTAAGGCTACATTAATGAAGAAATCACACATTGTCTTTGCGCAATGGTCCTTCTTATTAGTATGCTAGACTGTAAGCATCTTTTAAAACTAACATTTATTTAATTATAGTTGGATATATATATTATGAATAGGAGAATACTAGAATGAGGAAGCTGAGGAAGGGGGGCACAGAAGCCCGAGTTTAGGAATAGTGGGGAGATTAGAATGCAGAGCCCAAGTTGAGGCTGTAGAGACTGTTGACCTGGCTCCTGCCGCTTCACTCTTCTCTCCTGGAAAGAATCCTATGCCAGTACTGAGCTCTTCAACATAAACTTTGAGTGTTGATCCTAAAACTTGGGTAGGATGGCCTGTGGAATGGGTCAGACTATAGGAAATGAGGACCTGGTAAAAGTCCCAAGTGAGTCACACAGAGTTGTGACATTATGAAAAAGAAGATCTCTCTGGAAAGGGAAAGCAGTAAGAGGGGAAAAAAGGCTTAGGATTTAACGTGGGTCTAAGAGCAACAGAGCCCTTTCGGCATCTGCTCCTGAGCAGAGAGACCCTCCTGTTCTAGAGATGACCATCCCCTGTGTTAAACCTGTGTGAAGGGAAGGGTCATCTTCGGTGAAGGCAGGGGCTGTTGACAGGCTGATTTCCGGAAGGCCCACGGAGGACAAGGCCCATGGGATTCTATGACAGAATCAGTGTACCCAAGGAGATACCTCACTGCGAGTCCACATACTAGTAACATCACAGGTGCATAGCAGTAGGCACCGAGAGTGGTAGAGGAAAATTCTAGGAAGGCGAGGAAGCAAAGCAGAAAAGTCACAGTAGAGCTGAGAGGTCCCAACTGAAGGAGTAGCTCAGATTCAGAGGCGGCCTGCCCAGGGATAAGTTTAACGGGGCCTATTCTCTCAGGGAGAGAGCACAGAAGTGTGTTTCCCCTGGAGGCTAGGGTCACATGGGAAAGTGAGGTTGGGCTCTGTAAAACCCATGGAAGTCATAGCTCTGTCATTCCCTGAGCCTTAGCAAAGCTAGTAACCTCTTAAAGTAGAAGAGTGGCCAGGAGTGAGGAGACATCCTGAGCTCAAAAGTTGGGCTGATTAGATACCAAATCCTAATTCTCTTCCCAGCCCTGCCCCTCTAAACCATGCCACAGTTGGCCTTAGGAAATCGGCATGTTCTGTCAGAAAGGACCTCAGTCATCTGCTCTAGCCCTCTGTCTTCGGACCGGCAATCCATTTAATTAATTTATTTTATTATTATTATTATTATATTTTTTAATCCTCACCTGAGGAATAAGGATATTTTTTTCATTTATTTCTAGAGAAAGTGGAAGGAAGGGGCAGGAAGGGGAGGAAGAGAGAGAGAGAAGAGAGAGAGAGAAACATGAAGTAAGAGAGACACATCAATTGGTTGCCTCCTGCTTGTGTCCCGCCCAGGGCTGGGGATTGAACCTGCAACCGAGGTACATGCCCTTGACTGGGAATTGAACCCAAGATCCTTCAGCCTGTGGGCCAATGCTCTAACCACTGAGCAACCAGCCAGGGCCAGGCAGTTCATTTAAATGCATGTTCATTCTATTTTTACATGTTTACAAGAGCAGGGATCCTATTATCTCTCTGATTGCTATTCTAGGAGTTATAATTTTCAGTGACATATTCATCAGAAAGAGTAATTCACATCTAACAGACATTTAGTCCTCTTATTTGGAGTGAAATAATTTTTCTCTTATTCAAAGTTCAGTTAAGGTAGAAAGAAACATTTTAGTTTCCACTTTAAAAAAGATAGGGATCAAGTCATATATTAGTTTTATTTCTATCTTGTAGAGAACCATCACTCATAGTTCTTCTTCCCAAAGCCTCTTTCCAGCAGGCTGTAATTGGAGACTCTAAAAAGTTGCATGCTTCTGAAGTTCTCCCGAGCCCCTCCTAGCTGTACCCAGAATACCCCCTGGATGCTGCCTGCAATCTTATCCTTCATCTTGCTTCTAATAGGTCAGACAGCTGCTCATAGAGAGCTATTTAGGACAGCATGGAACAGCCAAGGGGAGCCTGGCCAGAACTGACCTGGGGCCAGACTAGGCCAATGAGTTTGGATAGCAGAGTCCAAAGAATTACTGGGACTCTCTGGTATAAACTATCTATACATCCTGGTCTGTGATTTCTAGGGAACTAGGAGTTTGAGACACAGGTCCAGGGACACAAAGAGGGTCCTAAACCTTGATTTCTAAGAAAACACTCAGCTATCCCATTTAGAAGCAGGAAAGATGATC
The DNA here is from genome assembly GCF_000147115.1 of Myotis lucifugus. Taxonomy (NCBI): domain Eukaryota; kingdom Metazoa; phylum Chordata; class Mammalia; order Chiroptera; family Vespertilionidae; genus Myotis; species Myotis lucifugus. The sequence continues at coordinate 2,290,986 of NW_005871139.1, forward strand.
TCTAGAAGTTGGTAGGGTTGAGGTAAGAAGAAGGCAGAGGGAGGAGAGAAGAGAAAGAATCTTCTTTTCTTGTGGGATTTTTCTTCTGCTCAATGGACTTGGATATTTTGTACCCACCATCTGTTGTTTCCTTTACACTTAAAACCTTTTACTTATTTATTTATTTTTAAATATATTTTTATTGATTTCAGAGAGGAAGGGAGAGGGAGAGAGAGATAGAAACATCACTGTAGCCAGCACCGGTTTGGCTCAGTGGATAGAGCATTGGCCTGCAGACTGAAGGGTCCCGGGTTCGATTCCGGTCAAGGGCATGTACCTTGGTTGCAGGCACATCCCCAGTGGGGAGTGTGCAGGAGGCAGCTGATCGATGTTTCTCTCTCATCGATGTTTCTAACTCTCTATTCCTCTCCCTTCCTCTCTGTAAAAAATCAATAAAATATATTAAAAAAAAAAAAAAGAAAAGAAACATCACTGTAGAGAGAGAATCATTAATTGGCTGCCTCCTGCACACCCCTACTGGGGATTGAGCCCACAACCCCCGCATGTGCCCTGACGGGTAATCAAACCCTGACCTCCTCGTTCATAGATCAACGCTCAACCACTGAGCCACACCGGCCGGGCACACACAGGCTTTTCTTAAAGCTTCTGAGAAGCCCCCTCTCTTCACAGACTTTTCAGTTTTGATTCCTTCAATTTGAGGTTGTTAACTCAGACCTCTAGCCTTCACGGGGCTTTGCCTCAGTGATGTCATAAATAAGCTTTGATATCAGGGCTCACCAATGACCTCTTGTTGGCATGCCCAACCTTGCGGTTGTTATTTTAATTATCAGAAGCATTCGACACTGTTCCCACGTCTTAAAACTATCCATGTCTTCGAAGACATTGCTAAGCCCTGGTCTCCTTTTGTCTTTCTGGTTGCTCCTTGGAGTTTCCTTCATGGATTCCTCATCCCCTGCCCATTCCTTCAATGTTGCTTTTCCTCAGGGTTTCTTTCCTTGCCCTTTTCCCTTCAAATTCTTCATATTCTCTTGAGACAGTCTCTTCCAAGTTCACATGCTGTCCCACAGGAACTCAACTCAAAATATGAGTGTCATCCCCACCCCATCTTCCCAAATCAAAACCTGCCTCAGCTCAGTTAACTGCACGACAATTTACCCTTTGTGAAAGTCAGTCATGGGCATTTCCTCATCTTCCACAAAACTTGGAAATCTAATCACATTGCTGATTAGATATAGGTCCTATTGCTTCCATTTCCTGAGTGTCTCCTGTCCAGTATCTCTGTTTTGCAACAAATGTCACTCTCGCAGTCTAGAACCTCATCATTTTTTTTGTCTAGGCTATCTGATGGCCATCTAATCCTAGTGATTTCTTTTCCAGTCTGTCCTTCACATTGCCAAAGCCATCTTCTGATATGTCTATCTCATCGTGTCCCTCTACTGTCACGGTGCTTCAATCATTCTCCATAGTCTGTAACTTTATTTTTTGGTCACAGATCCTTTTAAGAATCAAATGAAAGCTGTGGACCTTGTCCCAAAAGAAGTGCCATGCCCGCAAAAGCATTACCCATGGATCCTTAGTCAAACACTGGCCTACAGAATGAAGGCCACTTTCTCGTATAGCTTATAGGTGCCTGCCCACCTGTGCAGCTTCATCGCTCACCACTTCCTATTTTATATTTTATTCTTTATAATACTGAATTACCTAAGGTTATTCATTGAAACTCGCCTTTATTTGTGTTATTCTCCCTGCCTGGAACATTTCCCCACAAATTGTCTACCTGACAAAAAGGTTAAATGGAAAATTATCCTTTAGGTCTCAGCACAAATGGTCTTTTCTATACAGCCTTCCCAGACTTCCTCCTAGCAGCTGAAATGCTCCTTCTCCTTGTTCCCACTGCACTTTGTACAAATCTCCTTCATAGGAACCCATATTGTCACCATATTATAATTCTTCACAGGTCTTGAGGACCATTACCAAGCACTTTATCTCTAGTGATTCTTTCTCATTATTGATGTTTCTATCTCTCTCTCCCTCTCCCTTCCTCTCTGAAATCAATAAAATATATAAAACAAAATAAAATACAATAAAATAGGGAAAAGAACTGTCTCCTATCTTGGATTCCAGGGCTGCTTTTCTTAGGAGTAACCTCTTTCTCACTTCTTTCTTTTCTCCTTGCAGGAATGAATGCTGCTGTCAGGGCTGTGGTCCGAGTTGGTATCTTTACTGGTGCCCGTGTCTTCTTTGTCCATGAGGTTGGTTCTCTACTGTGTTCTCCATTTCTTTTTTTGCTATATGCTTAACCTGCTCCTTTCCTCTCCCCGCTTTCTCTTTCCTTACCTCCCAGTTACATTGCTGTGTCTGATTTGTCTTGGCTCCCTCCCCACTGTCAGCCTCAGTAATGATGGTAGGACCCAGGGATCTGTGGATCGGGTCCTCGTGTTGCCTGTTCAGTTTACACTTGATCTTAGCCAAAAGGCCGAGAAGCGATGCCTGTTCAGTTTAAAGGAAGAAGTACCTGTCTTCCCTCCACCTCCCTCCAAAACAGAGAGAGAAGCTGAAATGAGTTAGCATTTCACAGCAAATTGAGTATATCCAGAGATAGAGCTGTAGGAGGAAAGAGTCTCACTAGATTTCTGTAGTTTGCCCAACTTTCTGAGGTTCTAATTCCTCTTTGTTTCCCTTCCTTTCATTTCCTCTTGTTCTTTGTCACTCTTCTTTAGGTAAGGTCTAGCTGTCTTCTCTTAAATGTAATAGCTTCTTGTCTTTTCAAGTCATATTCCTCTCCCTCCCTCCAACATCCCCTTTTCTTTTCCTCCACTGTTACCAAAACCATCTGTTATCTAGTTCCCCTGGGAAGTGGATTAGAGGAAATGGGATGAGCCAAGAACAAGAGGAATTAAGATTAAGTATTGGGAAGGACATAAAAAATGGGAGAAACTAGAAGAGGGTATTGACAAAGTTGGACTATGTTGGTCTCACAGGTATCCAGGAATCTGTAATGGGAGCAGGTGACTTCATTCTCTGAGAACCTCTTCCCAGGTTCCTGTCTTGATCCTGGGAGTTTAGGGGGAAGCCGAGCAGAGACTGAATGGGTCTAATGTGCCCCACAGGGTTATCAAGGCCTGGTGGATGGTGGCGAGAACATCAGGGAAGCCACCTGGGAGAGCGTTTCGATGATGCTTCAGCTGGTATGTTCTAGAAGACGTTTGTCCCATGTTTTGTCCTTGTTTCACCCCATGCTGCTTTGGGCTCATGGTTTCCCCAGTTCCCTGCCATGTGGTGTGATGGGAAGGGACTCCGTGACAAGGTAGGGGCTGTGCTTGCCCTTTACTCTTTGCATTTGAAAGTATCACCCTGGTTTCCTAAAGTGGGATAGAGAGTGGGGATGTGCTCATAGGACAGTTTGCTCTGTATATAAAGGTCATAGGCAATACTTGGGGACCTGGCATGTAAGCAAGACCTGCTCTGGGGTCACGGGGAAGGTCTGGCCCTGAAAATAACCTTACCAGAGGACTGGAGCCAGAGCCAGAAGTAAGGCTGAAATATGCTAGTCCTCATGTGATGGGATGAGGTGGCCTGAAACCAGACCATTCAAGGGAGGGAGGAACCCAGAGAGCCTTTCAGAGTTAAAGTCAACCAACCAAACAAACAAAAAACTAAAAATACCCCGATCATATCCATAACCCTTTGCCTTTAAGTCATTCTTTAAGTTGCTATATACTCATTTTCTGATTTACTGAAAAATTTACAAATTATATTTATATCTCCATCCTTTGCCTCAATCCTTTACCACACCATGGAAAGAAATTTAACGTGCAGGGCGTAGTGACGGTTCTAGGCGAGTGATGGTGCCTGCCATAACGTGGTCTGGGAATGAGCCAGAAGTCTCCATCAGTGCCCCAAAGTTCTGGATATCAGGAGCTTATATGATTTTTGAAACTAAGTGTGTTTACCTCTTGGGGTATCTCTAAACCCCTGGAAATTTAAGGTTTTCTATATCCAAAGCTATTTTTCCTGTGAATACCTGGGTATTGCAGCTCTTTCCACTAGCACCATAGATCCCACAGAGCGAAGCAAAAAGACTGACAGTGCCAGGTTACAATTAGAACTCCCAGTGTGGTGGAGAGAGGAGAATACTACCAGGCACATTGAGATGATGCAATCCTTAATGTCAGGCCAGTAGGGAGAATTTCCAAAGGGTGGAGATTATTTCAAAAGCCAGCAGACATCTATGTATTCTCTTTGAGGAAAATCATGTTGATAACAAGGCCTTCAAACAAATGGGTTGACCTTAGCAGCCTTCCAAAAGAGGTGTAGCAGAAAGTAGGAATGATGCTGTGACATCCCAGCCAGCGTTGTTGCCCTTCCCTTTCAAAGAAACAAATGACTCTTAAAGATGTCAGGAAACTCCCAGGGACCACATGGTTATGTCAGCCCATCACAGAGTTGGAACAGGGGAATCTAAGCATGTTAAGCCCAAATTTGGCTGTGTCATCTGGTGAGCTGACTTCTCCCTCTTCCCCAAAGGGAGGCACAGTGATTGGCAGTGCCCGGTGCAAGGACTTTCGGGAACGAGAGGGACGACTCCGAGCTGCCCACAACCTGGTGAAGCGTGGGATCACCAATCTGTGTGTCATTGGGGGTGATGGCAGCCTCACTGGAGCTGACACCTTCCGTTCTGAGTGGAGTGGCTTGTTGAGTGACCTCCAGAAAGAGGGTGAGACATTGTTCTCATCGGTATTGTTTGTGGTGCGCACACACACCCCTTCCCTTCCCTTGGAGAAAGTCCTTACCTAGACAAAATGGGCCGTCTTTGCCCTCCTTTTCCTGCCGTAGCTTACAATTCCCACTAGCTCCAGTTCCCTCTCTCTCTGGTCATCTGCTCTTTGGCATGCCGGGCACCTCACCCAGGGCTCCTGGTTTGCTTTCCATTGTCAGGTAAGATCACAGCTGAGGAAGCAAAGAAGTCTAGCTACCTGAACATCGTGGGTCTGGTTGGATCAATTGACAATGACTTTTGCGGCACCGATATGACCATTGGCACTGACTCTGCCCTGCACCGGATCATCGAGATTGTAGATGCCATCACTACTACTGCTCAGAGGTAAGGGGCTGGGGGTGGGCAATGTAGGAGGATGGCAGCTGGGACCGGCTAAGAGCTCCGAGCTAGAGAAGATGGAGTGTTTGAGCTATGGTGACTATAATGACTAGTTTCCTGAGGCTAGAACACATTTTTAACTAGGAATTATCCCTAGAGCATTGAAATTGCACTGCTCTTGAAATGCTGCAAGATTTGCCTCCTGCCTCTGTCTAGCCCACTGTCCAAACATGTAGCTCTGAAGTCTTTATACCTCTTGAGTCTCCCACATAATTAGTGTCTAGACTGAGGTGAATCCAGGGAGCCCAAAACCTGAGTCGCCCTTTCCAACCACATCATAGAGATTGTAGAGGCCGTTACCACCACCGCTCAGTGGTTAGGGGGCTTCGAGGCAGTGTGGGAGAATGGGAGGGCGAAGGGCAACAGTTCATCCCAGGGGATTCCTACAGGATTCCAGGTTAGTCAAGTCCTCTCTTCTTCCCTTCTGTTCCCTTTCTCTCCTTCTTTTCCTGAGCCCCATCCTTTCTGGAACAGAGCCTTAGTACTGACACCTTTTTAAAAAAAAAAAAATTATATATATTATTGATTTCAGAGAGGAAGGGAGAGAGATAGAGAGATAGAAACATCAATGATGAGAGAGAATCATTGGTTGGCTGCCTCCTGCACGTCCTCTACTGCAGGGGATCGAGCTCGCAACCCGGGCATGTGCCTTGGCCAGAATTGAACCCGAGACCCTTTAGTCTGCATGCCGACACTCTATCCACTGGGAAGTACTGACACCTTTTACTGCTGTGTTCTCTTAGGCCTAGGAAGGACACCCTGAGGCTAAAGTGTTTCCCGTAGGTCTTCCTGTTCTCTCAGGAAACCTGCTGGAAGGCCTAGCAGCATAAATACATCTTCCAGAGGGGTTACTTGGTCTAAAAGTGGGTACAGCTGATCTTGACCACAGGGACACTTGGACAGTGTAAGTGTCTATCTCTTGCAGCCACCAGAGAACGTTTGTGCTAGAGGTGATGGGCCGGCACTGTGGGTAAGATCCCCATCTTGACTCGTTTATTCCATGGACCCAGCACTAGCCCTTTCCTTCTCCCTGTGGAGTCCAGAGAGGCCTCCAGTGGTACAGACCTGGAGGTGCACACGCGCCCCTTTCCCTGTCCCCACTGCAACTCCCATGCATACCTACACGTGCATGAGTGTACATGTGTGCACGTGCACAGGCACACGCAGTGTGAAAGAACAGGCAGTGCTCTGAGATGGAAGCCACTGTGGGAGGTGAGCATGAATAGAAAGTGCCCTGCAGAGGCAGAATCTATTGAGAAGCTGTCTTAAGGGTTACCCTCACCCCAAGAATGAAACTGGGGATCCTCAGTACTTTCACCAACTATGGGGACTGGCGAACCTGTTGGGTACAGGGGAGGCTATCTGTGGAGCGTAGCTCCTAGCGTGATGCCTCTGGTTCTCATCTCAGATACCTCGCCCTTGTCACCTCTCTCTCCTGTGGCGCCGACTGGGTTTTTATTCCTGAATGTCCACCAGATGATGACTGGGAGGAGCACCTTTGTCGCCGGCTCAGCGAGGTACTGGCACTATTTCTTTGCCCTTAAAAAATAAAATTCCTCACCCTGTTTCACTGATGTTCCGTTTCCCCTCCATCGGTTTCACCCACCATTTCCCTCTTTGTGCTTGACCAGACTAGGACCCGTGGTTCTCGTCTGAACATCATCATTGTGGCTGAGGGTGCGATTGACAAGCATGGGAAACCAATCACCTCAGAAGACGTCAAGAACGTTAGTATGCATGAAGTCAGAGATGTCTCGAACACCTTACCCACCCCGGGCCCATTCCCTAACGATTTCTGAGTCTCTCCTTAATCCTTCTGCACATCTCTCCCAGGGTTCCTGCCCCCTGGTTTCCTCCCACCAGGAATCATTATAAGATAAGAAGATAAGCTGTCCATGCTTTATCTACATCTCTTCTTTCTTTGACTCTGTATATCCCTTTCTCTGTTCCTCTCTTGGTCTCTTCAGCTGGTGGTAAAGCGTCTGGGATACGACACCCGGGTCACCGTCTTGGGGCATGTGCAGCGGGGTGGGACACCGTCAGCCTTTGACCGCATCCTGGTAAGTCCTGGGGCTTGGTGGCCCTCCTGCCTTAGAACCCTCAGCTTGCTGTCCTTCCCCTGCAGGACTGGACCTCACCAGCACAGGGCCTCACACCACTGGTCACGCTGTCCCGCCACCAGCCTCTGCAGTGGCTGGACCCATTCCCTTACACTTGGGAGTTCTCTTCTGTTGCAAAAAATGATGGGAAACTATATGCTCCCCAATGGTGAAGTCTCCTATCTTAGAGCTACGAGCATCAGTGCGGTTGTTAAGATCTAATCTAACCTCAGACACTCAGTTTGAACCCTCTTATCCTACTTTCATTGGAAGAGAGAGGCAATATCCTTCCTTGTTTTATCAATAAGAAAGGAATATTATTAAGCCTCATCGATCCCCTTGACCACTATAGTGGGACCTGTTTCTCTGGAATCAGATAGTATCCTTGGGGTTCTGATGGCAAGAGGATGAAGAGTCATGAAGCTTTAGGTGCAATCTGGGTAGGGAGGTAAAGCCCAGGAAGTTCCTGGCTACAGTCTTTAAATGTGGAACTCCACCCTGTGAGATGGAAAGGGCGCAAGTGCCCTGGTTCCCCAGGCCTGGCCAAGATAGGGAGGCCTGCACCAGACTTTGTTCCTTGGGCTCCTACAGGGCAGCAGGATGGGTGTGGAAGCAGTGATGGCACTACTGGAGGGGTCCCCAGACACCCCAGCCTGTGTGGTGAGCCTCTCCGGTAACCAGGCTGTGCGCCTGCCTCTCATGGAGTGTGTCCAGGTGGTAAGTACTGACTCCAGTGCCCCTTCCTAATGCTCCAAACCCGTCTCTGAGCTGGAGCTTATGGGGAAGGAGACCAACTCCAAGGCTGCTGGGGGCAGGAGCAGAAGGAAGGCAGCACGGCAGAGTAAGAGATGTCTGGGGAAAGGACGCCATGGGCTTTGCATAGCGGCCGTAACCTCTCCAACCCAGCCTCAGTTTCCCCATCTGTGACATGTTCCTAAAGAATGGCAGACTCTACATCTTGCCTAGTAAGGAGACCCATTATCTCATGACATCCAACCTCAAACCCCTTCATCATGTCTATTAGAAGAGAAATGCAATATCTCTCCAAACTTTATTTATTTATTTAAAATATGTTTTTATTAATTTTAGAGAGAGAGGAAGGGAGAGAGAAGCTAGAAACATTGATGAGAGAAACATCAATCGGCTGCCTGCTGCATGTCCCTACTGTGCTTTGAGCCTGCAACTCATGCATGTGCCCTAACCAGGAATTGAACTGTGACCTCCTGGTTCATGGGTCAGTACTCAACCACTGAGCAACACCAACCAGGCTCTCCAAACTTTATTTTTTAAAATATATTTTTATTGATTTCAGAGAGGAAGGGAGAGGAAAAGAGGGATAGAAACATCAATGATGAGAGAATCATTGATCGGCTGCCTCCTGCACGCCCCCTACTTGGGATTGAGGCCACAACGCTGGCATGTGCCCTTGACCGGAATCGAACCTGGGATCCACAGGCTGATGCCCTATCTACTGAGCCAAACCAGCTAGGGCTCTCCAAACTTTATTAAAAGCAGGGGATATTATTAAGGTCTGGCTAGGTAGCTTATATCTTCCTCTGATTTTACCCTGGACATGCTCTCTGAACCAACATGAGGTACTAATACCCACCTGGAGGGCTGGTGTAAGGATTGGAGAGAAGCTATGTGAAGGGTTTGATGCAGTGCCTGGAAACTTGCGTGCTCAGGAAATGGTGTGGCCCTTATAGAGGAATCACTGATACCACAGAGCAAACATCGTGGCTGAGAGCTAACGTGTCTGGCATGAATGCTCAGGGCTGGCCCTCAGGGTTCCAGTGACCTACAGCCCAGACAGGCTCCAGCCTTGCTCGGAACTGGATCTCTAAAAGCCTTAGAGCTAAAGCATTGGCTCCCAGAGCAGAAGTCAGTGGTGGGGGAGCACATGGCCGGGGTCAGCCTTTCTCCCCATCTGGGTCATCTGCAGGGGCTTCTTCATGCACTCACTGGTTCAGGGGCTACTGGGAGGCTGGGCCCTGAGTGTGTGGTGGAGGAAGGTGCTGTTTTATATGTGAGCACTGCTCTACTCTGCCCATCTTCTAATAATTAAAGCGTTGGATCAGCTTTCTTCTATTGCTGCTCATTACTCAGAAAATTAAGGGAAAAACAAAAATACTTCTCCTGTGAAAGTTTGAGGAAAGGTGGGGTGCAGGGTGGACAAGACCTAGTCACACGCCAGAGATGGGCAGAGTCTCCCTGTGGGATGGGCCTCCAGCTGTGCAAGACCTGCCCTGGAGCCGTGATTGTTGCTGTGCTCCTCCCTCAGACCAAAGACGTGACCAAGGCCATGAGCGAGAAGAAGTTTGATGAAGCCCTGAAGCTGAGAGGCCGGTGAGGAAACGACCGGAAGCTCACTAGCTACAGCAGTGAGATGCCAAATGAAGCCAAAAGTCACAGAGCTTCTGACCTAAAATATGAGCCTCTGCCTCTTCCTCTTCCTATTGTCTCCGCAAACTTTCTTCCCCAAGAGAATTAGTTGTGAAGTAACCATGAGGCTCAGTTCATCCCAAGGATGCCCTCCCTGAGAGTGGCCTTTTATAATCTGTATTTCTCTCTGTGGAGCCTGGCTGGATTCTAGGCAAGGGGCAGTCTCTGTGCTGAGCCTGGGGAGAAGAGTGCTCGGGAGGGTTTGATGAATTAGTGCCCCCTTTGCAGACCCTGCCCAGTCCCTGCTGCTGCCCCACTTATGTCCTTTGAGATTTGCCCTGTGGTGTTTCACATTGGGAGCAAAACTTCAGACCAGATCCCATTGGCTGCTGGCTTGGGGAATGGATGGAAGACACCTCTCACTACTTTTTACAGGAGCTTCATGAACAACTGGGAGGTGTACAAGCTTCTGGCTCATGTCAGACCCCCAGTGTCTAAGGTACTGGCAAGTTATTCACCCTACTTCACCCTGGCGTGCCCCCAGTCTCCCTCTATGAAGTGCTTCTCCCAGTTCCTAGTACCTCAGACTATGTAACCATTCATATGTGTTTATTCTCCTCATCTGTGAGTCCTCTGACTGAGAAATGCGTCAAGACTCTGATACCAAGGGCCAGTTTCTTTGCCCCACTATCACCTTCAGTGCCGAGTCCCTGACCCTACAAAGATAGTTTTCTGTTAGCCACGCCCAGGTACCAGCCCTGTGTTCTTAGCATGCCCTGGGTATCTCTGACCAAGACCCGTGTCCAATTCAGGGCTGACGTGATAGCACGCAAGGAACAGGAAAGAGGGCTTAGGTGTTGTTTTCTCTGGGCAAATCTGGGAATAGTCACACCTAAGTGCGTTTAAGCCACCTCTTCCATTGGAGTAGTGTTTCTCTATATTTATGTAGATCAGAGTCCCTGGTGCTGATGCAGATTCCTGGGTCATTCCTCCAGATGGGATTTAGATTTGGGGCAGGGCCCAGGAAGAGGTAGGTTTAATGAGCTCCCTAGATGGATTCTGAAGCAAGTGGTCTGAGGATCTCACTTTGGAAAATGCTGCTCTGGAAGGTCTTTTTTTTTTTTTTAATAATTTTTTTAAAAATATATTTTATTGATTTCTTACAGAGAGGAAGGGAGAGAGATAGAGAGTTAGAAACATCGATGAGAGAGAAACATGGATCAGCTGCCTCCTGCACATCTCCTACTGGGGATGTGCCCGCAACCCAGGTACATGTCCTTGACCGGAATCGAACCTGGGACCCTTCAGTACGCAGGCCGACGCTCTATCCACTGAGCCAAACCGGTTTCGGCGTGGAAGGTCTTATTCATTATATAATGACTAGAGGCCCGCGAGGTCGGCCAGCCGGGGAGGGGCTGCGGAAGGGCTCCAGGGCATGACCGGCCCTTCTCGCTCAGTCCTGATCAGCCAGACCCCAGTAGCAAGCTAACCTACCAGTCGGAGCATCTGCCCCCTGGTGGTCAGTGCACGTCATAGCGAGCGGTTGAGTGGTCTTAGCATATCATTAGCATATTATGCTTTGATTGGTTGACCGGACGACCGGATACCTAGCATATTAGGCTTTTATTATATAGGATATCTGGGGTCAGGGACAGCAGCTTTATTGACTGATTTGTGATACGGAATTTTGCTTCCATTGAATGAGGGAGCAAGCTATTCAAGAGTTCCCTGAGAGAGGGGTGTGTATTGTCAGGCAGATGTCCTGACTCAAGGACCACAAGGGACTTAGTTCAGCTTCCTTTCTGACCTGTCCCCCCTTTTCCCCTGCTTTCTCTCTGCTTGCTTCTCCACAGACGGGCTTGCACACAGTGGCCGTGATGAATGTGGGGGCCCCGGCAGCAGGCATGAATGCTGCCGTCCGCTCCACCGTGAGAATTGGCCTCATCCAGGGCAACCGAGTTCTGGTTGTGCATGACGGCTTCGAGGGCCTGGCCAAGGGTCAGGTACGGGAGCCAAAAGGAAAGGGGGTGGTATTCTGGGGCCACGGAGCAGTCATGGGGGATAAGTGTAGCAGGGGGTCATCTGTCTGTTCTCTTTTCTTCCCTTGCCCCTCACTACCTTTCTGTCTCATAGTTTGAGCAGAAGCAGATATTTAATTTTAGGACAGTAGAAACAGGCAAGGGCCACTGAGTCGAACCCTTTGCAAGCAACGTCTCATTTAATTCTCTATCCCAAAGCTCAACACAGTGCCTCACATAAGTAGGTGCTCATCATTTGGGAATGAGCAGAAAGGGTGGAAGATGTCCAACGAGGTGGGGAAAAACCAATCCCTGGTGTTCCTCTTCCAACCAGAGGGTGTCAGGGTGGGCTCAGAACTCAGGTGGGGTCAGTGTACGATCTGACCTTTCCCTGCAGATCGAGGAAGCTGGCTGGAGCTATGTTGGAGGCTGGACTGGCCAGGGTGGGTCTAAACTTGGGACTAAAAGGTAAGTGGCATTGCAGGAGCACCCCCTTCCTGGGAGTCAGTTCGTCAGGTCAGGGTCTGCTGGGACCACTGCTGTTGTCTGGGATTCTCCCCCCTATGCTCACAGTTGCTTCAGTGAGAGCAGACAGGCCACCCCACCCCTTTTACCAGCTCTGGCAGTTTAGAGCCCCAGTGTGTGTTCTTGGGGGGGTGGGGTAGGGAAGAGGGCACAAATCAAGAAATTAAAAGTAAAGTGTCCTCTAAGTTTTCTCTCTTTGCTGTCTCTTCCCCAAATTTCATTATCCTCCCTCCCCACCCCCACACCTCTTCCCACCCACCTCCACCCCCAATTAGGACTCTGCCCAAGAAGAGCTTAGAACAGATCAGTGCCAACATCACTAAGTTTAACATTCAGGGCCTTGTCATCATTGGGGGCTTTGAGGTGAGTGCCAGTCCCATTTCCTCCTCTCCCACCCTCCCTCCCTCCTACATTTCCCTCTCTCCCCTCATCCTGCCCCTACCACTATCTTCTCAGGCTTACACAGGGGGCCTGGAACTGATGGAGGGCAGGAAGCAGTATGACGAGCTCTGCATCCCCTTTGTGATCATTCCTGCTACCGTCTCCAACAATGTCCCTGGCTCAGACTTCAGTGTGGGGGCTGACACAGCGCTCAATACAATTTGCACGGTGAGAGCCCCCCACCCCCACCCATGCCTCTGGCCAAGATTATAAGCCCTGGACTGACTGGTCCTGGAAAGGGAGGTGTATTTTTTTGTACCAACCAAGTGGCAGTATTTGAAAAATGCTTCTTCAAGTCCAGGCATTTGCACAGACTATGTAACCATTCATATGTGTTTATGCTCCTCATCTGTGAGTCCTCTGACCGAGAAATGCGTCAAGACTCTGATACCAAAAGTATTTTTCCTTTCTGAGGTCACAGCCTAATTTCCATTCTCTGAGCAACGGAAAGGGTAGCTCTGCAGTGTGTGTGGCAAGTGTGCCTGCCGTCCTGCAGGCAGGAACCTAAGGTGCCCCGGGAGGGGATAGCTCCAGGGTTAGGTTACGACAAGGGCCACGGAAATGACAAGAATCAGATCCCTGACTGTGTCTTTCTATGACCCTTTGTCTTTGCAGACCTGTGACCGCATCAAGCAGTCAGCAGCAGGCACCAAGCGTCGGGTGTTTATCATTGAAACTATGGGTGGCTACTGCGGCTACCTGGCCACCATGGCAGGCCTGGCGGCTGGGGCCGATGCCGCCTACATTTTTGAGGAGCCCTTCACCATTCGAGACCTGCAGGTAGACAGCCACCCAGAGCCTGCTAGGTGGCTCTCCCCTGCCCCAGTCTGTCCCCACCGTCCCCACAGCGACCTGAGCTGAGAGAGCTCAAGATGAGGACAGAGCTGATTGGTCTGGAAGTCCTGCGAGGAGACTAGAGAGAGCACTGAGCAGGCATTCCTTAGCGTGACCTCACATACATGACCACAGCGCCTACTGTTGGAGCATTCATCTAGAACAGCGGTTCTCAACCTGTGGGTCGCGACCCCTTTGGGGGTCGAACGACCCTTTCACAGGGGTCGCCTAAGACCATCGGAAAACACATATATAATTACATATTGCTTTTGTGATTAATCACTATGCTTTAATTATGTTCAATTCGTAACAATGAAAATACATCCTGCATATCAGATATTTACATTACCATTCATAACAGTAGCAAAATTACAGTTATGAAGTAGCAACGAAAATAATTTTATGGTTGGGGGTCACCACCACATGAGGAACTGTATTAAAGGGTCGCGGCATTAGGAAGGTTGAGAACCACTGATCTAGAAGGACGGCATGCTGCTCGGACCTTTATGTGTGTTTTTCATTTTATTTTCACAACAGACATGCTAGGGCAATACTATCTTCATATTACAGACGAGAAAGGTTTAGAGAGGTTAGAAACTTTTCTAAACTCAGAACTGACTGAGAAAGTTGGTGACCTTTCTACGACATCGCGCTGCCCTTCCCAATTTCCCCTGCTACCAACATGGGCTCTGCTCATTCCAGTTTTGAGAAGGGGATACCCTTTCACCTCCAGGGTGAGGCTCTGACTCCTCTCTCTCAGAGAGACCATATGGCCCTTCCTTCCCAAGATCCCAGTTCCCTGGAGGAAAAAAAGAGCCACACAGTGGATACTGAAGGAGTTCCCTAATCCAAGACTGCAGCCAGCCCCCGCCAGGAGTGGAGGGCGGGACTTTTTCTCTCCTACCCCCAACTCAAAGCCCAAGTGAAGGAACAGGTTCCTCCCAGGTGAATCACCGCTGTACATACAAGCAACTCATGTACAGACTGATGCTGAGAGCAGAGTCAGCCTCCCGAGGGAACCAGAAACCCCTAGGAAGGGGCAAGGAGAGGGGTGGCCAGGGGGCTAAAACCAACAGTCACCACAGCTGTCTCCAACTTCTTCCTCTGCCTGTCCGATTTGCGGTCTTCATTTAGATTTCAGTCTTCACTGAACTTCATAAAGGGATCAGGCCCAGTGCCCTCCGGGAGCAGCCTGGTGGGGAAGAGGTCTCTGCACGTGCCCGACCTTATCCACTCCCACAGACTTAGGATTTACTGTTTCATTTTTAGGCGAATGTTGAACATCTGGTGCAAAAGATGAAAACAACTGTGAAAAGGGGCTTGGTGTTAAGGTACCTCATCCACGGTGTGCTCCTAACTGAAGAGAGAAAGTTGCCAGGCTTTGGCCCTAGCCCACAGAACGGGTCCATGACACTGAGGAATCTGGATACAAAGGGAGGGAACCTGAATCATGGGAGGAGATAGCAGAGGGCAGAGCAGAGCCTACAGAGGCAGAAAGGGGGTGCTGGGGTGGGGAGACAACCAAAGTCATGGGCATTTGGTCTCTACCTGGCAGGAATGAGAAGTGCAATGAGAATTATACTACTGACTTCATTTTCAACCTGTACTCTGAGGAGGGGAAGGGCATCTTCGACAGCAGGAAGAATGTGCTTGGCCACATGCAGCAGGTAGGGAAGACGCCCCAGTCATGCCCTTCACCAGGCAACCATAACCCTCCCAGCCTTGAGGCTCCCACTGGCCTCTGACCTGCTGGAGGCTGTCGGTGCCGCATAGAGCATGAGCCTACAGCCTTTTATAGTCATAGAACCAAACCATCTTTACCCTGGAAATGGCCTTAGAGATTA
The DNA here is from genome assembly GCF_000147115.1 of Myotis lucifugus. Lineage (NCBI taxonomy): Eukaryota > Metazoa > Chordata > Mammalia > Chiroptera > Vespertilionidae > Myotis > Myotis lucifugus. The sequence continues at coordinate 2,306,287 of NW_005871139.1, forward strand.
CGTGGCCCATCCTCTTCATTTAGGGCGGGGTTTCTCAACCGCGGCACTATTGCAGTTTTGGGCAGGATAATTCTCTGTCGTAGTGGCTGTTCTGTGCATCATAGGACAGTTTAACAGCAACCCTGGACTCTGCCCACGAGACACTAGTAGCACTGCCACCCCAAGTTATAACAAGTAAAATCTGTCAGTGTCCCCTGGAGGGTAAAATTGTCTCCAGTTGAGAACCACTAATTGCAATGAAGAAAATGAGGCCCAGAGAGGAGAAACATTTTTTTCAGGGCCATTCATTAAGCTTGGATGAGAGCCAGAATGAGCCTCAGCCATTGCTCTTCCCTCCACACCATTTCACACGGAGCCTGTGGAATATGAGTACAGGCACCTTGCTGCTGTTGGGCTCCATCTCCACTAACTGAGTTTCAAGGGAAAAGGAATTCCTTTCTACCACCCACATCCAATCCCCACATTCAGTCCCCACCCAAGGTCAGCCTCACTCACTTATGGTACTAGAGACCTCCCCCATCCAAAATGTCCCCAGCTGATGCTATCTAAGCATTGCCCTTTGACCTTCCTCGACCCACAGATGAATTCCCAGTATCTCAGTTTGAATGAGTACCTGCAGGAATGGGCTACTATTATATGAAAGTATGAAGACCTCGTTCCTGTTTTTCCTTCCCACTTTCCAACCTACTTTCTCTTAGTTCAGAAAAAAATCTATATCTATAATAATCTATAATAATAAAAGCATAATATGCTAATTAGACCAGATGTCCTTCTGGACATCCTTCTGGATGACCTTCGGGATGAAGCCAGGGCTGTGAAGGAAGCCTGGGTCCCGGGTGCCTGCCAGCGGCCTGAGGGAAGCCGGTGCTGGCAGCAGGGGGAAGGAAGGCCTACTCTTGCATGAATTTCATGCATCGGGCTTCTAGTGTTTTATATTATTCTGAGGAGCTACCAAGAGCATCCAGACTGGGCTACAAGGAACACTTCAATGTCATTGATGATGATGACAAAAGCTGCTAGGTTGAAGAGGGGTAGGGAAGTGACCGAGTGGCCAATGAGACTAGAAGTACATGAACAAGATCTGGGAGCTGTGGAGCTAGGAGTGGCCACTGTGACACCGGTCATCCCTTTACCTAATTAGTAACTCTTATACCTGACAAATGGCCAAATATTGCTGGCCAGCTCTCCCTGGTTCCCAGAACTATTTCAGGATTTTCTTTCATAATTAGATTTCTAGATTTCTGTTTCTGGCAGTAACCTGGGTCCATTCTTTCCTTTTTCTCTGTTTTCAGATATCTGTGCCACTTAGAGCGTTTCCCTCAGTAATTTTTATGATTCTTTTTCTAGGGTGGGAGCCCAACTCCATTTGACAGGAATTTTGCCACTAAGATGGGTGCCAAGGCCATGAACTGGATGACTGGGAAAATCAAAGAGAGTTACCGTAATGGTAGGTGGGGTAAGAGGGTAAGGCCCCTCCAAAGAGGCAGGCTCCCCAGTATAGAAGCTGACTGACCACGCCTTATTGCAGGACGGATTTTTGCCAATACTCCAGACTCGGGCTGCGTTCTAGGGATGCGTAAGAGGGCCCTGGTCTTTCAACCAGTGGCTGAGCTGAAGGACCAGACCGATTTTGAGTGAGTACATCTGCTTCCTGGAGTGATTCCCTCCCTGGTAGTTTTAAGGTCTACTTTTCCCAGTCTGCTCACTGCCTTCCGTTCTTCTCTTAGGAGTAACATCTGTAGCTGTACCTACCTAGGATCCGATGCCCATGCCCTAAATCCAGCCTCTTTTGCTCAACTTCTTCCCATAAGCATTTGATAGTTGATTGCCCTGCTAAAAGATTAAATCATCATCTACCTCAGGGGTGGGGAACCCTTTTTCTGTCAAGGGCCATTTGGATATTTATAACATCATTCATGGGCCATACAAAATTATCAGTTTAAAAATTAGCCTGCGATATTTGGCCAAACATTTAATTAACTCACCCTAATGCCTTGGCAGGGCCAGACCGAGTGACTTCGTGGGCCTTATACGGTCTGCGGGCTGGACACTCCCTACCCCTGATCTACCTCATTCCTCTGTAGGCACCGCATCCCCAAGGAACAGTGGTGGCTGAAGCTGAGGCCCATCCTCAAAATCCTAGCCAAATATGAGATTGACCTGGATACCTCAGAGCATGCGCACCTGGAGCACATCAATCGGAAGCGGTCTGGAGAAGCTCCTGTCTAAACATCTTTGGAGGGAAGGGGGTGGATTGTCTGATCATGGTCAGCTCACCCCCTGATAGATCCAAGTCCACATATTCTCAAGTGTTTTAGCTCATTTTTCATTAGGTTTCCTTTTATTCTCTAACTGCAGCCAAGATCAGCTCTGGCTAGGGGGCAATGAGTGAAAGCTCCTTTTAGGTAGAATTTATCAAGACTTCTACCCCAGCTTCATCCATCACACAGGCTGGGCTCCTCTACTGCTAGATTTCAGTTACTCGGTTAGAATTTTCCTAAAAATAAGCTTTATTTATTTCTTTGTGATAACAAAGTCTTGGTTCCTCTACTGTGTTTGCTGCAATGACAGACAATAACTACACTAATAAATGCCAACTGGTCACTGTGCTTTTGGATCTCCTGCTGTCATCTTCACAAGTAGAGCACAGCGCTACCAGACTCTGCCCGGACCGGACACATGGGACATGCAGCCCGTGTGAACAGCCCATGGACTTGTGCAGCATCTCCTGGCTCTGCACACCAGGTCCTAGAGCAGCCGTGGGCAAACTACGGCCCGCGGGCCGAATCCGGCCCGTTTGAAATGAATAAAACTAAAAAAAAAAAGACCGTACCCTTTTATGTAATGATGTTTACTTTGAATTTATATTAGTTCACACAAACACTCCATTCATGCTTTTGTTCCGGCCCTCCGGTCCAGTTTAAGAACCCATTGTGGCCCTCGAGTCAAAAAGTTTGCCCACCCCTGTCCTAGAGCAGAGTTCACTGGTCCTCACCTTCATCCGCACTAGCTGCTTCTGCAGTCAGTACAATGCTCCCGACTCCCTTAAGCTGAAGTGGTGTTTCTCTTTTTGATCATATACCCATTACCCAGAGCTGCTTTCCCCGGCCATCCCATGATCTCTACTCCTCCACTGACAACCCAGGGTTCTCCCTTTCCAACTCTTCCCCTGTACTCCTTCCTGGGTGAAAGCCAGACTCCATTTGTGGGGAGCCATGCATATTTGGAAAGCTTGGGAAATTTAGACAGCTAATCTGGGACCTGATTTGGTTGCAATACTGTTTTGGAAAGATGTCCGTTCTTATTCAGCTTAGTTTGTTTTCTGTCCCATAACAACAGCTTCTTCTTCCTCATTAGCCAAGTGCCCATGTAATGCAGTTGATCTTCAGGATTGGGACTATAAATTATACCCAAAATGGTCAGGATGGTGCCCTGGTTTAAGCTTAGCCTTCAATAACCAGATCCTGGCTCACAGCACAGGCAAACATGTTCCTCCCAACTCAGTTTCCTCACCTGCTTGGTGAAGCAGGAAGGAGGTTCAGGTTTACAAGGGGTGGAGGGAGGAATTATCTCTAATAAGTCAGTTTTGCTGGCTGTCCAAAGTATTACTTTTTTACCTTAAAAAATTATCTAGGTGTAGTGACTGAGAAGGCGTGTCAGAGTCCAGAATTAAAGCAGCCAAATGCTCTTTATACTAGTACAGGAACTAACAATAAATATCAAGCATTGTTATCACTGAATCCTCAAAATAGCCTATGAGGGAGGGTGACAGTCCCATTTCAGAGATGAGTTCAGGGTGATTAAATAATGTGGAGAAAAGTAAGAACAGCAGAAATTACCAGTTACTTTCAGAACTGTTTATTTTTTAAGGAAGCAAAAACACCAATAGCAAAAGAGCAAAAGCAGATAGTATACTTGTTCAAATTAGCTATGTCAGCAGATTGTTCATTTTTACGTGTAGTTCCCAATTGTTTTTTTAAAAAGGTTTTTCAAATTTGCATACAGGTCATCTAAGACCAATAATAACTTGATCTAGCCCTAGCTGGTTTGACTCAGTGGATAGAGTGTCGGCCTTTGGACTGAAGGGTCCCAGGTTCTATTCCGGTAAAGGGTAAATGCCCGAGTTGTGGGCTTGGTCCCCAGTAGGGGGCATGCAAGAGGCAACCAATCAATTATTCTCTCTCATCATTGATGTTTCTATCTCTCTCTTCCTCTCTGAAAATAAATTTAAAAAAATAACTTGATCTAGGTTAGGGACATGGAAAGGAGTATTGTTGACTAAGTATTATTCACTAAAACAGATCTTTTTTGGGTAGATGGACCTTCTCAAAAGAGGCTCGTATAATGCTCTTCCCCCAGCCCCCACTCCATCCCCTCCACCAATGTCTTGTATAGATCAGTAAAGAGCCAATTTTCCAAAACAAATGAAAGAAAAATAATTCCAAGCCCTTAGCAAAGTGAGCTTCACATAGGGAATAAGGAAGACCCACGAGGAAAGGCAGCCCCACTCCTCTCCTACTAGAGCAAACACTTTCTCCTATGGTGCAGGAAATGCCTGCTACACCATTGGAGCAAGCTGGCTTTCAGGAAGAGAAAGAACGGCATTACAAGAACATTTTTAGGACTGCGTAGAACCTGCTATCTCTTCTACTCTGTGGAAAGCAGCGAGACAATCTTTCTGAATTAAATTGCTGAATTATTGTAATCCTTGGGCACAACCATGGAAAAGAGGCAAAGACTGCTGTTTCTTTTGATGGTGAGAAAGGGAGCCAGTCCCTTCTGAATGCCCCCTGAGGTGACACTCTAGGGATACCAATCCAGCCCAGTTCTCCATCTGCACACTACTTGAGGCTATATAATACCTTCATCTTTGGGCAAAAGTTAGATGGAATTTCCTTAAACTTCTTCACAGATCAATTAAAATGCTTCTAGAGGATTGTTCCAAAGTGTTAATTATGTCCCCAAAGGAAAACCAAACACACATTCTTTGAGTACTTTGTACTTTTCATCTTCCTAGAGAAAATGAGATTGCACGTTGGCTTTTTCCCTAAAGAGGAGGAGAGATGGGAGACCTCTTCACAGGGTGCAATATAATAAGTAAACAGAAAACAAAAGTGAAAGATCTCTTTCTTGTTGTTTGGTTGCTTGGTCTGGGGAGAGGAGGTGGTGTGGAGGTTACTGTTGTGACATGTTGCCTCAAAATATAAACAACACAACAGGAACAGCTGCTTTTCCTGTTTTCCAAGACAAAGAGACAGCAGTGCAGGGAAAACCTGACCCAGAGGTGCCTGCGTGATGGTGCAAACATCTCCTCCAGGCTATTCTACGAGCAACAGGTATTCCTTCAGAGAAGCTGGCAGGGGAAGGCCCTTCACTGCATCTGGCAGATACTGGAGTCCCAGGCTACGGCGCACAGCATAGCGAGAGAGTGTTTTTAGAGTTCCTGGGGCTGAGCACAGAACAGTCAGTTTTTCACATAGCTGCTGGTCTCTGGCCACTTCTCGTGGCATGGTGCCATTTTTCCTTAATTCAAAGTGTCCAACAGCCCTGTGGAGGAGCTCAAAGCAAGAGTCCTCTTTCTCAGTTCCAAGTCCCCTGACTAGCAGAGCCACCAGCCGGGAGATAGGTGTCTGGCCTTTTAGGTTGATGACTCTGACCTCTGCACCATAATCAAGAAGGATGCTGACGCTCTCAAGATTTCCCTTCATGGCAGCCCAGCTGAGTGGGGTATCATTGTTGTAATCCAGGGCATTGACAGAGGCCCCGCTCTCTAGGAGGGCCCGCACACATTCAGCATTGTTCTTAAAGGCTGCCCAGTGAAGGGGGGTGTCTCGGTTGCCATCCAGTGCATTGGGGTTTGCACCATACTCCAACAGGACCTCCACGCAAGCCTCATCCTTCTCAGCTGCATAGTGGAGGGCTGTTCGGTTGTAACCATCCAGGGCATTCACCTGAAGAGAGGGAGGAACTATATTATAGTACATGGACTACTGAGACGATAGGTGGGCAAAGAAGCATGCATGTTTATCCACTACCTTGGCTTGTAATGTTCTGAACAAGAGAGTCAACAAGCAATTCCCAGGGGGGCCTTAGTGATCAAGGTAGAGATATCACAGGAGCTTAGGAGCAAATAGGAAAAGAACTGTCCCCAAGCAACACTATTATGTGCACTTCCTGGCTGGCCTGCGTTCTTTAGGTGCTTGCTGCTGTTATCATTTATTATGCACTAGAATCTCTACCGCAGAATAAGGGCTAAAGAAAGAGAAGATATGCCCTGGCTAGTATGGTTCAGTGGTTAGAGGCAACTACTCAATCTCTCTCTCTCCCTCTGCCCCGCCTTTCCCCTATATGCAATAAAGAAAAACGGAAACATTTAAACTGAGTTCAACCTTGTATTTAGATAAAAACTCTCTTTTTCTCCCCCCCAAGATATTTTCATTTTCATCACTGACATTAATCACTGGCTTTTATTTCAGGGTCACTCACAAAAGTGTTATGGAGCCCTGGCCAATTTGGCTCAGTGGATAGAACATCAGCCCATGGACTAAAGGGTCTGGGTTCAGTTCCGGTCAAGGGCACGTACCTTGATTGCAGGCTTGATCCCTGGCCCCAGTTGGGGTGCGTGCAGGAGGCAACCAATCGATGTGTCTCTCTCTCATCAATGTTTCTCTCTCTGTGTCCCTCCCCCTCCCTTCCACTCTCTCTAAGAATCAATGGGAAAATATCCTGCGGTGAGAACTGACAAAAAAAAAAAGTTATGGAAAATAAAATGACAGTAGAGAACAACACAGCTGTGTGGAGATCAGATGCTGGGGCTGCCCTTTAGGCTCACTGATTAGTGTTTGGAGCCTGCACACCAGCTTCATGGCATGTCCAATTCAAATTAGTACCTCAGCATATGCACGTTAAGAGAGCTCACCAAGAGTCAAAACTGCTTATATAATTATTTAACAAGCAGTTAGCAATTATGACATGCCAGTGTTCTAAATACTTTACAACCTTATAAAGAAGATACCATTATTATCCCCATTTTACAGGTGGGGAAACTAAGGTAAAGAAAGGTTAAGTAACTTGTTCAAGGTCACACAGCAGGAAGAAGTGACAGCTAGAATTCAAATCCATGAAATCCTGCTCCAGAGTCTATTCTTGTAATCACTCAGTATACTATGCTGCTTCTTGCTAATGCCAACATAAATTAATCTATGGTTTTTACAGAAGCAAGATATTCTAAAACAAAATAATTGGTAGGCAGAAATAGCACAAGTAACCCAATATTGAGGAAGGGATTGCTGAGTGATATGTATCTCCCAGTGACAGTGGTATTAAGAGTGCACGTCTGGAATGTCAAGGGGAGAAAAAAAAAAGGAGACCTATGTAATACTTTTTGTAATACTTTAAGCAATAAAAAAAAAAAGATAAAAACAAATAGAGAAAGAAAAAAAAAGTGTGCACGTCTGGTAGCAACAGGTCTCACGTGGTTTAGATTTAATCAGAGTCCAGGGACCTCTGCACTTACAGCTCTTGGACAGTCAATAGGCAGCAAAAGGATTAAAAGGTAGTATAAACAACTCCAGAAGGGAGGCTGGGAGAGAAAGGGGAGATAAGATTCCTTCTTTCTGGGCAACTTTAAAAAGAAAGTCAAAGGAATGAAATCCTTAGGATGATTTCATATATTTGCCATCGCATTTTGCTTTCATACTGGCTATGCCAATATTACCAGGAGCTAGAAGGTGGGAAGAGATGGGAGAAGAGAGAAATTTTAAGAAAATGTGAAGCTCCAGTTTTAGTAAATCATGAATGTGACAGTGTTAAGAATATTACCTCAGCTCCCTTTTCCAGGAGTAACTCCACACAGTCGGCATCGGACACCATGCAGGCACAGTGCAAAGGCTTCAGCGTGCCATGGGTGCAGTTCACATCTGCTCCCTACGGCAGAGGGAAACTTCAGTCAGTGTGCTCAGCTCTGGCTCATCGAGCAGGACAGATCTCAGAACTGAGTCCAGGGGGAAGAGGGTTCTAACTCAACTGTAAACAGACTAGTGGTCCCAGTTTCTATTCCTATTAATTAAATAATATTGTTAATATACAAAGCAAACAAAAACACTGATGATAAATAAAAGGGACTGTCAATTCCTTAAATCAAGTTATTTTCTCACAAGAGAGCCTGCCAGGTCATTTGGACATCACTGAGGACATAAGCTGATATGTAAAAGCGGTGGGAACCTCATCAGCAGGCAGGAAAGCTGGAAAAGCTTTCTGTGAGCACTAAGCTCTGAAAAGGTCAGGAAGTCAGACTAAAGCCAGCAGAACGAGCACGCTCCTTTTGCCATTCAACAGATGACCATCACTAGTAGTAAGCTCACCTTAACATTATCTTTTTGTTTACAAACATTTTCAAAGTAGCCCCTTAGTGCCAGCATTCTCTGCCATCTAGCCCTGCTGGTACTTTTCCCCCCCAAATCTGACCAAGGAGATAGAGCTACTATAGTCAGACCAAAGTCACCGAATGACTCAGCAGCAGAGCTAGAATTAGAACGTGACAAAATTTCTACTGCGGACCTTCGGATATCACTTTTGCTGAGAACAAGCTAATACCGTATGACTTTTTCTTCTCACTGCTGTGCCACACAACTCTGAAGCAGCTACAGAGCTCTAGGCTGTAAGTAAGGATTCTAAAGTTGTTAAAAAGAATGTACAGAAGTAACCATCTGGACATATCTTCTAGTGATTGAAAAATTACGTTGTAACCCTAGCCGGTTTGTCTCAGTGGATAGAGTGTTGGCCTGTGAACTAAAGGGTCCCAGGTTCCATTCCCATCAAGGGCACATGCCCAGGTTGCAGGCTTGATCCCAGTAGGGGGCGTGCAGGAGGCAGCCGATCAATGATTCTCTCTCATCATGATGTTTCCGTCTCTCTCTCCCTCTCCTTTCCTTTCTGAAATCAATAAAAATGTATTTTTAAAAAATTATACTGTAACTTCTTTTCAACAGGAATAATATGCAGAAAAAAGTATCAGAGACCTAGGATACACTAGTCATGAATTATTGAACAGTAGTGGTTAAATATCAGATATTAAGGTGTTTTCTTAAGTCAAGAATTACCATGTGTGTTAGGGGTTGATACTATTCTTTACAGAACTAGAAGTGGTAGCTGTTGTTAGGAGGCAGGCGATATCTCTCCATGTAATCATAAAACACAAAGATTTGAAAACCACTTCTGCTTTGCTGGTCTCCTTCCTCCCTCAGTACATGTGTAGAAGACTTTGAGCTTGCTAGATCCGATAGACACCATATCCAGACAGGGATTTCACAAAGAACATGAGACCAGGGTTATCTAGAACCTATTTTCTGAAGGAAAATATCAGATGCTCAAAGTGAAAAGGAGAGGGGAAGAGAAGCAAAAAATAGGGAAAATATATTTCAATGGTCAAATTAATACATTTAAAAATATTGTAAAATTGCTTTGTGATCTTGAGCTGAGTCAAAGCTACAAATCTGTAATCTATTAGGATTTCCCAGGAACTTTCACCTCCCCAAGGACTCTGTGTCAATAACAGCACACTCACCCCTCTGATGAGGTCCTCTACATTATCATGTGGGAAGGAACGAATGGCAGCAATTGTTCGGATTAAGCGCTCTGAGAGAGAGTATTTGCTCTGAATGCTCTGCATAATATACCACATACTGGAACTCATCAAGGCTCAGGGTATGTTCACATGCTCCAAACTGCCTGAAACAAAGAAGTTTTAGGCATACACAATATCACTGAGCTACCTGTCCTTAGGGGTAGGAGTCCTCTGAGGCCCTCCTAATACCAAAAGCAGATTTCAAAGAGATCAATGATTAGTTAATATAATTTTCTCTTAATCTAAAGAAAAAAATTAATAATAATTGCTTAGGGAGCTGGGTAAACCTGGACACAAATGACCTGACCATTAGAACCTCAGTTCTACTCTCTGACCTAACCTAGCACAAGATTTCCCCAAGAACCCCATGGAGTTCGGTGTGATTTGAAACAAGTGTACACAAGGAAGGGAATTTTTTTAAAGGCTGAAGATGCCACAAAACATTATTTTCCTCCTCTGAATTTTGTGGTCTTTATTATCAGCACCACTGTTAGGTTATTTGATATATTTGGCTTTGAAGTATATTTATAGTCATATGTTTTCTCCAACTAAATTGTAATTAGCCCAGCCCCTGTTTACTTTCACTTCAGATCCAGAGAAAACACCAAGGGGTTTTTATTGAGCATTGACCTATGAACCAGGAGGTCATGGGTTCGATTCCCCGTCACGGCACATGCCCAGGTTGCTGGTTTGATCCCCAGTTGGGGGCATATAGGAGGCAGCCGATCAATGATTCTCTCTCATCATTGATGTTTCTATCTCTCTCTCTCCCTCTCCCTTCCTCTTTAAAATCAATAAAAATATTTTTTTTAAAAAAGAAAAGAAATTGTAATCAATTGGAAGGCAAGATCTTTGCCTTCCACTTTTTTGCCCATGTAAGGCTATCCACAGAGACTTGCAAAAAGCAGGTATTTAATAAATATTGGTTGATTGATTGACCAAAGGGCATGGAAGTGATTGTTACCTGTGAGAAGAGAGGGAAAAGACTTTGGAACAACTACAGTTTGTTAATGACAAAGTATCTGTGAAAAAGTTTAAAATGTTTTTAACAGAAAAAATGGGAAATATTTGAGGTAATATTCTGAAATAAGAAAGAAACGCAAAAGTATAACTCTAGAGTCAATTATATTAAATTAGAAAATAATTCAAAGTTTGCACCAATGACACATGCAGTTATAGGGAAAGAAGTAGATTTGAGTGCAAAATGAATTAAAAATGTTAATAACTGGCCATTTGTGACAACTGAGAAACAGATTTGGGCAAATATATATTGAAACCACATGACAGAGAGTTCTAGGATGGAAGAAGAAAATGTAATATACTTAAACTCAACTATGATCAAAGTTTTGGCTGTATATATCAAGCATATATCAAAAATTATAGAGAAAATATAGTATGCAGTATCAGCCCTCTATGTGCAACTATTTAGAATCCATATTATTAAACTATAAGTTCCTTGGGAGTAAATATAGTCTTATTTTCAATAGTGCCTGGCACGTGATAGGTTCTCAATAAATATTTGTTGAAACCAATGTAAAGCTTATTACTTTGGATCTTAAAAAATTCAAGACCTGTAGTTAAACAACATTATGCATATGATGATTACTAAGGTAAAAATCCTAAAATTATTTTGGTCATTCCATACTATATAATTTTTGCTCTATCCCCTCATACATTATGTAACATACTACAAACTCTAATAGTTTCTATTTTGCTAATCACTAGCCATTTCTGCTTAAATACATACAGTATTAATTAATAGAATGCAAGTTAAAATTATTCAATTCATAGGTACCGATGATTCAAATTGGGAATTCCTCTCCCCTATGTTATTATGAATATGCTCACACACTTGTTTATATGTCTCTCTGAAATTTTCTAGATAGTTTAGAATTAGCATAATCTGTCCAACAGCCACTAAACTCCTCAGAGACAAGGGTCAGTATCTTATATTTCTTTGTTGCAAGGAAAAGGCAGAGGTGCATTTGAATCAGAGCTTCCAAGAATCGGGACAGAAGACAGAGCATCTGAAGTGGAAGGCTTACCAGCGGTTCTCAACCTGTGGGTCTCGATCCCTTTGGGGGTCGAACGACCCTTTCACAGGGGTCGCCTAAGACCATCGGAAAACACATATATAATTACATATTGTTTTTGTGATTAATCACTATGCTTTAATTATGTTCAATTTGTAACAATGAAATTGGGGGTCACCAACAACATGAGGAACTGTATTAAAGAGTCTCGGCATTAGGAAGGTTGAGAACCACTGGCTTAGACCGAGTGGTTCTGTTAACCGATTCTGGGCCACGATCATCTGAAGATGCTAAATAAGCCCTGCAATCATTCTGGGGGTGCTCATGGAACTCCTAACTCAGCATATGACCACGGGTTCTCTGCTGCTGCCTCCAAGTTCCTGGTGAAGAGCGAAACTCCAGGGCACGCTGACAACATTCACTGTCAGGAAGGGTCCAGGAAATCTAAACTCGACCTATCTCCAGTCTGCAGCCATGCACGGTTTGACCCCCAAGTGACCCCTTTCCTCTCCTGGAGCTGAAAGCCCTCTTTCCCCCATTTACTTGCACTTCAGATCCAGAGAAAACACCAAGGGGGTTTTATTGCGAAGCTAGAAGCAACGTCGGAGGCGACACTTAATAGCTCTGGTGCTTCCGCGGGGAGGGGAGACCCTCGGCCCAGCCAGAGGGGACCCCAACCCCGCCGCACCTGCTGGGGGAGGGCTCGCGGCAGCTTTGTCCCTCCGAGACCAGGGGGCGGAGGGTAAGGGTACGAAATGCGAGGACTGAGGTGTCACTTTCCGCATGTCTTCCCCCTAAATTGCAGCGATCCCGGCAGGTCTCCCGGAGTCGGTACTTTGAGGGGGTCGCATAAACTGAGCCGCGGGAACCCCAGAGGCAGATCAACCCCTTCCCTGGTCTCCCGAGGCCGGGACGAGATCTCAGGCTCGAGGGCTCGCGGACCCCGAGCGGACAGTGGAGGAAGCGTTAGCGGGCTTGGTGCCCGGGTTAGGGAACCTGGAAGCAAGCATTCCCGCAGCGAGGGCCGCACTCACCGAACCGTGGGGTAGATCTGGGTCGTGAGAGCGGCTGTCAAGGAGTGACCCGGAAGCAGAAGTTGTCACCAGAGGGCTCCTCTGTTTACAGGACTTAAAGAGCGACTAGGTGGCGCCTGCGCACCGACCAGTGTCCGTAGGAGGGCCGCGCCTGCGCAGACTCGTGAAGCAGCCGGTCCTTCCCAGGCCTAATGAACCGGTCGCTCTCTCTGCCGGCCCGGAGGCTTTGCGCGCAGGCGCAATGCGGCGCTTTCGGCCGCAGCCGCGGGGCTCGGGTCCGCCGCGGTGGGGACAAGCTCTTTCGCGGGCTGTGGGACCCACTCTGTGGAGCCGCACCTTCCTAGACCTGGCCTGCAGTGCCCCCCGCTGCCTCCCACTGCTCCATCTGAGATCAGTCCTGAGCACCTCGTTCCCAGATTATTCCCAAAGTCGCCACACTAGTTCAGTTGTCTAGGAGACGGACCAGTTAGTAAGAAGTGTCTTTGGCAAATAAAGAGACTTCCAGACTTATTCATAACATTGGAACGCATTCATGCTCCTCGGAACCCTCCTGGATATTGTCAGCCCTCACTCAGAAGGAGCAAAGGTAAACAACCACCTAAGAGGTGCAGTAGCCCAAATGCTGAGGCCTGAAAACGAGGTTCATGCTAACAATAACCGGTCGCACCAAGAGAGATGCAGATGCCTGCGATGTACTTTCCATACAAAGCATACACACTTCGAAGCCAGCAGCACATAGTATAGTGATGCACACAAAGAGTGAAGCAGCCGACACAGCCTGTAAGTGCTGTGGTCCACTGGCAGCCTTTCTAACCAAGAGTGCCCAGCACCCACTTTCCAAAGCTTGCTCTTAGCAACAATATTTAAAAGTAAAGCGGGGCGCGACCATCCACGTACAACAGTGAGGGGGTGGTGAACTGGAAAAGCTCACGCCCAGTCTGAGTGTGCCTCCTCTGAATTCCAAACGCAAAGGATTTTTGCCATGCAGAAATGTCCCCCATCTCCCCCCACTCCGCTATGGTGAGATTGTCTAATATTTCAAAAGAAGCTGAAATCTCAGATTTTTAAAAAGTGAATTCTCCCAAATTGCAAATGTTGGCAACTTTTCTTTTAAAAAAATTATATGTATATATATTGATTTCAGAGAGGAAGGAAGAGGGAAAGGTAGAAACATCAATGATGAGAGCGAATCATTGATTGGCTGCCTCCTGCAGCTCCCTACTGGGGATGGAGCCGGCAACCCGCACATGTGCCCTTGGCCAGAATCAAACCTGGTACCCTTCAGTCTGCAGGCCCACGCTCTATCCACTGAACCAAACTGGCTAGGGCTGCAGCTTTTCTTTCTTTCTTTCTTTCTTTCTTTCTTTCTTTCTTTCTTTCTTTCTTTCTTTCTTTCTTTCTTTCTTTCTTTCTTCTTTCTTTCTTTCTTTCTTTCTTTCTTTCTTTCTTTCTTTCTTTCTTTCTTTCTTCTTTTAATAATTGTTTTTAAAAGCAGGCAACATTCAGCCTGCAAACCACCAATTCCAGACTCAGGATTAAAGGCAGTTTTGGTCATTGACAGCTCTGTGGGGGCAGTCCTCTGATTGGGGCAGTCCTCTGATTACTTTTATTGGGAGACTTGATTTGAAGTAGTAGCTACATATTAAGTCTATTGTTTTTTAATGCACAGGTTTACTTGGGAAAGTATGAATGAGACTTTACGGAAACTAGACTTTCTCACCCCTACCCACCAAACTGCTCTAAGGCCTTTGGATCAAATCACTGACCTGGAAATGGTTTGATTCTATGTCCATTGCTTCTAAACTAGAAAACTATATTTGGGCCCTAAAGAACATTAGACCTCTAAACACAAGATCATGCTGATCCAAAATAGAGGAGTTATCTGAGAAACTTAGTCTTTCCTGACCACCAGCAGGGACAATCATAAGGAAAATCAAACCACCTACAGGTCCTGTCTGGACCTAACCTCATTTCAGTCAGTAACTCTCAAATTCCCATTTTTGTGTCCAGAACTGTGTGACTCACATTAATACCCTAGTGATATATTCTCCTCTAAACCCTTTAGATCAGTGGTTCTCAACCTTCCTAATGCCATGACCCTTTAATACAGTTCCTCATGTTGTGGTGACCCCCAATTTCATTGTTACAAATTGAACATAATTAAAGCATAGTGATTAATCACAAAAACTGTATGTAATTATATATGTGTTTTCCGATGGTCTTAGGCGACCCCTGTGAATGGGTCGTTCGACCCCCAACGGGTTGAGAACGGTTCTCCACAGGTTGAGAACCGCTGCTTTAGATCCTCTTTGGCTGGGGGAATTAATGAGATGAGAGGCAGAGATGTAATAAATACCGTGGGCCCAGGCCTGCTAAGTCTTCCTCTCTCCAGATCAAGGTGATGCTTTGATTGGCACCACCCATACCTTTCTCAAAGTGGAGCACAACTTCACACAACTGACCTATTGAGGTTGACTGCCTCTCTGGCCTTCATTTTGTTAAGTCTAGCTCTAGGGGATCTACTGCTCTGTCTCAGAGAATCCACTGCACAAAAGAAGGAGGCCTGCCTGTACACAACAGAAATGATAGAGCCAAAAGGACCCAGCAAAAGAAAGTAGCTCTTGTTCAATGTCATGTGCCAACCAGGATGATAGAAAGAAAAAGCATAATATAGAATACCTAGATTTTTGCCCTGGCTCTGAGATTGGTAGTTATTTCATTCCATTTTGGGGGATAAGGGGGGGGGGGGTATATCAGTATTTGTAAAGTGAGAGCACAGGCTGAAGTATCCCTCTATTTCTATATCCCTCTATTTCTATAAATTCCGAATCTACCTAATTCCTAAGCAAAAGTTCCTGCTTGCAAATTTTTTATTCCCTCGTCCAAATAAGAACAGCTTTGTGGCTGTTGTAATACTAATACTGTATATTAATGGGACCTGTGAAGGCTTCATTATAAGATGGCCAAGTCTCCATAGTTTCTGTTATATTTTTGCTTCTCCTGGCTCCTCATTTCTAAAACAGGGTAAAGACATTGGTGATTTCCAGCTCCAATTTTTAATGTCATATAGAAGATAAAATGTTTAAGCATACAAAAAACTAAAAAGAATAGTATGGTGAACTCATTATATCCATCACCTATGTTTAACATGTTAACAGGTTGCTAAATATTTTAATCTAATTTTTTCTCTGTTGTTTTTTCCAG
This sequence comes from Myotis lucifugus, assembly GCF_000147115.1. NCBI lineage: Eukaryota > Metazoa > Chordata > Mammalia > Chiroptera > Vespertilionidae > Myotis > Myotis lucifugus. Next base: position 2,322,183 of record NW_005871139.1, read on the forward strand.
CTTTAGGGTTTTGAAATGAACTACTCAAACAATATCTGCAGTTCTCACAGGTTTGATTAAATTTTTTATGAGTTTCAATTTGACATCGCATAACTTTTCTACAAACCTAAGCTATCTCATGTTTATTTATTCATCTCTCCCTTGAAAAAAGATGACATTTTCCCTGTGTTGTGTCATCTCTCAAAATTTTTTGGATGATAAATGCTAGAGTATATAAATTCTGGAAAACTCCAAGCATGTTATAAATATAAGAATGATTAGTCTCCCAGAGAGTGATAAAATAGGCTATCTATACAGATTATTTTACAGTGTTTGAGAATCCACTGCACAACCAAAAGAGAGTTCAGATCCAGTCATTCATCCATTCATCAAACATTTACTGTGCACCTACTTTGTTCAAAGGTCTGTGCTCAGCAGGCAGGGAAGATGAAGATGGAAAGATAATTCCCTTTCTATCAAGGGCTGGGAGAGAGAGTTGCAAATGGATAATTGCCATTAAAGATGATTATTTCAATGAAGTTTTTATGTACAAAGTCAATGTTGAAGAACAGTTCTACTTCATGGTGAGATCAGGATAGTGTAGAGAGGGAGGGTCTGTGAAGATGTTCCTTGGGGAGAAATTTGCTTGTGCTGTTGAGTCCCCACTCTCCTCATACACAGAGGAAGAGACAGTACTTGTGCTGTACCCTCTCCTCAAGTATAAAGAGGGGCTTCTGTGGGACTAGAGAGCTTGGAAATTGTTCCCTACAGTTGTAAAACACAAGAACTGCACTGACTCTTACCTACAAACTTGAAGAAGGCAGTAGCCATAAAGCAGAGGTGGCTGCATTGGGGTCCACTAATACTCCCAGATTTGATCAGGATGAAGAATGAGTAAATGTTTCCCTGGACCAGATGTGGGTCACATAGAAGGCAGTCAGCATGGGGTTGCCTTTGGTCTATTCAAAAGGGCTGTCTGGAGATGTGGAGGGACCCAGTGACCAGAAGTTAGAGATGAACACAGAAATCCTAGAACCTATAGAGGTTGTCACAAGCAACCATCTGTGTCTATCTAGGACAAAGGGACTCAAGTGAGAGGTCTCTGATGATGGTAATCTCCAAAGAACCTTTAATAGCACTCTACAAGAAAATCAACTTGAACTGTCTACCAGACCCAGGTAGTACAGACCCATCCTATCAAAACAGATCTGCCCTATCCCCTCAGCTGTCCAGCCTCCTCCCACTTTTACACAGCAGATCAAATAGCAGTTAGCTAATGGGGGTGGAGGTAAACTGGGGAGAAAGCTGGAGGCTGGCAGCCACTAGCCACAGAAGGCTTTATGCAGGGGAGGGGGAGAAGGAAAAGTCTTAGACTAGTACCTTAGAATGAACACTAAAGTATTTGGTTACCATCTTGGACTGGAAACATTCTATTTACTAAATTAAGACTCTTTTTTTTTAGTTAAAGCAACTGTCAATTATAGAACAATGAACTAAAAAGTCAGGGAATCTGCTCAATTTTCCATTCAGGGGCATTGGAAGATTATCACCTCCCAATAACTATTTTTAAAATATAGTAAAAGCCAAAAAGTAAAATTATATTTTGATTATATCCCATGGATCTTGCATTTAACATTCCAACTTCATCTTTATATATTTCAGTTTATTTCTGTTCTTCATATTTTGATTATAACTAATTCCATAAGTTGTTTTTTTAATGTGTTGTATCTCTATAAGACTTTTTGCATTATTTTTTCTTCTCTCCCCTACTAATTCCAGGTCTGTTCTTAAGAAGTGTTCATTAGATGGTGTTGATTGACAGAACAACTAGTGTTCCTATTTTCAGACTTTGGCATAAACTTAAACTGGAAATTTGATAATGATGTTTTGCTTGTAATTATTGCTGCTATCACTGTTCACTTGTGTTAGTATCCCATCTCCGTGAGTAGAGCATTTGAGCTGTCCCAGGTTACAGATCTGGGTGTCTTGCTCTTTGAGCATTGTGGCTACCTATTGGCGACAGGCCTTTTTGGAGTGAAAAACTCCATTCTTCACCTGCTGGCTCCAAATCCTTTCCTGATTTTGAGTGCAATCCTCTAGAGTGACAGTGTGCTGGAGGAGAGGAATTCTGCCTTGCAACCTTGCTAAGTGGTTACAAGAAGTCTTTCATAACAGTTTTTTTTGGGTTCTTGCCAGAGCCCATTAATTATTCTGCTGTCTAAAAAGGCCTCACCCCTCTTCAGGGGCCACTTGACTAATGCTGATGGCAAAGTTTTTCCTGACAGCTTTCCTAAAGAAAGTAAGAGATAATTCCTATCCCCTCAGCTGTCCCAAATAAGCATTTCTCCCTTCATCAAGGAAAAAGAAAAGAACCAAAAGGAAGTTTGAGATATCCTGAGGGCAAAGTAGAGATAGGGGAATCAATCAAAATTAACAAAGTTGAAAAATAAGATCTAAGTGCCAGACCAGTTGAGAAAAATAAGCTTTCCTTTATTACTATAATAGTGTATCCTCTAAACTTTGAATTTCTTTACTTTTTAGGGTTATTGTTTATAGCATAATCCTTATTTTAGGAACAATGTAGAATTATGTGAACACCATCAAGACCAGGCTTCCATTTCTGATAGTAGCTCTAGTTACTTTACCTGTCTAAGCAAGTTACATTATCTAAGTTTCTGTTTACTGATCTATACATCAGGATGAGAGCAACAACACATACCCCAAGGGTTAATTTCACAAAACTCAGATCGCATTTGTGGAGAGTGGTTTTGTAAATTATATATATGTTGGATCTTATCTATGTCATCTTTGTATTATTTTATACTAGAGGCCCGGTGGACGAATTTGTGCATGGGTGGGGTCTGGCCAGCCCACCCTGATGGGGGCCCATCAGGCCAGGCCAGCAGGGGTGGGGGGGGAGGGGGGAGGGGCCACGGGTGGTTGGCTGGCCGGCCCCACCCCCAATCAGGGTGTTGGGGGCCGATCGGGAACCAGATCAGGCTGGTTGGCTGCTGCAGTGCACGTCATAGCCACCAGTCGTTCTGGTCGTTCCGGTCATACCTCCGTTCCGGTTGCTGGGCTTTTATATATATAAATTTGTTTAAGGAGGTTACCAAATGTCTGGTCTTCCCAGTTACATTGTAAGCACCTTAAGACAGGAAATAGATTTCCTGCACGTACCTCCCTGCCACTGCACAGTCCCAAACTCAGTAGGTATTGGATAAATGCAAACTGAATTTAACTAAAGTGAACTGCCCTCTCAAAGACAGTAGTGGAATGCTCCACTACTTTCTCTGTGTACTGGTCCTGAGAAAGAACTCCAAAACACATATAAAAGGAAAATTGAAAGGGGCTTTGGAAATAGAGCAAAAGAAAAGGGAAAAAACGTTCAGAGAAATATAATGTCAGCCTCTTGAAATTTTTTATACACTTAAACCTTGTCCTAGAGAAAGTAATTCAGCCGAGAAAAGAACAGTATTAATGTGCAGCAGGGGTAGTCTCCCAAGACGTGTCATCAGGATTAAACAAGGACTTCTTTCAGAAAACTGCTCAGAGGCAGACATGCTCTCAATATTCAAACTCCACTCTTTCTTCTTCCCTTTAACTTTCCCCAAGGCTCAGGGAAATTTCTGAATCGCTGTTTTATGTCTTTAAATTAGCTTTTCATCAACGTTTTATTATTATTTGGCTCTATAGTTCACCCATATTTTTCATTATTCGAATAATTTTGAAAGATTTTGAGACTCCATAGAGAAAGGCTATTTAAGGAATTTGGGGGAAAATTACAGTAAAAATACAAATAACAATGTTAATGATAGTATTTAAATTACATATTCATGATACTATTTTTCCAAGAATGTGAGCAGTTATAGTTACATTTCCTAGCAAGTCAAGACTGCAATAGAGAAACTCTAGCCAGAGAGATTTAAGATTGTTCAAGGGAGGAAAATTAACAGAGGAAATGCCACTGGCCTGGTACCAGTGGGTGGCCCAGACTGATCTGGAGAATCCTACTAGCAAGGAAATGATTGAATTCTATGAATCAATTTCAAGGGCTTGACAAAATAGAGACAGAGTCAGAGATAGAGAGCAGGCAGACAACTGTGGGTGGGGAGGGCCGGGGGGTATGGAGGAATTGAGCAAAAAAGAAAAAAAGAGAACGTAAGGACATGGACAACAGTATAGTGATTACAAGGGGTGGAGGGGGTGAGTGGAGGCGGAAGAGGGCATAGAGGGGATAAATGGTGATGGAAAAAATTAATTTTAAAAAACACTCAAAACATGGGGAAGATACTGCATCCCAAGTTCTTAAAAATTTTTAAATTAAGACAAAAAAATATTTCAAGGGCCTGAGCCCTGTGCTATTTCTAGTAGGAGTATGTCTCCCCCTGGAGGGGAAATAGAGCATTTGTTTCTTCAGGCTTCTTGCTCAGAGTTCAATAGTAATTAGTTCTTCGTTCATTCTTTCATCCATCCATCCATTTATTCAACAAATACTTGTTTCTTATGATAGATGCTGAATATCCAGCTGAAAATAAGATCAATGTAGTCCTTGTCTCCAGGGAAATTGTAAGTTTAGTGTGGGAAATAAACATTAGATAAAGAATCACCTGAATGTCTAAAAGATAACAATGGTAATAAGGAAAAGTTTGGAGGGCAATATGGCCATTCAGTAGAGTACCACAATCATACTAGGAGGTCACTGAAAACTTTCCTGAGCACAGACCTCAAAAATGAATAGATAAAACCAGATCAAAGTGTGGAGGAGGTGCAGGGAGTAGGCTTTCTAGCAAATAAAAAAGAATATTCAAAGACTCCAAGAGGAAAAGAGCTTAAGAAGTTGGAAGAAGAGAAAGAAGCCAGAATAAGGAGGAGGGATACAAGTTGAGGCTGGATGCTCCAGATCAGGCAGGGTCTTGGGGGACATGTTAAGGATTCTAAACTTTATCCATAAAGAATAGGAAGCTATTGATGGGTTTTATAACCATAGTTGTGTTTTAAAGGATCACTTTGATTTTATGATAAGAATGGATAATAGAAGGGGAAGATCAAGGATTAAAATGGGAAAAACAGAAGTTTGGTGATCTAAGCAAGAAATAATGGGGGCTTGTACTAGGTTAGTGGCTATAAAAAGGGAGCGATATGGATGAATTTGAAATATTGTAAGGTAAGAATTATTAAAACTTGGTGATTTATTACAAAATGAAGGTGTACAGATTGCCAAGGATATTCCTAGATATTTGCTGTGAGCTCCTGGATGAACTGAGAAGCCATTTACAAAGAGGGGAACTGGAGAAGAAATGTGGTGGAGGGGACAGGGGATGAGGGAGCTGATCAAAGACCATTTAATTAAATATTTATTGAGGTTACTACTATATGGCAAGGAGTGTATAGACACTGGAAGTTAAAACGTGGAGGTAATACAGGATTCTTGTCAGCCCAAATCTTTTGGATAACAGTTATCCTCTGATAACTCTTGTTGCCATTAATAGATTACTTCAATATAATGTATCTATGCAAGAATGAACAATGTCCAGAAGGAGCCCAGAAAAGATATACCTTTGCACAACCTGGAGGGGTTCAGAGAAGAACTTTTAGAGGAGATGATAACTGAACAAAGTCTAAGGATTAGAGGGAGTAAATATGGTAACAAAAGTAGAGAGGGTTTCTCTCCGTACCCCTCCATCCCCCCAGGAAAAAGAAGCCATTCTGTTGAAAACAATAAAAATACTGACTAGATTTTTAATCTCCTTAAAAGTATCCAAGTTAGTCTCATATAGGATTCTTTAAAGACATATAATCCTAATTCTATTCCAAAGCACAGGAAATGACTTCAAAAATTCTTTAATAAAATAAATATAACATTGAAACTAAAATTTGAGAATGTACAAAAGAGAACTATATGCCAACCTCATTCATTTAACATCAATGCAAAAATCCTAAATAAAGTATTAGCAAATGGAATCAAACAACATGATATATCATGACCAAGTGGAAATTGTTTCAGAAATGCAAAGATGGTTCAATGTTAGTAAATACATGAATATATTTAATAATTTAATATATTTTTATTTATCACTATTTTTTTAATCCTCATCCAAGGATATTTTTCCATTGATCTTTTAGAGAGAGTGAAAGAGAGAGGGAAAGACAGAGAGAAACATCGATGTGAAAGAAACACATTGATTGGTTGCCTCCTGCACGAGCCCCAACCAGGGCCCAGGCTGGGGAGAAGCCTGCAATAGAGGTAGGTGCCCTTGACTGGAGTCGAACCCAGGACCTTTGGTCTGCAGGCTGACACTCTATCCACTGAGCCAAACTGGCTAGGGCAATAATTATATATATTTTTTTAAGTATTGCAATTATCTCCATAGTGCTGGAAAAACATTTGAGAAAGTTCAAGGTGTATTCCTAATACAATAACTTTCAAAAAAAGAATAGAAGAGCATTTCCTTAGCATCGTAAAGCATCTTGCTTATCAGCATCTTACTATTTTCATGGGAAAACACTGGAGGGAATCCTGCTAATGCTGGAAACAAAAGAATGTCCCTATTAATACCACATCTAACATGGTGTTGGAAGTTATTTGTCACAGTATTGCTACAGAGAAAACAATTAATGCATGAGAATTGTAGATAACATGATGGTGTGTCTAGAAAATGAAAGCAAGTCAATGAAAAAACTACTGCAAAGAAAAAGCTGATTCAGTAAGGTAGCAGGATATAAAAGCAATTTACAGAAGGCTTCACAGGTACAAGGAAGAACCAGTTAGAAGATTAACATAGAAGAGAACATCAACATCCCATTTGTAATAGAAACCATAATTACAAAACTCCTAGGAATAAAAGTAATAAGAAATATGTAAAAACCTAGCTCTAGCCAGTTTGGCTCAGTGGATAGAGCGTTTGCCTACTGACTGACGAGTCCCAGGTTCAATTCCAGTCAAGGGCACATACCTTGGTTGTAGGCTCCTCTCCGGCCTGGGCCCTGGTCGGACATGTGCAGGAGGCAACCAATCGATGTGTTTCTCTCACATCGATGTTTCTCTCTGTCTTGTGAGTCCATAATTTAAATAAAATTATGGACTCACAGGAAGTTATAATCTTTGCCCAATTTCCCCCTATGGTGACATCTTGTATAACTATATATAATATCAATATTAGGAAATTGTCATTGGTATAATTCATAAGGCTTATTCAGGTTTCATCAGTAATATATGCACTCACTTGTGTGTGTATATATAGCTATATACAATTTTGTCATATGTGTATATTTGTATAACCACCACCATATAATTAAATCAAAAAACAGAAAATTTCCAGCATCATAAGGCTTCTTTGCATTATCTCTATGTAGACAAATAGATTTTTATGGAAAAAATAAAGAAGAACTTCCAGGAAAACACTAAAAAAAAAAGAGCAATGAGGAGGGATTGGTCTTATCAGACATCTAAAATACTATAAAGCTTTCACAATTAAGACAGTGTAGAATTGGTACATGAATAAACAGACATTCTAATGTTAAAAGTCTATGTATCAATCCAATACATAAAGAAACTTAATATATGATAAAGATGTACTTTTAAATAAATGCTGTTGAAACCACTGGGTATCATTTGGAAAAAGGTAAAATTGGATCCATTACTCATATTGCACGCCAACATGAACTCCACATGGATCAGTTAACTAAACATAACAAAAATGGAAACCCTACAAACTACAGAAGAAAACATTGGTAGATTTCTGTATAATAGACCTATGGGGGTAGTGGAAAAGCATTTTCATGACTCAAAATCTAGAATCAATAAAAGACTGATAAATTATATTACATAATTTTTAAAAATTGCATGGCCCCAATACCATAAGTAAGACCAAAGAGAAAGTCACTGGACAAATATTTGCAACTATAGCACAGGAAAGAGTTAATCTTCTTAACATATAAAGAGCTTCTAAAAATAAAAAGACAGAAATCCAGTAGAAAAATTAGCACAAGAAACGAACAGATGGCTTTTTAAAGTGGCCCTTAAAGCAATAAAACAGATTCAACTCATTTAAAAAAAAGAAAGAAAGAAAGAAAATTTCATTACATTGAGAGCATTTCTTACTGTGTTGTCAAAAATCTAAAAGTTTAAGAGCAGTTTGTTGCCAAAACTCTGGGGAAAGAGACTCAGATATGCTGCTGGTGACAGTATAGAATGATATAACCATCAAGGAGGGGAATTTGGTACTATCTAGCAAAACTATAAATAGATGCATTCACTCTTTAACCAACAGCAATCACATTCTCTAGGAATCTATACTAAAAGTACATTTGCACAAACTTGATATATACACAAGGTTATTCATTGTGGCATTATTTTATGGCAAAAGACTAGAAATATTCTAAATACCACCAATAGTGGGGAGTTGAATAGTCAAATATACTATTTCTATGTGTTGCTGTAGAATAATTGTCACAGTATATTATGTGAAGTGAGGTGCAGAACAGTGTAAATGATAGCTACTTTTATAAAAAATGAAACACTGAAGGCGAATCCAGAAACTAATAAAAATTGTTATTATAAGAGGTGGGGAGGGGGAATTAGAATCAGGAGATAGGAATGGAAAGAAGACTCTGAGAACACCTTTTAATTTAAGTTAGACTTTAGAATCATGTAATTGTTTTACATATTCAGAAAGTTGATTAAACCAAAAAGAGTATATAGTTATATACAATTTGTATAACCACCACCACAGATTTATACTGAATCTTTAAAATTGAAAACAAATAAAATAAACCCAAGTATATATAAGATTGGTAACATAACCAAAGAAAGAATTATTTCAAATGACTTTCAAACATAGGACTTTGTCTTCTTTAGTGGGACATATTCTAAGAAAAAACAAGCTGCAAAGAACTAACTTCATTGTGTAGTTTTATTGTTAGGTACTAATCCTGGTATTGTGAAAGTGTTTTCTGTATGTTATAAGATAAAGCAAATAAGTTCAGTGTACATCAGAAATAATAAAAATGTAATATCAAATAAATTAAACATGTAGTGTTGTACTTAAATGTAAATTAATTCTAAGCTACAGGTATTCTGAAGAAAGTAATAATCTCACTGAAGAATATGAATAAGCTAAATAACTTGGAGCTATGGATGAATCTCTGAGTGGAGAAACACAGAAGATTCTTCTTCAGTGGGCCAAGCATGATGATTCCTCAGAAAACTTCTGTAAACCCTGATACTGAATATGTGAATTATTCTTAATTCTAAGCATTACACAGTTACTAGTAGAAGAGACCAGATGCTTGGAAGATAGGGGATATAATAAGAAAATTGTTTCAAGTCACAATGAAAAGACCTTGAAATATTTGGGCTTTTGATCAAAGGAAATGTGAAGAGAACATTTTTCACTGATGGCTGGAGGTCTCTGTGCAAAAACAAAAGGGCATTCTCCGGACTTATATCTGGACTACATGGAAGCATTAATGTGCATTACAATGCAAGATAGCCTTCACAAGACACCTGTTTGGAAAAGAAATGGGGACACACATTACAGAATTTCACCTGTAATGCACAAACTTGAAATGATATGTACACAAGGTTATATCTCATTTGATGGAATTTTGGCTGAAGGGGAAAATCCAAGAGAACTTGTATTCTCTGTCCTTAAAAGAATTAGGCCTTTATCTAAAGTACTACCATTCTCTGGACACACAGATTTTCAACTACTCACTGGAAATGAAGTTTAATATTTAGAAAACAAAGTTATTCTTGGAAATATTTCAAAAAGTCAGATAATTTCTTTTGTACTTTTATGAAATTCGTTTTTTGCTTGGGGTAGAAAAAGGAGCAAGATAATCACAGGCAGACTTTAGAATGGACTCATGGAAATCTTTCTAAAATTATGGATTGTGTTGGTTAGCTTAAATGTCAATTGTGGGGAAATATTCAGACTCAGGGTTTGGGCACTGCTTGAAGGTCTTGTTTTCAAAGAAATTGGCAGCAAATATGCAGAAAGTGGGCCCACTTATGAATACCATCTTACTAGACAAGAAGTAGTATCATTGTTTAATGCATTTGGAATAATTTCAAAAGTATAAAAGAATTGGAAAACTTCAGGAACTTGCTGCAAAATATTCATTACAGAAATTAGTTGAAATGTGCCTATTTCTGGAAACAGAGGCCAAAGAGTGGAATAGCAATGAAAGTTTAAAGTCAAGCTTTATATATAAAGCTACTTTTATTACAGGAGAATTATATTGCTTAAGTAAACAGTTTATTTTGTAATTGAGTTTAATTTAAATATATATAATATTATTGTGAATCAAAGTATTACTTCAATAATGTGATACAAATTTTACAGTTTAATATAGAATAAAATCAAGATTATCAAATTTTAAAATAAATGAAATTAAAATTTTTCATGGGAAAAATATAGCAAATTAAAGACTACAAAAAAGATTAGAGAGCTTGAAGACATAAAAGTAGAAACTATTCAAAATGAAGTATTGAGAGAAAAAGACTGAAAGAGTCAGAGTAAAGTGATCTGTGAGACATATCAAGCAATTTAACATACATGTAACTGAAGATTCAAAAGAGCTGGGGCTAAAAATAATATTTAAAGAAATAATGGCTAGCCAGGCTGGCATGGCTCAGTGATTGAGCAGCAACCTATGAACCAGGAGGTCACAGTTCCATTCCCAGTCAGGGCATATACCCCGGTTTTGGGCTCCATCCCCACTGTGGGCTCGATCCCCATGGAGCAGCTGATCAGTGATTCTCTCTTATTATTGATGTTTCTATCTCTCTCTCCCTTTCTCTGCCCCTCTGAAATCAATAAAAATATTTTTTACAAAGAAATAAAGGCTAAAACATTTCAAAAATTTGAAAGTTCAATAAAATCCAGGCAGAATAAATTTAAAGAAAAACATGCCAAGGCACATCATAATCAAATGACTTACACCAAGGATAAAGAAAAAAATTCTAAAAGCAGCCAGGTGAAAAAAGACATATTACAGATAGAGCAGGAATTGGCAAACTATGGCCCATGGGTCAATTATAGCCCACCTCTTGTATCTGTAAATAAAATTTAGTTGGAACGTAACCCCCACATTTATTTATGTATTTGCTATGGCTGCATCTGTGCTATGATCTCAGAATTGAGTAGTTGTAGCAAAAACTACATTGTTTACAAAGCATAAAAGATTTACTATGTGGCCCTTAACAGAAAAGTTTGCCATCCCCTGCGAGAGAGGGACAAAGAAAACAATGCCAGCAGATTTCTTTAAAAAGCTATGCAAGGCAGAAGCCACGGTCAACCCAGAAATTTCTACCCAGCAAAAATATCTTTCAAAAATAAAGATGAAATAATTACTATTTTAAACAAACAAAAGATAAAATGTTAAAGGAAGTTCTTCAGGCAGAAGAAAAAAATAATCGATGAAAATTTGAATCAAAAGGAAGAGAGAGTATGAAAGGTGATAAGTATGTAGTTAAAATATTAAAAATATTTTTCTCACATTTAAATTTTAAAATTTTTAGACTTTTTAAAAATTTATTGATTTTAGGTGGAGAGAGAGAGAGGAGAGAGAGAGAGAGAGAGAGAGAGAGAGAGAGAGAGAGACTGAGACTGATTTGTTGTTCCACTTATTTATGCATTCATTGGTTGACTCTTGTATGTTCCCTGGTGGGGATCAAATCCACAAACTTGCTGTATCTGGACAATGCTCTAACCAACTGAGCTACTGAGCTATCCAGTCAGGGATTTCTCAGATTTTAATCTCTTGAAAATATAAATGTCTAAAGTAAAAATAATAAAAGTGCACTTGAGGTTTTAGTATATGTAGAAGTAATATGTATAACAACAAAAATACAAAGGACATAAGGGAGGAAATGAAAGTATGTTGCTGTAAAGTTCTTACTCTATTTGAAGATAGACTGTGATAAGTTAAGGGTGTATCTTGTTAAACTCTTGAGCTGCATTGTCCAATAAAGTTGCTACATGCCACATGTGGCTATTAAAATTAAAATTAGACAAAATTAAAAATTCAGTTTTATAGTTATACTAGCTATACTTCAGTATTAATAAACATATGTGGTTAGTGGTTACACATACTTGACAGTGAAAGTATAGAACAATTCCATCTTTACAGAAAAATTTGATTGGAAAGCACTGCTCTAAACTAATAACAATAAAACAACACAAGAGAAAAGAAGAGTTAAAGAGAAATCATTTAAAAATTCAATTAGTCTAAATATTGGAATAGAAATAAAAAAAACAACAGATAAGACAAGTAGGAAACAAATAGCAAGAATATAGATTGAAATCCAATCTTATCAATAATTATAAAAAATGTAAATGGTCTAAACATCTCAATTAAAGGGTAGAGATGTTCTATAGGAAACCTACCTTAAATATAAAGGCACAGATATGACAAAATGAAAAAATATATCATGCAAATATTAATCCAAAAATATCTGAAATGCTTCATTAATATCTATTAGAATATTGAACATTCCAGGAATAAAGAAAGGCATTTCATAATGATCAAGCAGTCAATTCATCAAAATGATATAACAATTTAAATCATTAAAGACATAATAGAAGAGTTTCAAAATATAAGAAGCAAAAGTTAATAGAAATTAAAAATAGATAAATTCACAAACATAGTTTAAACCCAAATATTAAATGTTTACTATTAAATATAACTAGACTAAATGCTCTAAATAAAAGACAAAGGCTCACAATGGATAAAAGGCAAAACAAAATGAAATCTGACTACATGTTATCTACCAGAAATACACTTAAAACTTAAGGAAGCTGAGAGTGAGCATTGACAGGAAAAAGACATATTATGCACCCCATCCAAAGGAAAGCAATTATAATAATACTAGAGGCACGGTGCACAAAAATTTGTGCACTCGGGGGGTGGGGAGGGGGGTCCCCCAGCCCGGCCTGTGTCCTCTCGCAGTCTGGGACCCCTCGGGAGATAACGATCTGCTGGCTTAGGCCTGCTCCCGGGTGGCAGAGGGCACGTCCAATCCCTAGGTGCAGCCCCTGGTCAGGCTCAGAGCAGGGCCGATTGGGGAGTTGGGGCGCCGCCCCGTCATGCACACAGCAGGGCGGATCGGGAGGTTGCGATGCCACCCTCAGTCACGCTCAGGGTAGGGCCAATTGGGGGGTTGGGGCACCGCCCCCTGTCACACTCAAGGCAGGGTCGATGGGGAGGTTGCAGCGCCACCCCCTGTCATGCACAGAGCAGGGCTGATCAGGGGGTTGGGGCGCTGCCCCCTGTCACTCACAGAGCAGGGCCAATCAGGGGGTTGGGGCGCTGCCCCCTGTCACTC
>NW_005871139.1:2335594-2358747 GCF_000147115.1 Myotis lucifugus
AACCTTAAAGCAGTCTGATGGGAGTTTAGCAGCTTCCTCTAACACAGAGGAAGACGTATAGGGGTTGGGGCCTCCCCTTTCTCCTACAGAGCAGGGCCAACAAGGGGTTGGGGCTTCCCCCTTCTATCACAGAGAAGAGCCGATCAAGGGGTGGCGGTCTCCCCCCTGTACTCTCAGAGCAAGGGCCCTTCAGGGGGCTGGGCGGCTGCCCCTGTTCCTCACAGATGCAAGGCCGATCAGGGGGTTTGGCGGCTGCCCCCTGTCAACTCACAGAGCAAGGGCCAATCAGAGGTTGGGCGCTGCCCCCTGTCACTCACAGAGCAGGGCCCATCAGGAGGGTTGGGCTCCGTACCCTGTCACACACAGAGCAGGGCCGATAGGGGAGTAGGGGCACCGCCCCCTGTCACACACAGAGCAGGACGGATCAGGGGGTTGGGGCGCTGCACCCTGTCACACTCAGGGCAGGGCCAAAGGGGAGGTTATGGCTCTACCCTGTCACACACAGAGCAAGGCCCGTGGAGGGGGGTTGGGGCGCCACCCTCTATCACCCACAGAGCAGGGCCGATCAGGGGGTTGGGGCGCCGCCACTGTCACACTCGGGGCAGGGCCAATGGAGAGGTTATGGCTCTACCCTGTCACACACAGAGCAGGGCCTGTGGCGGGGTGGTGGTTGGGGCGCCGCACCCTGTCACACACAGAGCAGGGCCGATCAGAGGGTTGGTACGCTGTACCCTGTCAAACACAGAGCTGCAGGGCAATCAGGGGATTGGGGAGCTCCCCCCATCAGGCACAGGGCAGGGCTGATCAGGGGGTTGGGGCGCCTTCCCCTGTCACGAACAGAGCCGCAGGGCGATCAGGGGGTTTGGGCGCTGCCCCCTGTCAAGCTGATCCTGGTGCCGGGAGGCATATTACCCTTTTACTATATAGAATAGAGGCCTGGTGCATGGGTGGGGGCCGGCTGGTTTGCCCTGAAGGGTGTCCTGGATCAGGGTGGGGGTCCCCACTGGGGTGCCTGGCCAGTCTGGGTGAGGGGCTGAGGGCTGTTTTCCGGCTGGCGAGTGACTGAAGCTCCCAACCACTCCTTGTTTTCTTTTTTTTTTTTTTATTCTGGGCCAGCTTTAGCTCTGAGGCCTCGCTGCTGAAAACATCGATACAATGTTGCCATCTGGCTGGCTTTCAGTCCGGCTGGTTTCTGGGGTTTTGTTTAGCTTCTTATTTGCAACATAGTACATAGTTGCTTAGAGTTGCAGCTGAGAGGCCGGCAAGTTAGGCGGGGAACGTTGGAGTCCGCAGTCACTGAAGCAAGCAAGCCTCCCTGCTCGCTTCAGTGCATGGCTGCCGGCCGCCATCTTGACTGACAGTTAATTTGCATAAGAATATGCTGATTAGCCAATGGGAAGGGTAGCGGCCGTACGCTAATTACCATGTTTCTCTTTTATTAGTGTAGATCAGTAAAAATGAACTATAAGGCAAAACATTATTACTGAACAAGAAAACCACCCAATACTGAAAAATGTTAAATTTGGTATAGCACCAGGATACATACAGCAAAGGTTATCATAACTATAAAGACAAATTCACAAACATAGTGGAAGATTACAATAACCCCTTCTAAGTAATTTGTAATATAAGTAAACAAAATCACTTAGGATACAGAAGATTTTTATAAATAGTTTATAAATTTGTTTTAAATGTACTAATGGAAATATCTAAACCTTGCATTCAACAAATGCAAAACAACGTTCTTTCATGATGCATATCATATACTAGAGGCCCGGTGCATGAAATTGGTGCACGGGGGGTGGGTCCTTCAGCCCGACCTGCACCCTCTCCAATCTGGGAGCCCTGAGGGGAGCCCTCGCCAATCCAGGAGCCCTGACGGCTTAGGCCCACTCCCCGTGGTTCTCTGCTCTCTGTGGGGCCTGGCCACTCCAAACCCACTGCCCAGAGGCTCTCCACGGCCGGGGTGGGATGCTTGCCTCATCACTGCAGCAACGAAGCAAGCATTCTGCCAGGCCACTTGCACTGCCCCCTCTCAGCAGCCACCCCCCCCCAGGACTGGGGGACTCCAGCGGGGCTGAGAGAACTGGGCGCCGCTATCTTGTGGCTATGGGCGCCACCATCTTTGTGACAGAGTGATGGTTAATTTGCATATTACCCTTTTATTAGGTAGGGTGTTAAAAACATCAACAAAAACTTATCTATTGGGCAAGTTTTAATAACTTTCTAAAGGTTGATATTGACTAGGAAGTGTTCTTCAACTACTGAATTTAAACTATTGACCAATAACAAAAAGACCAAAATGATATAACAATTTAAAACAAGTTATATAACAAGTTAGAAAACTCCCATGCTTGGAAATTAATAAGTATTTATTTATTTAACAAATATGTAATGCATTCTTATTATGAGCTGGCACTGTTCTAGGCACTTGGGATTATGTCAGAGATAAATTAATAATTAAAAGTCTGACAATACTAAGTGTTGGAGAAAATGTGAAGTAATGAGAATGTTTATCCTGTTGATGAAGTGTAAATTATTATAACCACATTTGAAAACAATTTGATATTCTTGAGTAGAGCTGAAGGGAATCATACCCTATGATTCAGCAAGTCCATCCATACACTATATAAACTTTGGAAAAATTTCTGCACCACAAGACATGTACAAGAATATTCATGGCAGCATTGCTAGTAATAACCTAAATTTGAAAACAGATGAAATATCCATCAACAGTAGAATGCAGATAAATACATGGCAGTATATTCATACAATGAAATACAGTAGAACAACGAAAATAAACAAGCACAGTTACCCAAACAACATTGATGACTTTTATGAATATAATGTGAAAAAGAAGCAAAACACAAAACAATAAATCTGTGTCCATTCATATAAAGTTTGAAATAATAAATGCATTGTGATGCTATCTATATAATATTCAAAACCAGACAAAATTATACTATATTGTTTAGGGATTTATAAACATGTGCTTGATAAACTATTTAAAATTAAGAAATTATTATCAAGATAATTTACCCATAGGAGGGAGAAGATTTTGATTTCGGTATAGGAATGGGGGGACTTCAGGTGTACATGCATGTTTATTTACTTGTATATATTTGTACCATATTTCACAATTAATAAAGGTCCAAGGTAAGAAGCATTTTAAAATGGAGAACAGTATGAATAAAGGTACGGAGGCATGAAAGTGTGCTGGGGGTATAGGAATTACAAATAGATTTGTGCATCTTAGAGGGTAAATAGTGAGGCAGAAAGGGGTGAAAAAGATGAGGCTGGAGGCTCTGGGAAACCTTTGGGACATTTTAAGCTGGGTTGTAAAAACACTCAAATCTGCCCACCGGCATGGCTCAGTGGTTGAGAACCGATCGACCTATGAACCAGGAGGGCATGGTTCGATTCCAGTCAGGGTACAAGCCCAGGTTGCAGTCTCGATCCCTCCTGCAGCTGATCAATGACTCTCTTATCATTGATCTCTCTCTCTCTCTCTCTCTCTCTCTCTCTCTCTCTCTCTTTTCCTCTCTGAAATCAATTATATATATATACTTTTAAAAAAAAATACTCAAATCTGAATTTTAGGTAGATTCTTCTGACTGCTATGAGGAGATGGATGCATGGGAGGAGAGAGAAGGGAGGGGGCAGAGGAAAGGTTGAAAGGGAAACCATTAAAATCCTCTAGGCATGAGATAGATAACATGAAGTTTGCTTATAGAAATAGGGAAGAGGAAAGGGATGAGAGAGGAAACTGTAGGCATCAGAAATTATGATAATCTTCTTATTTTGAAAAACACACAATCACTCAGGACTCTTTCTACTTCTGATTCATAGAATAAGAGTATAAGTCAGGAGTTCTTCTCCCTGACATACAGGATGGGGATACAGGCTTGGCATCACCCATTTCAAACAACATTGAGGGTAGGGGAGAGCATGCAGTCCTCTGACCTTGAGTTTTTACTTTCTATTTTGTAAGAGGTGGAGACTTTCATGTGTTTTATAGTAAGCATTCCTTTATTGAAATAAAAAGCCACCAAAGGGGCCATTTAATTGTGTGAGCATAAGCCATAGATCACCAAAGTAGATGATTGAAAAAAACAAAAAGCTAAACTGTTAAGATAAGGAAGAGTTGGAGCTCTGCAGACTACATGTCCTTAGAGAAAATGTTTCTTTTTCTAGGTATGGACTCAGGCTTCATTCATCCATCCATTCAACAAATATGCATTGAGCCATTGTGCCTGGGACTATTCTACGTGCTGGAGATACGGCAGTGAACAAAGCCAAACCACTGCTCTAATGGATCTTATGCCCTAGTTGGAGGTAAAAGACAATAAGCAAACAAGTAAAAATATACTATAACAGACATTGATAATTGTTGTGGAAAAGAATAAAGCAAAGTAAAGAGACTAGGGAGTTCTGGAGTGCAGAAGATCCTTGTGCCTTTAGGTAGGAAAGTGAAAGACAATGAACAAACAAACAAAGCAGGCATTGTGCCTATAAACTGTGAATAGGTGCCTGACCCACAGGAAACAGAACTGTTTTCATGCAAGACTTCTTGGAACATAGGCTTCAGAGTCTGGGTGGAAAAGTTGAAGAAAGGGCCTTTTCCTTACTACACTGCAGCACTTAGAAGATGTAGATATACATTTTGGGGACAGCACCTCATAGCAGAAGGGACGTGGTAGAAACCACTTTTGATGTATTTTTAGGGCCTCTGAGAGGTATGGAGAGAGCATACATAGATGTATTAGTAAGAGTGAGATCTACAAAGTGTTGTGTGAATTTCTACTTTAAAACACTACCAGACTTCTTCAAGATCGGACAGGTGAGAAGTGGCCCAGAAGCTAGCTAACAAGTCAGTACTGAGGAATGCTAAATTTCTAAAAATTCCTAAATGGAAGGGAAGTCTGTGGCAGACACCATAGTCCATATCCTGCCCAGATACCTAGACATAATTTTCTCTAAATTGAACTGATACTCTGGGAGAGGCAATTTATCAAGCAAAATTTCCCCATGGTACCAGAAATTATGCGTGTTCTCAGACGGTGTAGCATTATTATTATTATTTTTAAATATATTATTATTGATTTCAGAAAGGAAGGGAGAGGGAGAGATAGAAACATCAATGACGAGAGAGAATCATTGATCAGCTGCCTCCTACACGCTCCCCACTGGGGTTTAAGCCCACAACCTGGGCATGTGCCCTGACTGGGACTTGAACCGTGATCTCCTGGTTCATAGGTCAACGCTCAACCACTGAGCCATGCTGGCTGGACTGGTATAGCATTATTCATGTCTGATGAGGATGCCGGCAACTTTCTGGGGGCAAAAAATATATGAAGAGGATGGAGTATGCAAGAGGCCCTGCACCAGGGTCTGGATGCCTATGTATGTGGCCAATTACCCAACGACACTTAGACTGGAACTAGTCAGAATGGCACAGGATAAATGACTGAACGTGCACTGAAAGGAGAAGGAGCCTCTGCAAGTGTTGACACAAGAGAAGCTATTGCAGTGGCAATGCGGACAGGGAAGACAGGGCGAACATCAGCAGAACAGGTTAATGGGAACGACAGGTTATTTTCAGTGGAAAATCAGACGGCATGAGAGGGTGGAAGGTTCCCTGGAATTCTTGTTCTGAGTAAAGTTAACATGGAAGAGAAAGAAATGAGGGTGGGAAGTGTCTTTGAGGACTCCTAAAAGTAGTTTGAGGGCACAGAGCAAGCAACTGAAAGACCAGCTCCAGCCTTAAGTGAGGGGTGTGTATGTGGCTCAACTCCTGACCAAGTCTCTGAGACACTAGAGTCTCTCGAGACTGTGGACAGTCTCTCCAGTCAGAGGCTCATAAGGGTGCAGGGTCCTTGCAAACTATCAGGACCATGTCTCTTTATAAGTGTGAAGGAGATGAGCAAAAAAGATGGGCATACCTACATGAGAGGCAAATGACCCTCTCATACTGAGAAAAGTTAGTCTAATATGCAACAGACAAAACCCACAACAATGAGTATTCTTAGCCTCTCAATATTTCTTACCCTCTAGGAAGGGCCCTCTGTCATTGATAGCTGTGCAGATCAGGGGAAGAGGGACAGAATCAAAGGAACTATAACAAGGACAAGGAGTTTCTTCCTGCAGAAGAGAAAAAGAATACATCCAAGAAGTGAAGGGAGCGGGGGAGTGAAAAACAAGGGCCAGGCTTGAGAGAAAGCGTGGGGGTGTTTGGGGAAAAAGAAACACAGTGGCAGACTGCTACACCATAATGTGTGAGATGAATAGAGAAGTTTAAGATGTTGGCCTCTATGCCAGGAATGTAAACCCCTGTAGGACTTTCCCAAAGACTATAATAAACATCTAAATTGCTTTTTAATTCTTTTTGGCTATTACCTGTGTTTCTTTTGAATGTGATATCATGCTGAACTGGGCCCCAAGGCAACTCAGCTTCATAAAAGTTGAATTTGGGGAGTATTGTCTGGGATTGAGGCCTAAGATGCAGCATTATAGATCTAAATGAGTTAAGCCAGCACCTTCATCATGATTGCTGGATTTATAGTGCAAAAATCACACAAATTATATAAAATCGAGACTGGGGGTAAGGTAGACAACAGGTAGAGGGAAATGGTAGAGATTACTAAGACTCTTAATTTTCGTGAGAACGTGACATTTGGAACTAGTTGTACCGGATGGAGACCTATGTCTATGCAGTATGGAGTCTCTTCTGCTTGGCCCATGAGACTGGAATAAGAACTAGAAATGCAAGGTGATTCCCAAAGGATAGAAAAAAACAGCAGAAGAGGAGTGTGCAGAGGTTGGTTTTTTTCCTTGCTATATAGCATACTTTGTATGCGTAAATACTCCAATGACATGGCCAGAGTACCCATTCAGCCCCCTTTTGCGTGGGAGTGGACCCACTCAATAAACCTTAGGGCATTGGTATCCAGCGGGCCTGGCCTTGTAACCCAGCAAGCTTAATGGGGTTCTGCTTCACTCTCTGCATCTATCCCCCTTATTTTCCTGAGACTAAACCCTTCTCCTATTCTCCCTTGTCCCACTTTCACCTAGAATTCCTAAAATAATCTGGTTGTGAATCCGATGCACCAATTGTCTCCTCATATTTTCAAGTTCTGCTACTAGTCCACTCCCCCAGTTCCCACCTACCCTTGGCTCTCAAATGTCTGACCTGGAGCTCGACTGGATCAGCCACACGCCTTGATCTCTGCACCTATTTCCCATGTTCTTTCGTGCTTCTCCAGTAATTTTTCCTCTCTCGAGGCTCATACCCCTTGTACTCCCAGTGGGCTTCATGCTAGTGCCTCTGGACAGCATGATGTTATCTTATCCTGAAAGCCTTGACATACATGGTACCCTCAACAATAGTGGCAAAGGGCCTTGTATGATGGCATAATCTAGCCATGGTTAATGTCAGGTTAAGGCTAAGATGGTAGGCCCTAGCCTGGGGACAGGGTCACTCCTAGTAGATCGAAGGCAGGGATTCACCTGAAGGGTGAGGAAGCTGGCAAGATGAAATCATCCATGTCAAGTGCTGGTCAAGAGATGTGAAGTAACAGACCCAGGTGAAAACCCTGCAGGCCGTGCCAGTCTTCTCATCACTAGAATATGCAACCAGGGAAACCAAGGTAACACACTTGCTATCCTTGAACCACTGGTATACAGAATGCTCACACCCAGCTCTTCCTTGCCCGGGAGTGAGACAATTTGTTTCTCCTCCCCAGATTTATTTCTTCTTGTGAACTTCATTTTTGGTTTCTGATCACTTGGCTTCTCTAATCTACTAATTTGTAAGTATGCTGCTGCCCAGGTGCTGTTTGCTTTTCAAT
The DNA here is from genome assembly GCF_000147115.1 of Myotis lucifugus. Taxonomy (NCBI): domain Eukaryota; kingdom Metazoa; phylum Chordata; class Mammalia; order Chiroptera; family Vespertilionidae; genus Myotis; species Myotis lucifugus. Next base: position 2,343,442 of record NW_005871139.1, read on the forward strand.
CTAAAGTCATCTGTAAATATGTTAAATTCAGATTTTTTTTTCCTACCTCATCCCTCCCGCTCCACCCCTCAATAGGAAAAGGAGTTGTCACAAAGGTACCTTTTCCTGGGTACCCGGTCTGCCCAGGGGGGAATTATCTTCACACACAGTGTCCCCCCTCCCGCCCCCCAACACACACATCCACCTTCTACACACTGTCAACAGTTCTCCTTTTCACCTGTTAGCTGATGCAGTTATTCAGAGTAGAGATAATATTAAAAATTATCCAGTCCAATCCCCTAACAAACCAGGAAAATAGTTTATTCAAGGTCTCTGAATTAAGTGCCAGGAACAAAATTGAATTCAGGTCTCCTAAATCCGCTATGTGTGGGCTGGAGGGTTATGGGTGAAGGAAGGGGACATAGTAGTTCTTGTTATTCATTCAACGAAGGTATTTAGCATTCACTCACTACGTGCCAGGCACTATTTTAGGTGCCGGGGATTCCGTGATGGCGATAGAGGGTCCGGAAGAGACCAAATTAACTGAGCTTTCATTCTCAAAACTCAAGTACTTTGTCTCACCATCCAGGAAAAATCCCCAGTACCCTGGGTAGGAGTGTTTAGGTCTCACACGGGAGGGAATCCCATCCGTTCTCTGTTCCTGTGCTGTCTACAGCGAGAGGGCTGATTTACTGCAGAACCCCGAGAGGCGGAAACCTCTAGGGTGCCCCTCCTCCCCCGGGGTGCCCTCCCCGCTTCTGCACCGCCAAGGCTGGGCGGGGCCCGCTCCAGCGCCCCCCACCACACCCCCCTCTCACCCCCCCCTACCCCCCGCCGCGCTCCAGCTCCAATCTGGACCTATTCGTGTCCCCTTTTCTACCCTCTCTGCTTTCCTGCCAACCGCTGGAGGACAGAGAAGCAAGACTGGGCTCTAGCGCCATCCTCTGAGAAAGGATTTCGAGCAAGTTAAAAGCCTACCAAAGCAGTCGCGCTCAGGGTCTAGCACCCCAACGCGGGGAGGGACCCCCTCTCCGGACCCGGGTGTATGCAGTGCACTGCTCTCATGCTTTCCTAACAAATACTGCAGCCACGCGCTCTTTCCAGCCTCAGCGGAGGCCACTGCAGCGCCCTCTCCCCTCCCGCCCCACCCGCTCGCTCAGACACCAGAGCCCACTGCAGCTTCCCAGCCACGCGCCCCTTTCTCCTCCACTTCCTGCTTGCCTTGGAGACACACGTCATTGACGTGCCATGCGTCGCCTTGGAAACGGGAGCATCCGCGGCTGGGAGACCCGCCCCTGCCGCTCCAGCCACACTCGCGGTTAATAGCCGAGGGGAGTCCCGAACCCGACCCGCCGCGGGTCTCGGCCTCGCCCCGGCCCCTCCGCAAACGCTTCTGTGACCCCGGGACTCAGCGAGCACTTGCTGCTCGTGTCGCCCAGAGGGCGCGCGGACACGGGCGCAGCCGTAGAGGCGAGGCGGGGCAGGCGCTTTCGCCCCGGGGTGAGCGGGACGGACGCCGCCCGGTCCCGGTCCCCGTCCCGCGGGCTCTTCCGGGCCTCCCGGATCCTGCCGCGCCCTCCGCCCGGATTCACCTTCTCACGTCGGCTCCCCGCCCCTCTCGGGAGCCGCCTCTCACCTCGGCTCCTCCCCGTCCCTCCGGGGACCTCTCCCCTCCCTCCGCCCCGCTCGGGAGGCCGGGCTGGACCTGCCCCAGAGCGGCCACCACCGCTTCTGCCACCCCATGGAGGACGGGCTGCTGGAGATCATGACCAAGGACGGCGGCGACCTGCCGGCGCCTCTGGAGGTGTCCGCCGTGCCGGCCGTGGGGGACGTGATCTCCGGCGAGTACAACGGCGGCATGAAGGAACTCATGGAGCACCTGAAGGCCCAGCTGCAGGCCCTGTTTGAGGACGTGCGGGCCATGCGGGGGGCCCTGGACGAGCAGGCCTCGCACATCCAGGTGCTCTCGGACGACGTGTGCGCCAACCAGCGGGCCATCGTCTCCATGTGCCAGATCATGACCACTGCGCCCCGCCAGGGCGGCCTGGGCGTGGTCGGCGGCCACGGGAGCTTCCCGGGCGCCCCCCAAGAGCCCGAGACCCCTCCGCCTGGGATGGAGGACAGCGGTTTGCTGGATCGCGACCCCGAGGACGAGGAGGAGGACGACGATGAAGAAAAGGAAATGCCCCGCTCCTCCACACCCACGAGTCCCTTTGAGCGCGCCGAGAGCCCCTGCGCTGGTCTCCTTGGGGGGGACGGGCCACTTGTGGAGTCCCTGGATCTCCCCGATATCACCCTGCTGCAGCTGGAGGGCGAGGCCTCCCTGTGAGGGGACTCCCAGGGGCACCGCTTTCCCGAGCTGGCGTTGGGTTTCCGAGTGCATGACGCGAGTGGACTGAACAAGCGCGGTGCAGCACGCTTCACTCCGACCGCTGCTCTGTGGATCAGGCAGAGAGAGAGAGAGAGACTCCTTGAGGAAGGATTTATAGGGTGAAGGACTTTGGGAGCATCGAGAATTCTTTCTGCCTAACCAAGCGAGAGACGTAGCAAACTGCAGAAAGGTGAGGTTCCGGGAGAGGATGCGCTCATCTCTGGACTCCCATCCATCCCCTCCCCTGTCCTTCCGCCCCCACCCCAGCCAACAGGAGAACCCCTGAATTGTGTAAATAAAACTCTGCTTTTTCTATTCTGAAAAAGGACTTATCCAGGACTATGGCAAATCGTCTCCAACGATTTACCTAGAAATTAAAGAATTGGGGTATTCTGTTCTGGCAACAGAAAATTTCCCCTTCTGCTGAAATCCAAGATATTCGGCGCTCTGCAGAAGCCTCTCCCCTCACAGATCTTTGCGGCTGCTGATTGGTAAAGGAAGCTTGAGGAGGGAACTGCAGCCCTAGAAATCTAGGAGAATGGGGTTCCCAGGGCCCCTGGGCTGGGAGGAGCTGGCTGTGAATGTGCATGAAGACAAAGTAGCTCAACCTCTCTAGGATTTTGCATGCAGAGCGGATCCTGCTTTGTCGCTGACTACATCTGGAATTGCTTTTTCCACTCGCTGGGACTTAGAGAACAAAGAGCCGGTTCACAGGCAGAGACTTGGGGGTGCTCAGCAACAGCCCAGATTTAGGGGACATTTGAGGGACTTTTGGGGGCCACAGCCAAAAACTGTCTCTCTCCTGGCTACACCCGCTTAACTTCAGTTCCTTTTCCTGTCAATATGTCCCTGCCCTCTGCCTCTCGGTCTTGCCTCCATTATGTCTTGTGTGTGTTATGTGTGTCCACTTGTGTAGTAGTATGTGAGCCCTGAGGGGCAGGGCTTGTGGCTCTGGTGTTAGGTTCAGGGGGCTTCAGACCCTTCTATGAGCCCCAGGCTGTCATGGCGCTTTCCCCTCTCCTTCCCCCTTTCCCCCCATAACCAGGGCATGGAGCATGTGGCTGTCCTGAGGTTCTTAACTGATGTGCCTCCCTCCCATCTCCTCCAGTGGTGACTTTGTGTGCCCTTCCTCCTCCTCTGTGTATTCCTTCTCAATGCTTTTCTTGGTGTTAATCTTAATAAAGAGGCGTCATCCCCCTCCTTGCTGACTGGTACCAAGGGGATGTCAGGGTTGGGCTTAGTGGGAACTGCAGGGACCATGCCTTCCCTCCTCTCTCCTTGCTTCTAATTCCAAGGAGTTGACCATACCTGCCCTCGTCAGGGCAGGCATTGCCCACTCTACCTGCTCCCCCTTCCATCCTGGACGTTGACCTCCAACTGGATTGGGAAAGGATAGGGTACGTGTTAAGACTCCCAAACCAACAAGGGTTTTTAGTAGCCAGGACTCCAGATGTGCAAGAGACCTCTTTTCAGTGAAGCGCCCAGCCCCTGAGTCCTCGAAGGGCATGATGCCTGTTTCACGGGAGGGTTGGGGAGGGGATTGTTTGGGAGGGATTGCTGGGGATCTCTGTGAGCAGAGTGACACATCACAAAGGAAACTGCAATAACTGCCTCAGGCCTCCAGTGGGGAATGCCTTACCCCAGGGAGCGCAGACTGACTGGAGCTCTAGTCAGCTCCCTGGGCAATGGGGATTTCCCAAGGCTGTCCCAAACAAAATGTAGAAGGATGAGCTGTGTGTGTGTGTGTGTGTGTGTGTGTGTGTTCTTGCTGCTGGTTGCTGTGGAGAGGCGGAAAAAGCACCGGAGTCACAGATCTGGGCTTGAATGTCAGTTCCGACACTGAATGATTGCCTGAGACTTAGGACAAAAAGTTTGGGGGGAGGAAAATGTCTAAGGCTCCTGGGAATTCTGTGCAAATGTTAGTTTTCTTATATGTAGTTCTCTTGGAATGGGGAGGGGGTTGTGATGACTGACTCCTCTGGGAAAACAAAACTACCTAGGGAAGGTTCTAGAAGTTCTCTGTTTATATAATCTTTTCTTATCTAAAGAACTCTTATCCTTCAGGATCATCAAGTAAAGGGGATAGTAAGATTCTGACGTGGACCTTTTGGTCACAAATGTCATACAGTTACGGGCCGAAAAGGTCTTCAGGGCTAGTTCTGTACCCATAGGATGACCAGAGGAAGCCCCGAGTTGTACAGTGTTTGGGGAATGTGGGCATTAAGGAGGGCAGCTAAAGTATATTAGTGGGGAAGTATCCCTGGGAAGAGGCTGGAAATGGGATCCTATTAACATTCCAGTATTTAGTACCATTAACAACAATGATAGCTATCCTTTATTAAGCCCTTACTGTGTGCCAGGCACTGCCCAATTTTATCTCCCAACCACTGTATGCAGTAGGCACTATTATTATTTTCACTTAACAGTTCCAGAAACATACTCCAAGACTTGCTCACGGTCACACTGCTAGCACTTGGCAAAACCAAGACTTCAAGAACCCCAGATTGGCCCTAACCGGTTTGGCTCAGTGGATAGAGCGTCGGCCTTCGGACTGAAGGGTCCCAGGTGCGATTCCGGTCAAGGGCATGTACCTTGGCTGCAGGCACATCCCCAATAGGGGGTATGCAGGAGGCAGCTGATCAATGTTTCTAACTCTCTATCCCTCTCCCTTCCTCCCTGTAAAAAAATCAATAAAATATATTTTAAAAAAAAAAAGAACCCTAGATTGGAGCCATGCTGCTAATTGCTCTTCGGGAGTCTAAGAGTCCTGGAAAGGAGATACTGTTAGTCACATTTTATCTTCTCAGTTGGAACAAGAAATTGCAGCTCAGGTTTTGGTTAGTGACCCTTCTCAGAGTCCAGTGAATAATACAGTAATGACACCAAAAAGATGGCCTTTTAGACCCTCCCCTTGAGAGGAAGATGTTGATGCTCCCAGACACTCCCTGCCACAGCTCCATTTTTGTGCCTTTCTTGTTCCCCGTAACTCGGATTCTTCAGAGTCTAACATGAATCTCAAGGCAGCGTAGAATCAATCTCTGTACAAAGTTCAGGTTGAGCCCTGTAACCCTTCACTCCATTTTGGTTCCCCTTCCTATGCCCACTGTCATAAATAGTTTATTAGTTCCTTAGCTCAGGGCCTCTTAGAAGTTCTCCATCTATTCCTTCCAAGTCCAGACAGATAAAAATCTCCCCAGGAAAAGCAAGTCTTCACTTTCTTCGGTCACCTGCACCAGCATCTAATAGGGATCCAGCACAGGTTGGTCTCCCACCTCCTCCTTCCTCCCTATTCCCCACTCACCTCTTGCATTTCTCCTTTGAATGGTCCTAATTAGTGAGTTTCAGGTGTGATTCCTAGCCTGGGACACATGGATGGGCTCACTATTGAACTTCAGGGGATCATAGCCCCTTGAAATTGAATGCAAAACTCATGTAAGTAAGAAAACTCTCTAGAGAGAAGATCTATTATTTAAACTTAATTCTTAAAGATAAGAATTAAGTTAAAAAACTAAGAATCACTGAGCTAAAGGGTAGTGAAACTTTTTTTTTTTACTCAAAAAATACCAAAGAAGAAATGATTCTGTCTGAACTGGTGCTGTATTGAACTGGCAATACGCCCTTCCCTCCTGTGGCCTCCAGAGTATTTTCACTGAATTGAAATGTTCACATGAATCTGATTACTCACAGCCTACTAAACAAATTCAAGTTATATCGGCACCCATTAGAATGTGCTAAGGATCTTCTAATACTTTCACTCTGCCAGAGCACTGCTCATACATAGAAGTGAGGAAATAGTCCCTTCCATAGCTTTGTGCTGCACTTCATGTCTGGGCCCAACACAACACGGAGTGTGATTCATCACAGTTCTCTCAGTTTCTGGCACTCCTGTCTCTCAATGGCCTAAGGGAAATCTCTCAGGGTTAGCTCAGTTTCAAAATGCAAACACATACAACTATGTAGAAATATGCTATAACTCTAGCCTGGTACAACTAAAATCTGCTCTAGAGAAACAGTTATTTCTCAAAGACCCTCCTACATAAATCTGCAGGTTTTTAAAAATATATATTTTAATACATTTTTTAAAATTGATTTCAGAGAGGAAAGGTGAAGTAGAAAGAGATAGAAACATCAATGATGAGAGAGAATCATCAATCGATGGCTGCCTCCTGCACACTCCCTACTGGGGATCGAGCCCAGCACCCGGGCCTGTGCCCTCACCCAGAATTGAACCATGACCTCCTGGTTCAGAGGTTGATGCTCAACCACTGAGGCACACCGGCGAGGCTAAATCTGCAGTTTTAGGTGTGGCCTCAGTAGCACCACAGAGTATGGTCTCTGCTTGATATGTATAATGAAATGGCTTACCCAGAAATTTTCTCAGAAATAAGGAACAGTTCTTTCCCAAACATATTTACATCTATATTCCTTGCAAGACAGAAAACTGCTTGCAACTTTGAAAAGGCAGGTTTTCCTAATCATCTTTCCCAATCTACATGCCTAGGAATAGAAATTCAACCAAGATACTCAGCTACAGTAAAAAATGATATAGGACAAAAAGAGTATCCTTGACTCTTTTATCCCAGCTACCATCCCCCTCTCCTCCTTCGTCCTCTCCACCCTCCCCTCCCTTCTAGAATGTTTCCAGAGGTGAATTCCCTCAGAGAAGCACAGCCTTTCTGCTTGGAAGCGCTGTGCTCATAGAGGGAAGCCTGCTCTGTAAATAATGCTGTAATGGTGCCACCTGGTGAAGAACAGAAACATTACAAGGGGACCCTCCAAGTGAATTTATGCCTTTCAATTCAGTGAGGACTACCAAATGCTTACTAAAGGCCTGGCTGTCTGCCAAGTAGTAGGTGGTAGGGACAGAAGAGGAAATTAAATAAATAAAATGCATTTGAACAATATAACAACCAACTGTAATAAACTAACTGGTCTCCTCCAGCCTCTTAAACACCTCTAATCCTAAAGATTATTCTTCCTAAACACACACAGCTCTGAGAATTTGTTCTCAGAAATGTCCCCCTTATATCCTGAATTAAATATAAAATCCAGTGGTTGGGGGAAGTCAACATCTTCCCTAGTAAGGCCTGGCATACCTTTTAGCCATATATTTCATTTCCCAGGTACATTTTCTAGCCCCTGTCTCATCAATTGGAAGCCCATATCATCCAATCAACTATAAATGATTCCCAGGGATATCCCAGCTCTTTTAATCTCTGGATAAGTGGACTGGATGAGGCCCCCTAACCCTTGACTTTATTTCTCTTAGTCTTCCCAAGTGCTGTCAGAAATAAATCTCTCATCCAGAAAAGGGACTTCTGCAGCCTTGGTCACCAGCACCAGCATCCCATGGGGGCGTCCGACAGGCTGCCTTTCCCTCTTCCCCCTTTTATGCTGCCTGGAAATAGGAAAGCCCCAGAAATAGCACGCAAGGCTTTTTATTACAAATGTGTGCTTTTCTTTCTAGGAATAGGGTTCATAGCTTTCATCAAATTCTTAAGTCTATAAAGCCAAAGACATTAACAAACTCTGTAGTCCAAATATGCAATTCACCTTTTCCCAGAAATGCCCACTTTTCTGATCTGATTTTTTGCTCATTCTCTTTATTCTTCCTACTCCATTCCATCTCTGCCTGTTGGAATCCTACCCGTTCTTTGGTTCTTCAAGGTCCTCTCAACTGCCACTTCCTCCATGGAGCCTTTTCTAATGTGATCTCTTCCTCCTTTAAATGCCCAAATCTTTTTGCTTGTACCTCTTTTGGGGACAATTACTATATACTTTCTGTATTTCTATTATTCTTTATGTGCTTGTTATTCCTCCTTCCAGATTATTAATATCTTGAGAGATGGAACTGTTTTTCTCATTTTTATAGTCTCCGAAGTCCTTATTTTCTTGACTTTAAGGCACCATTGATTGTGTGGCACATCACTATTTTAGAAAATAAATTAAGGAAAAAATACTGCCAATTAAGCTATTACTATGCTTTCTTATTACTTATATTTTACAATTTCACTCCTATTTAAGAGTTCATTCAGATTTATTTTTATTATCACTACAATGCACAGAAATTTAACTGAACGCCATTATGGTATTCTTATAATTTCCTTATATTGAGCCCAGCACTTCTGAATTACTTATTGATTCAGAGTTGTTGATATCTGTACTTCTCCATGCATTAATATTTTCTGGGTCATTATCCTGTATAATAAAAGCCCAATATGCTAAGAATCCGACCAATCGATCGTTCAACAGTTCGACCAGTCACTATGATGTGCACTGACCACCAGGGGGCAGACGCTCCGACCAGCAGGTTAGCTTGCTGCTGGGTCCAGCCTATTGGGACTGGGCTAGATGGGGCTGGACACGCCCTGGAGCCCTCCCAAGGTCCCTCCCAGGCTGATCATGCACCAGTGGAGTCCCTCAGCCTGGCCTGCATCCTCTCGCAAGCAATCTGCTTGGGGGATGTCAGACAGCCGGTTTCGGCCCGATCCCCGCAGGCCAGGCTGAGGGACCCCACCAGGCCTCTAGCAGTATTAATAAAGCAGCATTTCTTAGAAAGAGCACCACTATTTTCTCTGGGAATTTCTTCCAGGCCACAACACCTATTCTGTGAGTTTTAAAGCTGGGATTTTTTAAATCTTGCCAGAAAGTGTTCAAGGAAGATGTTCAGACAAGAAGCAAGTCTAATATTCCTTCAAATGGTCTTTACATGGTTAATTAAATGAAACATCAAGAGATTATAATTTTCCATCATGCCACATAGAATAACAACTAGGCCCAGGCATGTACAGGCAATGAATGACAACTCTGTCATAACTGCTGCTTGTCCAACAAGAATTGTAAGCTGAATTGATTATTATTTATAAGACACATCCCATTTCAGAGATGTTAAAATGTGGATGGTGGGGATGTCTGGAATCAATTAAATGAGCAGCAAGGGACTTTTCTCATAAACAGAAAATAGGTATTTAATTGAGTCATAAATATATCAATGAAAAATTACAGGACTTTAGAGCTAAGAATAAACCTCTTAGAATCTTCAAAAATGCCATTGCTGAAAGAAACTTTAGTGATGCTGATATAGCCATTTTATATATAACTCCGATGTCTGAAGAGACTTCCCATATCTCAGAGATCTGATTGATTTGGCCCAAATTCAATTTCCAAAATCTGGGAATTCCACAGCATTTCATACAATTTCTACAATGTCCCATGTTTGGTTTTGCTTTTGTTTCCCTCTGTATGCACACCCGAGTCCATGCAAACTGCCTCAGCTGACTCCTTATCATCTCTAGGTCACATGAAGCAGCCCTTTCACTGGTTTCAATAAGGAATATAACCCTACTAGGCATTTTTAAAGTTTTGCTGTAGACTTGAATTTTAAAAATAAGAGAGGGGAGTGATCACAAGGAAAGTTCCCATTGAAGACTTTATGCCTTTCACAGGCTCTTTCACCCTATCCTTCCTGTACCCTCTTCCTCCTGCCTACTCCAAGAAAGTGAACAAATTCTTTCTCTTACTCGAAGAAAAATAGTTTCTCTCACATTTAATTCCCTGGGTGGGGGAAATTTACATTATTTATATCAGTTTATTTAAAAGTGGTAATATATATATATAATATATATATATAATCCCTTCTTCTAAGAGGATTGGCAGTGAATATTTCATTTCATATATTTAAAGAAATAGATGGGGTGACTTACCCAAGGTTGCATAGTTGATGACAGCATTAGGACCAGAACTCTGTCTGAATTACATAGATCGGTGGGTTCCCCTCCTATTAAATGGTACTGTACCTTACTCTGCTAGAAGTGGTTACAGTATGCTAAGGAAAGCTTAGGGTGGCTTGGATTCAGCTTTGGGAATGAAAGGGGAAAGCCAACATTTCTTTTAGAGCAGACAAACAATTCTTACAAGCATGGTGATAAAAGACATCCTAGAAGGGAACCATGAATGAGTCAATCCGCCAGCAAATATTTATCCCCTGCCTACTGTCTCAGGAGAGGGATTAGGCACTGGGGCAGACTCCAATGAATCATGGTACCTGCCCTGAGTTGGGACAGAGTGCTTTTCAGAATATTGTTTTCTGTTAGCATCGTTAACTAAATTAAAAGCACTTTAATTTTAAAATGGGAATGGTGTGTGTGTACTGGGGACCACGAGGTGGGGATGACAAGATGAAATGGAGAGGACAAAAGTTTAAAAATGTTGCTGAAACCAGTTTACAAAATTTTATGCTACAGAAGGCATCAAGTGTGACATTGGGAGAAAAGCAGCAGCAGAGGTGGTATCCTGTAATTCTCTTCCAGGAGGCAGCTGATCGATGTTTCTCTCTCATCGATGTTTCTAACTCCCTATCTCTCTCCCTTCCTCCATAAACAAATAGAACTTGAGACTTTATATAATGAGAAAATAAAAACTCACAAAAATAAAGAAACTTGGAAGGATGGGAGTCATACCTGAAACATGCAATGAAAAAAGGTGCTGTGCATTGTTCCAAAGAAACAGGCCTGGGTTCTTATGTACAACTGGGAAAGAATTGAGAATTGTGTGGCACACGCCATATGTTTGTGGGGAACTTTCTTCTGAGACAGAGCAGCAGCTTTGCTGTGATCTACAAAAAGTCAGCCCTTGCACTCAGCATGTCCAAAATTCAAAAAGAAAAGGGAAAAGGGCAGGGAGGAAAGGAAGGAAAGCGACAGAAGTAAGTAAGTAGGAGGAATAAAATAAAAACAAAAGAAAATAATGGAAGGAAAGTCAGAGTAGCACATTACATCACAAAGAGTCTTATATGGGATTATATATCCTTGAGAGTGGAAACTAGAAAGGAATTATTTAGGTGAAGATAAAAGAGAAGAAGTTATATCATTGTAAAAATCTGTTAGAATCTGCAAAACATAAACTGGATTATAGATCCCAGGAACAAATAAATGAAATTAGTGCAAAGCCACGTTCTAGGAGTGAAGGGAACATTGACTTAATGTAATATAATCCTTCAGAAGGAAAAGGATGGCAGAGCAGAGCTGCAATTCTGGATCTAATTCTGACCCATAAGATGGAATTGATTAGTAAAATGGGAGTGAGGAAAATCTTGAGAGAAAGTAACTATGCCATTTTGGTTCTTCCTGATAGTCAAGGGGATAAGGTGACAGATACAAGAAGACTGACTTCAAAGAGTTAAAAGATATAATTTTCATAGCCTGAAACTCTACAGGGGGAAAGGCTCAAGGAAGATGGGATTCTCTTAAAAATGAAATTCAGCCCTAACCGGTTTGGCTCAGTGGATAGAGCATTGGCCTGTGGACTAAAGGGTCCCAGGTTCGATTCCGGTCAAGGGCATGTACCTTGGTTGCAAGCACATCCCCAGTGGGGGGTGTGCAGGAGGCAGCTGATCGATGTTTCTCTCTCATCGATGTCTCTAACTCTCTATCCCTCTCCCTTCCTCTCTGTAAAAAATCAATAAAATATATTTTTTTTAAAATTGAAATTCAGTTAGTGCAATTACGTTGGCATCCAATGAGGAGGAGTGGATGGAATGACTACAGGGACCTCTCCAATGAACTCAGATTTAGAGATGCCAGGCAGATACAGGCATATCTAAGAGTGTAGTGGACATATTTCAACACTTTCAAAAGCACAAACCAAAAGGCAAAACTGAGGAATTTGATTACAAAACAAAGATTTATATTCTGTTAAAGGAACCAGAGACAATGCTAGTAGGCAGATGGTAGAATGAAGAAAATATTTGCTTTGTCTAAAACTGACAAGTATGTAACATCATCCTAGAATATACATGGAACTCCTGCAGTTGAACAGGAAAAAGACATCAACCCAATAAAAAAAAAAAGTGCAAAATAAATCAACAGGCAACTTATAGAATAGGAAAAAGCTAATATGCAATGAAAGTTTAATCAAAACCATTAGTAATCAAATGCAAATTAAACCAACAATGAGATATCAATTTACAACAAAATTAGAAATCTAGATCATTACAAATGTTTTCAGGAATGTGGAAATATAGAATCTTGTACTGTTGAAGACTGGTTCCACCACTTCTGGAAAGCAATCTGGCATTATTTGGGCACATTAAAAAGAGTCATACACTAGAGCAGTGGTTCTCAACCTGTGGGTTGCGACCCCTTTGGGGGTCGAACGACCCTTTCACAGGGGTCGCCTAAGACCATCAGAAAACATATAATTACATATTGTTTTTGTGATTAATCACTATGCTTTAATTATGTTCAATTTGTAACAATGAAATTGAGGGTCACCACAACATGAGGAACTGTATTAAAGGGTCGTGGCATTAGGAGGTTGAGAACCACTGCACTAGAGCCAAGCAATGCCTTTCCTACGTAATACAAAACAAATTATTTACAAATCCAGAAGGGGCCAATACAAGGATGTTCTTGCAGGGTTATTTGTAGTGCCATGGAGATGGAGGCAATGTGTGTGTTCATCACTGGAGGAGTGGGTGGGTACCATGTGATGAGTGTACATCATGGAATACTAGATATCAATGTGAAGTAACAGATTAAATGTCAGCATCTGGCAGTAGGGATGGAGATGAAAAAGAGTACTTAGTGAAAAAAAACTAAGAATGAGACATAGCTTGGAATACATTTAAAAATAGATGCCTACAAAACAACTATTTTCTGAGAACATATTTAAACAGAAATAACACATTAAGTACATAGGAAAATTGCCTCTTGTGGGGGGGCAGTGGTGATGGGAGTGGAGATAAAGGGTATAAAGATTAAAAAAAAGAAATGAAGACATAAAACAAGAGGGCCTTTCCTTGCAGGGACCAATGATGGTGTGTCATGAACTGAAGAGTATGATTAACTCAATCCTTTGAGGTACAAAATGTTCAAAATAGCATAGCAACACAAACACAAATAGAACCTGAATAGAATAGCACTTTAGAAGAGGAAAAACTGGAATGAGAAAAACTTGCAAAAATACTGACAGCGAAATGGGTTTGTTATTCCCAATAAGAAGTACAAAGGACAGATAAGTATGATGCTCAGAGCACATGAGGTGCTGTTCACAATTGGAAGGGAGAAAGTAACATTTTGGAGGCGCTGATTTAGATGTTTGAAACACTTTATCTAATTTAATCCTCAAAACCACATTGAGGTAGATATTATCTTAGTTAAGATTGTTTGGTTGCAAGAAATAAAAACCCATGGAGGAAAAAAAGTTTATTATAAGGATGTAAGTTTATCTCACAAAACCCAAAAGCAAGAATGCAGCTGGGCCGCCCAGGCTGACCAAAACCAGGGCAGCCATTATCTCAGGCTCTTTGGAGATATGGTCTTTTATCTCTGCTTCCCTCTGCCCTCTGACTTCAACCTATTTTTCTTGCCTGCCAACGTTATTTGCTTTTTCACATACATGGAAAAAGATAACTGCTCCATAGCTTGACTGTCTGCTTGTTCCAGCCCAGGAATGACTACCCCCACTGCATACCAATTCCAGATTCCCAGGAAAGAGGACTTAATTGATCCAGCTTACCTGCATTGATTGTGGTGTTGGTGGAGGGTGGCATCTCATGGTACTAACTTGGTTGCCAGGGTTCACCCCTGTCGTAGGAGAAGAGGTTTCTTGGAGAATGGGCTGTGTGCCATAACATTCTCTAAAATGTCCACCACAGCTAATTGGATTGTGGAACTTTTGCCAAATGAATGAATGATATGAGACACAGTTTTGTCTAACTTGAAAGCCAGTGCTCTTTCTCCTACATCATGTAGCCTTCCAAACGATTCCATTTGAGATAACTGTTTCCATTACCTCAGTAACAGAGAATGTCCTTGTCGAAGGATATTCCCAGGAAACAGATGGCATACTCAAATTAGGATAGTTTGAGGAGAGTTTAACAAAGGATTCTTTGCAAAGGTGTGGGCAGGGGATAGGAAAATCACACCAGGGACACAGTACCCTGAATCTCATGTTAGAGAAACTAAGCCTGAAAAGGTCTTGGGAGATGGTGGTTCCAGAACTTAGACAGAGAGAACTATCCTGGGTTGGGTTCATTTCCCGTAATTTTGACCTGGGCTGTGGTAACCCTAGAGTCTGGCCTCACACCTTCCAAACACAGGTAATGGGAGATGGTGGTTCCAGAACTTAGAAATACTTAAGAGAATTAAGCAAAGAGGGCCAGCTGACAGGAGCTGAGATCTTAGCTAAAGGGACTCAAGTGAGCTTGCCACAACCCCCACAGGGAAAGAAACAGAGGACTGAATACCCCAACCTCATACCACTCCTGCCTTTTGATCTTTGGCCAATGCTACTCATTGATGGAACCCAATAGAAGGCCAGAGATAAGGGAATCTGTTAACATGGTCCATGCAGGTCAGCCTCTCAAGCCCAGAGCTAGATGAAGAGGGTAAGGAATTAACCTGAAGAGGCAAACAGATATCTAGGTCTTTAGACTGGAAAATAAAAATAAGATTGGAAGTCCAAAAAGATGAGATTTTTAAGAGTGCTCCTAGAGGCTCTACATGTTTAATTTTTATGTCCTGGGAAAACTATATTTCTATATATTTAAACTGAGTATTTCCGCTAAAGCCACTAATAATAGGTGCCTCAAGGGCTTCCTTGAGGGTTCAGGGCTCTGGACACTCCCTCTCCACTTCTATGGGAACAGTTTTGCTTTTATTTGGTTTAAGGCTTCATTGAAGAAGTAGCGCTACAGCGCCTCCTATGGCCAGATACTGTGCTAAGGACTAAAAGATGAAACAAACCAGTGGGGAAGACAGAGAAGTAAAAAGAGTACAGTGGTAGGACAACCCACAGGTTCTGAAGGGAACTCAAAGAACCCAGAAAGGGGAAGGGGTCCAGGAAGGCTTTGTGGAGTGGATAACCGGAAGGGGGAGGTAGGGAAGCTCAAGGGACATTCTGTTATCCGAAAGAGGGAAGAGGAGCCCAACAATTACATAATTCGCTAAAAGGGG
>NW_005871139.1:2359008-2377680 GCF_000147115.1 Myotis lucifugus
TGTACTGGGTCAGGGCCCACCGCCTCTTGGGTAGTTTGGGTACCTCCGATCGTGGGCATGAAAAGGGACGTCGAAGGGACGCGCCTTTCTTTGGAAGCTTCCAGTTTTTTATTGCATGGGTTTTCCCACCCTTGTGGGCTCTTTGTGTACCTCCCGTGCCCTGGAACCGGGGCAGCTGCGGGGGCAAGGGAGACGCGTCCAGGGCAGCGGCTTCCCCTGCGCGAGCTGCCCCCCGCCCCCCCAGGCGTCCGTCCCTGTATGGCGGGAGTCCAGGACCTTGAACCAGAAAGTGCTCGCCCTTGAGAAGTTGTAGGGCACAAAGCCTGATTTTCCAGCACTCCCGTCCCTATTCACCCCCTCTCCTCCACCACCATCCACCTCGAATGCAACATTTTAAGGACGAACCAGGCAGTTCTCGTCCCCGGCTCCTAACCCCTATTCCCCAATTTTCTACCTTACAATTCACTGCTTATTCTTTAAGGCTTGGTTCTAATATCACCTTATCGGTACAAAGCCGGCCCCATTTTTCGGGGCAGTTATTCGATTACCTGCTTAGGAGTGCCAGCTTTGGAACGGGTGCCCCAGTTAGAATTGCAGCGGTGCCCTTTGAAATGCCTCTGTGAGCCTCAGTTTTGCGTCTCAAAATGAAGGTAATGTTAGTACTTGGAGGGTTTTGTTATGATTAAATGTAAAGCTGTTAGAACGTAAGTGTTTAATAAATGTAAGCTGCTGTCATTATTCCCCTTCCCCACATGTACTTTGTGTAGGCCTCATAACATTTGCCTTTCTATTACGGTTGTCTTTGTCTACTCTATTAGACTTGGAGCTTAAAAGTTAGACCTGTGTCTTGTTTATGATGCCAACATAAAACAGCCTGGCAAATGTATGCTATGAAATTATTTCTCATAAAACTTTGTAAAGACCACCTCTCCTCCTTTTCCTATACTCTTTTTTTCTTTCTTCACCTTTTTCTTTTAAAGGCTGGTTGAGACAGGAATTTTCAAACTTGAAGAAGAAGCTGAGACCCAAGGGGGAAGAGGAAGCACCTCTTTGGTTCTCCATGGTGACCAAGTTCTTAGCAACATCCTCCTTTCCATGTGACTAACCTTCAGACAGGTTTCTTCTTGACTATGGGCCCCTGACCTCCCTTTCCTCAGAGCATTTACTTGCACAGTCACTGCAAATCCCTTCTATGATCCTTTGAAATGTATACAAGTCTCCTTAAAAGCCTCTTACCAGTTTTGAGACCCAGGGAATGGCTTTCTCAAGGACTGGGGACCATTCCTTTGAAATGTAATCCTCAAGGAAGATAGCACGCCAATTTCCTAGTCTCTGTGGGAGGGTGAGAGCCTAACTTCAGTGGGCACCTTGCTCCAAATTTTGAAACAACCTCCTGTGAACTTACTTTTCCTTTGGGTAAGATCAATCATCACACACAGGTGGCCTAAGAACCCCCTTCCTCTCCCCGCCACCACACACACACACACACACACACACACACACAGCTCTAAAAATTTCCCCAGCAGAATTTAGTTCAATCTCCTAATGCAATAGTCTTAAGTCTTTCTTGCCTGTTTAACCTTGCCTGGTGTGATTTTTCTTGGATAATGGAAATCTTTACGTTCTGCGCTTATTGTTTCTTCTCAATTACAGTGATGTCTCATTTCTTCCACCTCTCTAAGAAATCAACTTAATGTCAGCTCTGTTCCTCACATATCCTCTGATATCTAGAGATTCACCAATTTGGACTCAAAAGATAAAGCTTTGTGGAGTAAAGGTACTGCTTTAAGTCAATGCAGAGGGTAGTATGTGATATGAGGATGCAGATAGGGTAGTAAATCTATTTGAGGGCATCTTAAATGAGGTGCATTCATCTTATGGAAGTGGTGCCAGAAAATAAAGAACAGGACTATTCCCTTTTCTTTCCTAACTGTTTTTGAAAGGAGCATGAGAAAGACGCAGTTTTCAAAGAAAGAGAACAGCTGAGAATATAATACTCCCTGAAGGGATGCTAGGTTTGGTTAAGGAGAGAAGCTAGAGGAAACCAGAGAGGTCAGGGCTGCAAATAGATAGGCTTCTTCAATGCTGGAGGTCATGTAGAGAGATATTCTTAAAAGTACAGGGAATGAAATGGATCCATTTAAGATGAGGAGGTAAGGTGGGATAGAATTGAGTTGGAATGACATGAAAGATGATTGAGAAAAAGGAAAGCAGTAGGGAGAGGGGAGTTAATTTGGGGTATGAATAACAGGGAAACAGGTAGTCTGAGAAGCCTGTTAGAGGCACTTACTACTTGGATGTAAAGGGAAATATCAAGCAGTCATGTTACTTAAAGAAACTAAAGGATTTAGACACACTGGCCTCTCCCACTTGCCCTTCCCCAACAACACACAAGCATAAATAAGTTGAATGCAGTGTTGGCAATTTAATGCTGCCACAGATTCTCTCTCAAGGGCCAGTGGAGGACAAGAAGATAGACTTCAAGCTGGTGATCCTTAGTTTTTCTTTTTCTTCTTTTCTCTAACTGACCTTTCTTAATGTCAGGTCTGTTCCCTAATTCTCTTTTTCTTAGTTCTTCCCCTATTTTTCTCATATAGGAGCAGGGTAGATGAGAGAATATTCAGGATATGAGATTGGATGTGAGAAAGAAAAGCAGACTGAAGTGATAAATTGAAAGACAAAAAAAGTCTACTCCTAAATGTATATGCAAAATGCAGGCTGGGAATAGCATGTCAAAGTACTATCCAAATACAGTGAAATGGAATTAAGTGCACTTATGTATTTATCAGATCCTATTGGAGAACTTAGAAGAAGAAAAAACCTCAGGAAATTCTCAAATTCTCCCGAGGAAAGTCCAAGAGAAAACAACGCTTGAAATGAAATCAGGTAGAGGAGCATTAGACATCAATAGGTTCTTCCAGGTCTGATGCTAGCAGAAAGGAAGCTATGAATGTTCTTTCTTGGAGCCTTTCAGCATTGGAGAGTTACCCTCCTGTCAGGGCTAAAGGAGGGAGTTTCCCCTCCAGGGTCTTCCAGCTAGACAGACTCTGCCTGGGCCAGGCTGTCCTCCCAAAGGCCCTCAACATGGCCCCCTTCATTTCCTTGTTTCAAAAATCGTAGATGATGGGGTTGCACATAGGGGTCATGATGGTGTAGAGGAGGGAGAAAAACTTGTCTTTGTCAAGGTTGTGTGTGCGGTGGGGTTTCATGTAAGAGAACATGGCCAAGGTGTAGAAAAAGATGACCACAGTTAGATGGGAGGTGCAAGTAAAAGAAGGTCTTCCCCTGACCTAAGGAGGAGGCTCTGCCAAGGATGGAGGTCAGGATGCGGGCATAGGAGATGACAGTGAGCGCCACTGGGCTGAACAGCACCATGATGGCATAGGCAATGATCATCTTCAGATTAAACAGAGGGATCTCCACAAGAAAAGGTTTTTTATGTAGTTGTCTCTACAAAATGGGCCATGAAATGTCATATTATCAAGCAGTATGCCATTGATCAGCCCAAAGAACCAGGCAATACTCACCAGTTTCACACAGACCTCATGATCTGGGCATAACTAAGCGCATAGCAGATAGCAACATAACAATCATAGGTCATAACAGTCAAGAGGATGCCCTCAGCTACACCCACACCAATAACCAGATATATTTGGGTCAAGTAGGTGGCAAAGGAGAGAGTATGATTCTTCACCACCAGGTGGACCAGCATCTGTGGGATGGGGGTGGTGATGAAGCAGGAAGGATAGGTGGCCAAGGAAGATATACATGGGGCTAAGACAGGGTCTGTCCAGGCCATGAAGATGATGAGGCCCTTCATGGCCATGGCAAGGCTTGTAGAGGACTAGAAAGAGGGCAATGAGCAAAGCCTGAATGGAAAGGGAGCTCTGCTCAAAGCCCACTAGGATAAACTCTGTCACTGTGCTTCGTTCCTTAGTTCCTCCATCGGGCCTGCTTGAGGAGGGAGGACAGGAAAATTACAGGTGAGAAAGCCGTGTACAAGTGCTACCTACTTGTATAAAAACAGATTGGGGGCAAAGGAATGAAAAGGACAGGAATTTCAGTAAACTCCCACATGAGTCAGCAGTGTTGTGGGCACTGAAAATGTCAGGCTAATATAGTCTGCAGTAATGGAACAATATTATGAACTACGGGAGGTTCTATTGTACTTTTGATTAGGCTGTATATGAAATATTGTATCCAGTCTGGGAGCTCTATTTTAAATAATTATCCATGAAAGGGATTATGTTCAGAGACAAATAAGAAAGTGAAGGATCTAGGAACCATGTGACAAATTTTGAAGGAAACTTTAAAGGGAAGTTTCAGAGAGAATCCTAGAGGTCCCTTTAAATGTTAATAGGTTTTCTATCTAGAAGAGAGAATTACTTTTGCCATGTAATCTCAATGAGTAGAACTTAAACCAGAGAGTGGAAATATCAGAGAGAAAAATTACAGGTATTTCTAATTATAAGTTTTCTTTGTTCTCTTAACTATGAAAGTAATACCTGCTCATTATAGAACACCTGGAAAATGCCAAAAAGCAAAAGCAAAAATAAATAAGTATAAAGAATCACCCAGAGAGAAACCATGTCAATATTTTAGTTCACATATTTTTAGTAATTATTTTTCTATGTTTAAGACCAACACAAGGCCTGAGCAGAATCTGCCACAGGAAATTAAATGTTGGGGAGAAGTGTATCTTCAGGAAGAAATTCAGCAATTACAGTTGATTCCAGGTTAGGGAATCTGCTACAAGTCCAATAGTGAGAAAGTAAAAAGGATAAAAATTCATTTCTTATTTGAATGGAGAACTGAGAACAATTGCATTCCACCCCACTTTACAGCCCCAAATAGTTTATTCATTTAATAACTGAGTACCTCCTATGATCCATGTATTGTGCTAGGGGCCAGGAATATAAAGTCATTCATAAGAACTTCTTCCATGATCTCATGGGGATTATACTACACTGAGTGGCCAGATTATTATGACCACCTGACGTTCGTAGGCAAATTAGCTATAATTTCGTGCTGAAGTTGCTAGAGGGCCAGACCATTATAGATAGGGAAGCAGGTTGTTTACCACGACAGCAGAAGTGATTTTTCTCTGAAGATATGG
The DNA here is from genome assembly GCF_000147115.1 of Myotis lucifugus. Lineage (NCBI taxonomy): Eukaryota > Metazoa > Chordata > Mammalia > Chiroptera > Vespertilionidae > Myotis > Myotis lucifugus. Next base: position 2,364,125 of record NW_005871139.1, read on the forward strand.
GCAAACAATGCGATTTAACAGCCTTTGAATGTGGAATATATATATACATATACACTGAGTGGCCAGATTATTATGACAGGCCAGATTATTATGACCACCCCATCAGTACTTCATTGGGCCACCTTTTGCCTTCAATACTGCAGCGATTCTTCTTGGCATTGACCCCACGAGATGTTGAAAGTTGATGTGAGGAATCTGACACCATGCCTGATGAATAGCACTGTCCAGTTCTGTGAGATTTGATGGTTGTGGAACCAGCTGCCTGATGGCTCTTTTAACTTCGTCCCACAAATGCTCAATTGGATTGAGATCTGGTGATTGTGGGGGCCACCTAAGCAAGGTAAAGTCTCCCTCATGTTCTTGAAACCACTCCTGCACAATATGAGCACCGTGGCATGGCGCATTGTCTTATTGGAAGAAGCCATCTCCATTGGGATACACCATCAGCATGATAGGATGAACCTGATCAGCAATGATACTTAGGTATGTTGTGCTATTCAGACGTTGTTCCACACGAATTAAAGGGCCTAAATCATGCCAGGAAAACATGCCCCAAACCATAACACTGCCCCGACCAGCTTAAAGGGTTGTACTCATGCATGTGGGGTGCATGCTTTCATGCTGTTTCCACCAAATTCTCACTCTGCCATCTGCATGATGCAACTGGAAACGCGATTCATTGCACCACATGATTTTTTTCCAATGCTCGACTGTCCAATCCTTGTGTTCCTGTGCAAATTGGAGACGTTTTATCTTGGTAACTGCAGACAGCAAAGGTGTTCGAACAGGCCTTCGGCTTCCATATCCCATACAATGCAGTGTACGGCTAATTTGCCTACAAACGTCAGGTGGTCATAATAATCTGGCCACTCAGTGTATATCCCAAGTCATTAGGTCAGGGGGATAAGTAACAATATAGAGAATTCTTATACTATACTAGGGGCCCAGTGTACGAAATCGTGCACTTTGAAAGGAACTGTGGGCCAGGAGGCTGCAATCCTCTGCACCCCTCCCTGGTCCCTCCCACTGCGGCCCCCGGTCCTCTGTCTGCTGGCAGCCCCTCTGCTGCTGCTGCTGGTGCTCCCACAAACTGACGGCGCTGGCCCCATTCGCACCCGCTGACAGCGTGGAGCAATTGGGGCCGGTGTCAGCAGCGGGTGCGAGTGAGGTGGGCACTGTCAGCAGATGAGAGCAGCGGCTGCTGCCCTGATCAGCCCTCAGGGGCAGGGAGAGGTGGAAAAGCCCTGAGGGGCGATCAGGGCCAGCAGCCACCACTCGCACCCACTGACGGCACCGAGTGATTGGGGGCCAGCGCCAGGTGCCGGCAGTGGGAGCAAGCGGTGACTCCAGTGCTGGCAGCAGGTGCGAGTGGGGCCGGGGCCGGCGTCGGCAGCAGGTATGAGCACCAGGCGGGACCAGGACGCATGAGAGCAAAGAATTTTCAGTAACCACCAGAGGCTCGCCCCGATGACAGTGACCGGTGCCCTACCTTGGTCTGGCACCCCCACTCACCTACTCCACCATCCTGCTATGGCCAACGCCCACCATGTTCTGCGCTCTGCTGCCTGCTGCTGACGCCCTCCATGTTCCACACACGCCCCTGGTGGTCAGCGCACATCATAGCAACTGGTTGTTCAGTTGTTCCACCATTTGGTCTATTTGCATATTAGCCTTTTATTATATAGGATGGATAATATTAACAAGAAAGTACACATTTCAGTAAACTCCCACATGAGTCAGCAGTGTTGTGGGCAGATATATTTCAAACTCTATTACCTCCATAGAGGGAATGTACCCTTTTGAAGGGTCATGAAACATTTGAAAAATACTGTTGATAGATTAGAGTGTTGACATAAAGAAAACTTAAATGAATTCCAAAAAGCCAAACAGTGCAGACTATATTCCCCACACTTATAGGCATTAAAATGCTTAAATTTCTGTGTACAGGAAATTTCTTAAAAGTATGCCTATTTTCTCCCCTTGGGGTATGAGAAAAAGAGTATTGGGGTCAGTTTGTGTATGGAATTTTTCTTAGGAATATTATTTATCATCACATTGTATACTTTAAATATCTTACAATGTTGTCAATTATACCCCAATAAAGCTGGGGTGCGGGGGGAGAAAGTCTGTCACATCCAAGTGGAAAAAATATTGTTTTGTTTTTTACTTCAAGAAAAAATGTAGACTCTCACTGAATATTTTAAATTTAGAATGTGTTGTTTTGATAAACTGTAGATGATATTTTCTGGTCAGCAGAGCCACCAGGAGTGTCATGTAGTTTGTGCACTGCACAAAGACTCCTGAAGGGGGAGTGAATGCTGAGATCCAGCCTGTGCTCAATCTACCAAGCTGTGCACCTCACCTTGGTGAGGGGCTGTGTAAATTCAGTGGAAGTGGTGATTTTTCTAATCATTCCCTGAGAGAGAGTAACTTTTTGTAATTAGCCCATTTGTCTTAGGGAAGCCCTGCTGGTCAGGAAGATCTGGCCATGTGAATATTTCAATTTCAGCACTTAAAATTTTTGTCTCATAGGATTGATGAAGTCCTAATTAGATAATAAGAAATATGTTTATGTTCCTCTGAGTGGGTTTTAGGAATAAAAAAGTAATAGTCGTTTTTTCCTAATACAGTGGTACTCAAAGTGTGGTCCACAGACAGCAATAGCCATGTCACCTGGCAACTTGATAGAAACACAAATCGTTGGGCTTTATCCTAAATCCACGGAATCATAAACTCTAGGGCTGGGGCCCAGCAATCCCTCCATGTGTTTCTGATGCACATTAATTGTTGAAAACTATGGCCCTCAAGGCAAATATAGCCCATTGACTATTTTAATAAAGTTTAATTAGAACATAGTCACACCCATTTGCTTGTATATTGTCTGTTTGCTTTCCCACTACAACAGCAGAGCTAAGTAGTTGTCACAAGGACTACATAACCTGCAAATATTGTTTTCAGATTTAGCAAATAAAAATATAACATGCCAATTTAAATGTCATTTTCAAACAATGAATACTTTACAGAAAAAGTTTGCTGACTTTTGTTTAATGTAATGATCTTAGAGTGGACTTGCTTCTGACAGAAGCATGTAAGGAAGCAATGAAAAGAGCTTTAGTCCTGATCACACACCTGGGATTCTGGTGCACCGAGTCTCAAGCATTTCCTTTCCAAGAAGACAGCTCAAACTAAAAGATCAGTCTGCCTGGGGCGGAATGGCAGTTGGTGCCACGTATTTTCCTGTTTATTATATTGAATATATCAGTTGTGTTTCCTTTTTAAAGTGCCTGGTGTTACACATATTCAATTAAGATCAAGCAGATGTTTTAAAAGAATTATCCAACTAATACAGAAGCAATTCTGTGACAACAATAAAACTAGTCATCATTATAAAAATAACCTTATCTACTTGAAAATCAGTATAACAAAAAGCTCTCTGAAAATAACTGTTCAATCAAAAAGGAAACTAAAATTGTAATTACAGACTTTCTAAGATAGGGATGGGGAACCTTTTCCTGCCAAAGGTCATTTGGATATTTATAACAGCATTCACTAGCCATACATAATTATCAACTTAAAAATTAGCCTACTATAAGGCTCCTCCCTGGCCCGGGCTCTGGTCAGGGCGTGTGCAGGAGGCAACCAATCAATGTGTTTCTCTCACATCAATGTTTCTCTCTGTCTTTCCCCCTCTCACTCTCTCTAAAAATCAATGGAAAAATATCCTCAAGTGAGGATTAACAACAACAAAATTATCCTGCTATATTTGGTCAAATATTTAATTAACTCACCCCTAATGCCTTGGTAGGACCAGACCATATGATTTCTTGGGCCTTAAATCCCCACAGGCTGGACATTCCCCACCCCTGATCTAAGAAAACTGATAATAAAAGTAGTATATATTAATAAATACTACACACAGAAAAGTTAATAGCCTGAAATACTTTTATTACTTAACAAAAAGGAATAGTAATAAATGAAATAAATAAAAATGAAATAAATCAAGAGGTTAGATTAGAAGGTGATAAACAAAATTAACTTAAGGAGGACCAGACAGGGAAAATATGTAAAAATCACAGGAGAAATTATTAAATACAAAACCAGAAAAAGAGTAGAGTTAATAAATAAAGTCAAGAATTGGCCCTTTGAAAAAGCCAATAAAATAAACTACTATTTATCTAATAACAACAATGTTTCTACCTCTCTCTCCCTCTTCCTTCCTCTCTCTAAAATCAATTTAAAAAACAAATTTAAAAAAGTGTAAACCTTAGTGTCCATTGACAGATGATTGGATAATTACAGATGATTACACATACAATGGGATACTACTCAGCCATAAAAAAGACAAAATATTGCCATTTGTGATAACATGGATGGACCTTGAAACTATTATGCTAAGTGAAATAAGTCAGATGGAAAGGACAGAAATTGTATGATTTCACGCATATGTGGAATAGAAAACAAAAATGAACAAACTAACAACAAACAAAAACAAACTCAGAGATACAGATGACAGATTAGTGGTTACCAGAAGTGAAAATGGGGGGCGGGGAAGGGGGGGAAGGGGGAAGTGGGTAAAGAGGATCAAATATATGCTAACGTAAGGAAACTAAACTTCTATACACAATAGAGTATTCAGATGTTGTATTAACTTACGTTACCCCAATAAATTCAATAAAAAGAACAAATAAAAAAGTGAAATAATCACAGCCACAAAGAAAATAAAAATAATTATGCAACAGTCCTCTGCAAAACCCCATGACAATCAATTTGAAAGTCTAGAAGTAAAGATAACTTTCTAGGTAGATATAAATCACTAAAATTCATTAAAGAAAATATAGAAACCAAATTAAACTAATATCCTGAGAGAAATGAAAGAAATGCAGTTCTGAACCTTGGCTTCATATTATAGTCACTTGAAGAATTTTAAAACATCCCCATGCCCAGACTGCCTACAAGACTAATCAAAACAGAATGTATTCAGAGAGACTCAGGCATCAGTAGTTTAAAAATCTCCCCAGATGATCCCAATGCACAGCCAAGTTTGAGAACTATCAAACTGGAGAAAGTTGACAAAGAGCTCCAGGCCCTGATAGTTTCATGATTCTTTCTAATCTTGCAGCAATGAGATATTTTTGAAGGCTACTGAAGCTATTTATAAGAACAGAAAAAATAAGTTTCCTGATTACAAAGTTATCAAACCATTGATACCAAAACCTGAAAAAGTATACAAAAGAAAAGTGTAACCAAGATAATTATTAATATTAATAATGAAATAAGCAAAATAAATTATAAGCAAATGGAATCCTTCCAGAATTCAAAGAATAGTGCGAGATGACCAAGTGAAATTCATTCCAGGAACTTGAGGTTTTTCTTAAATTAGGAATTCTACTAATATAACTCACCATATTAATATGTCAAAGATGAAAAACATCTAATCAATGAGATGTTAAGGCATTTGATAAAACTCAACAGTGATATCTGATTTTAAAAATCATTAGTATAACAGGACTAGAAATAGGCTTCCATGTCATAATTTAAAAATGTATCTAAATTAAAATAATCATAATACATACTGTGTTAGGTATTATTTATTCAAAACAATACTATGGGATAGGTAGTCTTTTTTTTATTCTCATTTTACAGATCCACAGAAAGGGTCAGTAATTTGTCCAATGTCACACAGTAAGAAGTGAAGCTCAAATTCAAATTTGCAGAATCTGATTCCAGAAGCTGCACTGTCAACTATACCCACAGCTTCAGGCTTTGGATGGCCTACAAGCACTAACCAAAGCTTTCAACGAATTAAAGGAGTGTTGTGTTGGTAAGTGTTTAACAGATGGCTCTGAGAGGTGCATCTGATTGGTAGCATTGCCAGTTTCCATGGTGCAAACACTTCTACCATGACCTATTTCAAGCTAGAAATGTGACACCATTAAACATGAAGTCAGGAAGGGACACACATAAGGTCACTGTTACATGGTTTTTCCAACCATACAAAATAATAGATGCAAGTAACTTTGAGAGCATAGATAATCTATCTATAATAATAAAAGCATAATATGCTAATTAGACCGGACAGCCAAACACCTTCCGGACGAAGCTGGGGCTGTGAGGGCTGAGTCCCTTTCACAAATTTCGTGTATCAGGCCTCTAATATATATATAAAAACCTAATATGCAAATTGTCCCCTCAGGAGTTCAACCAGGAGACCAGGAGCTTGATTGCTCACTATGACCTGTGCTGACCACCAGGGGGCAGCACGGAATGAAAGGAGGCCCCGGCCAGCAGCCAGCAGCTGGGGAAGGGAGGCCCCGGCGAGCAGCTGGAAGGCCCCAATCGGCCCTAATTGCTGGCCAGTCTTAGAGACCCTACCCATGAATGGATTTCGTGCACTGGGCCTCTAGTATTAAAATATAGTAAAAAAAAAAAAAAAAAGGAAGTGATGAATTTTGAAGGTTTATTATCTTTGTTTTGTAATATAATTTACTTGGTAGTAAGTTTACATATTTGTTTACACTGGCTGTGTTTAACAATCAGTTCTAAAATTCTTGAAAATTTAACAATTGGTTTTTGAGAGCTAGTACCAACTGGCTCCAGCATACCACTGGAGTGAAAAGGAAAGAGCAGAATTATCATTATTTGCAGAAAACATTTCCAGGAATAGGATGAATTTCTCCCTTTTTGTTTCCGCCTCAACTTATAGGGAGGCCAGGATTTATACCTAGACTTCTCTTATGAGGAGGGAATAATGTTATAGAAAACATTTCTGATCTCACTTTGCTCTAGAAATAACCTCTCAGTTAGGCACAAGTTACATATATTATGGTACATACATAAAATGAGACAATCTTGTGGAAATCATGTCTTACCTCATTCTGCTGCAATGGCTGTAAATGGCCTGTTTGTCACCAAATCACTGCAACAGGTCAGAAAGACAATCTTATGGAGCCTGAGGAAGAGCTACCGCAGGGAGGACATCTGAAGTTGGAGTCTTTTCTGGAAGAGACGGTGCCCCTCACATGAAATCTCTCAAATCATTCCAGTGAATTTTATTTTACTCAAATAAAATTTCTAATTTATAGTAATTAATAGTTAATATATTATTCCATTTAACTCTTACAAAAATCCTATGGAGTAGATACTACCTCCATTTCACAGATGAGGATATTAAGGCTTACAGCACTAAACTAAATTGCCCAAGGTTATATAGCTAGTAATTAAAGCAATGAGACTCAGACCAGGCCTTTTAAGTCCTTAGAATACTTTTTTTACTAAACCAAGGTGTCTAGGGACAGAGATGCCACGGCCTCCTGTAGGTTATACTATCAATTACTGTCTCATTTAATCAGGAATACACACACACACACACACACACACACACACACGCACACGGTATAATCCACATTTTCGTATAGTTATATTCCTCATTATTTAAATTTAACCCATGGTAAATAAAAGCTTATTGTGATTTGAATATATTTATTAACCATTTTAGCCTTTTTTCCCCAGGCTAAATATTCATGATCCTTTTACCATGCCTTGCTATCCTAATTTTCTCATTATCTTTAACGTTTTCAGAAATAAGAAAAGAAACAACTAAAGAAAAAATTGGTTGGAGACATGAAAGAGAATAACAACTAAATAAACACATACATTTTTATTTTAACATTATTTTTTTAAGATTCTGTTATTTTTATTTATTTATTTATTTTTTTATTGATTTCAGAGAGGAAGGGAGAGAGATAGAGAGATAGAAACATCAATGATGAGAATCATTGATTGGCTGCCTCCTGCACGCCCCCCACTGGGGGAGGGGTTGAGCCTGCAACCCAGGCATGTGCCCCCAGCGGGAATCAAACCTGGGACCCTTTAGTCCACAAGCCAACGCTCTATCTACTGAGCCAAACCGGCTAGGGCTAAGCACACACATTTTTAAAAATGCAACATATATAATACCCCTGGCCAACAGGCTGATCAAATCATCCCTGAAACAAAGAATTATCCTATATAATAAAACCCTAATATGCAAATCGAATGACCCACAGAACGACCAGTCGCCATTATGTGCACTGGCCACCAGGGGGTAGACGTTAACACAGAAGAGGGAGGTGACCTGCAGCTGCGATCTGGGGTGGGGCCAGCGGCAGGCGGTGCCAGGTCGCCAGCCAAGGCGGGTGCCAGTGCGGGGGGTGGGGGCTGATCAGTGGTAGGGGGGGCTGATCACCCAGCCTGCCGGTTGCCCCGCAGATTGGCCCTGATCACCGGCCAGGCCTAGGGACCCTACCCTATATATTGGGAACAGTCTCTTAGATTTAAAATTAAAATCTGGCAAGGCTACTCTAACACTGAAAAAACAAGATGATGCAGTGATGACATGCATGGACTCTGACTTGCACATTTTGTGGTCAGCCCTGATTCTGACACTTATAACTGTGTGACAAAGCCAATTACTTAACTTTTCTCTGCTTCAGTTTCTCCACCCATAAGATGGGGGAAATGGTACTACTGCCTCAGAAGGATCGTGTTATGTACTACTTTTTATAATCAGGGCAAAAAAATGTAGCTGCCCATACAACAGCAAGATGCCTTTCACCTGTATGAAAAGTATGGTCACTGGTGCATGCAGCATGAGGGATGTCTGAGGGCACAGGCCGGACTGAGGGACCCCGCTCTCCCCCATCACCACCCCACCCCCGTGCATGAATTTCATGCACCAAGCCTCTAGTATATTATAAAGGGGCGTGAACTAGAAAAACACTGAAAAGAGAGATTTGAGAGGTTTAGAAAGAACATTCTGGAAAATGTTCTGTACAAACATGGTGACTAGCTGTTCCCCAATTGTCACAAGACAGAAAAATAGGAAATGGAGGTAAGTGAAACAAGAGCATTAGGTTAGACAAAACAAATACTTTATTAATTTAATGAAGGATTTGAAAGCATCAAAGTGACTGACCAAGGAAGTATTGAAAAATCTTTTCTGCAGTCTTTTATGGGAATTAGAAGGGATACTGCTATCAAACACCTATGTCTATTATGGAGCAATTTATACTGTCCTAGCCTCAGCAAAGATTGAGATTTATGTTCAACCTCTTCTTTATCATATGGTAGGCAAACAACAAATTTTTAAAAATTATAATAATATTTTCTGTTCTTTTATCTAGATATTTTTAAAGATAAATGTGGTTTCTTTCCCTTTTTTCTAGTTTAGATTCTACCCTTTTATAGTTGGATCTACTACAAAGTCTCCATATCTCTGCAATTGAGGGACCCTGAACTACACTTCATATGTAATGATGGCCTGACTGGCATGGTGAGGGCCCTTGCTTGGCATGACAGACCTTTACTACTATGGGCAAACAGAGGCACAACTCTAGTCACAAAGAAACTTCTCTGGCATCCACATGAGTGAGAGACAGCATCGATAACCTTATTTAAGATATTTATTTCAATCTATTTTCTCAATTCTAAACAGATCTCATTCCCACATATCATTTTCATTCAAATACTTGACAGTTGTCCATAGTCTCCCTTCCAGAGATTGTGATCTAAGCTATATATAGAGCAAAAATCAGCCTGGCTGGCGTGGCTCAGTGGTTGAGCATGGACCTATGAACCAGGTCATGGTCCGATTCCCAGGCAGGGCACATCCCCAGTGTGGGGCATGCAGCAGGCAGCCAATCAATGATTCTCTCTCATTATTGATGTTTCTCTCTCTCTCTCTCCTTTCCACTCAGAAATCAATAAAAGTATTTTTATATCAAATAAACCCAATAATACATTCATCCTCTTGACAACAGCTTTAACTACTTTAGGAAAAACACAAAGCTCCCCATTCACCCCAAAACTTCCTCCCTCCCTACCAATATCCTAAAAGGTAGAGGGAAAACAAGATGAAAAAGTGACTAGTTAATCCACATATAAAATGATTAGTTCCTGAATATTAAGGATTTGGCTATTTGTACAAAATGGGTTTGTAGGAAATTATACAGAAGGATTTTGTAATTGATGAGGGCAAAACTGAGCAGTAAATTGGCTCTTTTCAGCAGTCTTAGCAGCCCTGGTTAACGTGAACAACAGTGTCGTCTATGTTGATTTAAAAATTGTGCTGTTTGTAAAAATAATCAGAAACACCAAGATAGGGATATGAGAGAGTCACACCTGAAAGTCTTAGAAAGAACTAGAGATTATCTAGTCCAGCAGTTCTCAACCTGTGGGTCGCGACCCCTTTGGCGGTCGAACGACCCTTTCATAGGGGTCGCCTAAAACCATGCTGCATATCAGATATTTACATTACGATTCATAACAGTAGCAACATTACAGTTATGAAGTAGCAACAAAAATAATTTTATGGTTGAGTCACAACATGAGGAACTGTATTTAAAGGGCCAGAAGGTTGAGAACCACTGATAGTCAATGACTAGATAGTATTAAGAGGTGAAATGGATACTTTTTTAGACCCAATATCCTCATGTGAAACTCACATATGGCAGATGTACAGAAAAGGCTTAGGGTTTGGAGTTAGATAAACCAGTCCTTATATATCAGCCTTACCACTTACTAATAGCATTTTGGGATAACCTCTCTGACTTTTTGGTTGATGTAAAGATTAATTGATAATGGAAATAATATATTTAATGTGACTGGCAAATAGTAATTGCTTAGTACATGTTCATTGCCTTCTCCTTTATTTCTTTTCTTCTTTGCTCCTCATATGTTGGGAAAAGATCTTTTAAGTTCTTGAACCAATATCCCACTGCCATGGAAAATTCCTGGGTAGAAACTATGGTTTTCTTTTTTTTAAAAAATCACATTTCTGGATCAGGAAATTCTTTTGTATAGCAGATTAAATTCCAGTCCTATCTCTAACTCCTTGTCCTACATCCTTTTAATTTTATTTATTCTGTAGATCTTACAGAAAATGGAAAAACTGAACCTTCATGTTAATGATCTTATTTTGTAAATATTCACAAACTCTTTGAGACTCCTCAGCCATCTTTTTTCAAAGGAGTAGGAAAGAAAAATGCATAGATAAACAGGAAAACTACTCATGTAGGCAAATGGATTGAGAGGAAAACACAAATGGAAAAGGAGTAAACGAAATAAATTGTGAAGCTGATAAAAGAAAAAAAAGGCAGATGCTCCAAAAACAGAAGATGATGTTCAATAGGGAAATAATATGAATGTTAGAAATAAGAAGAGACAAGAATAGATTGTGAAAAACAATAATCCAAACAACACCCCCCCCCCCATTTCTGTGTTCCTTACAACAACTGTGAGGAACTTCATGCTCTAAAAAGGTGCCTCTATCATAACTTTAAGATGGGGAAATGGAGTCTCAGGAAAGAGTAAGTGACCTGATTTGTCAAGTAGCTAAAGACTACTTATGATTTTTTTAAAATATATTTTATTGATTTTTTACAGAGAGGAAGGGAGAGAGATAGAGAGTTAGAAACATCGATGAGAGAGAAACATCGATCAGCTGCCTCCTGCACATCTCCTACTGGGGATGTGCCCGCAACCCAGGTACATGCCCCTGACCGGAATCGAACCTGGGACCCTTGAGTCCGCAGGCCGACGCTCTATCCACTGAGCCAAACCGGTTTCGGCTACTTATGATTTTTTAGTATCCTCAAAACCTCTGTGGGTCAAGTCTACTTATCAACAAAGTATTAAAACCAAAAGAAATTTCCTGGTTCCTAAGAATAGCCTTTTCTGCTATTCATATTGAAAGATGGAAAAATAATAAAAGGGGGATCTAGAGAGAGGGAGATGAAGGACATGGTGAAGGCAGAGAACTAGAAAAAGAGACAGAAAAAAAAACCCCAAAAAACCAGAAAGATGAAAAGCCAATTAGGAAACAGCCTTAGAGAATGCTGCCCACAGAAGCATAATGCCCTCGGATGATATGGAACCAAATTCCCAGTCTAGGAGTTTGGAATCCTCTCAGTCAAACCAGGTAACTCTGAGAATTAGTCTGGTCTCTGAGCTCTTTCTACCTTGTAGACAGATCATCTCAAAACTAGACCAGCCTCCCATCCAAGTCATCTGCCCCTTGGTCAGAGGCAGGTGGGCAGGTTCAGGGAGCCTGATGGGAACATGAAGGGGAGATTCAGAGGAAGAAGCAACTAACTGGAGAGAGAAGGAAAGCAGTGGCACAGCTAGACTTCTAGAAAGGAAAATTCAGAGCAAGGGTGAGGTTAACAGAGTCAGGGTCTGTGACATCTTATCTATGGCCACTGTGTGCAGAGCCCTGGTGTGGCCGGAACACAGGTGGTTTCTGAGGGAGCCAGTCAGTGTTACTCTCTGATGAATGTCAGCAGAGGCAGAGTCAGCTTTCAGCGCAGAAGTAAGCACATTCACTGACCTTCTCTGTGGGCTTCAACATATGAGTGAGGACATTGGTTGTGTATCAGACCCAGAGTGAGGATGCAGTGAATTCCACTGTAAACCAGCTGCTCATATATAGAGTGTGAGCTCCTGATTCTCAGCTCCCTCTGACTCTGCTCTCCACAGTCTCTCTCTCACTCTCTCATCACACACAACACACACACGCACGCACACACGCACGCACGCACGCACACACCAAGATAGCAGGACATCTAATAGGCTCTCAACATCAGGTAGGTAGAGGCTGCCTCTCACTGGTCACTGACTGGAAACTGACTAGAACAGATGAACATTCCATTCTGACCAAGTCTCAGGAGTTAAAGCAGATGAGACCAGTCCCAGGATCCTCTGGGAGACCACTTGTCAATTGGCAATGGGCCCTGGATTTTCTGAGTTAGTTTCAGACTTTCCAGGCAGATTTTTTCCCCCACCCAAGATTGCTATTTGGAATAACTAAGGGTCAGAATATTTCCATGTTTCTTACCCCTTTATGCCCGACAAGGAACCCCCATTCTTAGAGGTAGAATTTATCTAGAATGTGATCACTCTGACCCCCAACCCAAGGGACTTAGGGAGAACCAGTCCAACATGAGATCCCAGGAAATACAAAAGGATAGTAAGTTTTATTTGGGAAAATGTCTATCCAGAACAATTCCTAAGTTGAATCAACCATCCAGTCAGGTTGAAAATTTCCAGCTTGTCTCATAAACTTTTTTTTTACAGTTGGTTTATTAGAATGAGAATAGACTAGTAAGACCCAGAACTTATAAGCAACCCAGGACACGGTGTTCCCGTGCCATCAAGACTTATTCTGCGCACCTCTGCTGACAGAGGGAGTTCTAATTTCCTCCCTTGCCTCATTCAGGTGGACTTAGCAATTGCATGGGCTAAAGTTACAGTAGAAATATTTCGGTCTGTGCAGTAAGCTTGGCCAGGGACTAGAGGGCTGATAATGAGTTAGTATACCACATGTGAATCTCTACCTCTTTTTCCATCTCCTCAAACAATCATTGATACCATGTGCCAAGGAACAGTCTTTGCATGCTGAGAGCAGCCTTTCTTTAGAAACTGCTGGTGCCCAGGACATTAGTGCAACATGAGGAGAAGCCAGAGAGTGAGGCAAAAAATGTCTCCCTGACAAAAAATCCGGAGACTGTTTCCTACATAAC
>NW_005871139.1:2382232-2395951 GCF_000147115.1 Myotis lucifugus
CCTGCTTGGGTGCCTGGCCAGTCTGGATGAGGGGATGATGGCTGTTTGCAGCTGGTCACACCCCCTTCAGGGTGGGGGTCCCCACTGGGTGCCTGGCCAGTCTGGGTGAGGGGCTGAGGGCCGTTTTCAGGCTGGCGGGTGCCTGAAGCTCCCAACCTCTCCTTTTTTTCTTTTCTTTTTTTTAATTCTGGGATTTATTTACCTTCTATGGCTGTCACTGGAACTGAGAGCCGGCTTTAGCTCTGAGGCTCGGCTCCAGCTCTGAGACCTCGGCTGCTGAAAGCAGGTATCTGGTTTGTTTGGCTTCTATAATTGAAACACTGTTGCAACTCCAGCTCAGCTGACTGGCTGAAAGCATGGGGTTTGTTTAGCTTCTATAATTGCAACATAGTTGCTTAGAGTGCAAGCTCAGAGCCCAGCAGCGGCAGGCAGGGAACCTTGGCTTCCTCCTTCACTGGAGCAAGCAAGCCTCCTGTTCGCTTCAGCTGCCTGACTGCCGGCCGCCATCTTGGTTGGCAGTTAATTTGCATATCGCCCTGATTAGCCAATGGGAAGCGTGTCGGAGGTACGGTTAATTACCATGTTTGTCTATTATTAGATAGGATTTTCCACACCAACAACTGTAAACCTACTTTTGCCCCAGCCTGTACTGAGTGGAAATAGTTTTGTTCCTCATCTGAGGGAAAAAATATTCAACATCTTGCCTTAAGTATGATATGAACTATAGGTTTTGTTTTGTGTTTTTGTTTTCTTTTTTTAAAAATATTTTATTGATTTTTTACAGAGAGGAAGGGAGAGGGATAGAGAGTTAGAAACATCGATGAGAGAGAAACATCGATCAGCCGCCTCCTACACACCCCCAACTAGGGATGTGCCCGCAACCAAGGTACATGCCCTTGACTGGAATCGAATCTGGGACCTTTCAGTCCACAGGCCGACGCTCTATCCACTGAGCCAAACCAGTCAGGGCTTGTGTTTTTGTTTTCTTGTAGATTCCCTTAGATTTAGAGCATCTACCTTTATCTAGCATTTCAAATTTATTTTCCCAAGGTCTGCAGTATACCTTAAAGATTCTGTAAATTTCCTGTGTTTCAATATTTATCTTTTCTTTTTGTATGTTTCTCTTTTTTCCTTAGGTTAGCTAGTAGTTTATCTATTTGTTTCAAAGAGACAGGGTTTTCAGTTAAGTAGATATATCTTTTTCTTTACTTCATTAATTTTTGCTTATCCTTATTCTTTATTCCTTATGTTTTGTTTCTTTTACTTTATTGTTCTTTTTAAATTAGGAATTTAATTGATTTATTTTTGTTTATACAAGTGTTTAAGACCAGGAAGTTGTCTTTGATCACTATTTAAAATGAACTTCATAGGTTCTTAAAGGTAATGTTTTCATTATAGTTACTTTTTAGATATTCTATCATTTTGATTGTATGTCCATTGTCACCCGGAGTTGTTTAATATAAGGTTTTAAAATATTTTGGTGGAAAGATGTTATTAAACATTTGTTCTCCACCTACCTCCTTGTTGAATTATATCATAACTCTATTTGTCTGTTTACTTATCTCCTCAACTAGAGTGTAAGCACCATGAAGGCAAGAGCCAATTCTGTGTTGTTCGCTGTTGTATCCACACCTGGCCTTGACCCTGACCCTTTGTAGGATTAAAAAAAAAAGTTGAGTGAGTGAATGAATGAATGAATGAGATAACAAAGATGTTATCCAGGGCAGTGGCCATGGAGAAAGAAAGGAGAGAACATTTGAAAATTTTAAGGCCCAGCTTAAATGTCCAGTCCTCTATGAGGCCTCTCCTTATCTCTCTAGTTAAAAATTGAGTATAGCGTCCCATGGCTGAACATCCTCTGATTTCTGTTTGTCCTTCATTTTTGGTACTTAACATTCCCTAACTCTTGTAGTAATTGTTTTGAATAACTTCTCTTTCCTGCCAGATTTTTACCTACATTTTATTCATGTCTCCCATAATAGACAGGCCCTGCTTGGCACATATGTGTTTTGAATGAAAGAATGAGAGAATGATCTGAATATTTTCCAGTTCTAGGATGAGGGGAAGGGATCTCCATAAATTGGGTACCTGGATAAATTCCCTGTGACTCTGCCTTTTGGGGAGGAGCCCATCCTGCTTGAAAGTTTTCCAATCCCATTACAAATATTCTTTCTCCAGATGTATGAGCTTGCCATACTTCTTTCTGGAGTTAACAACAACAACAAAAACGATGTAAATAATGGATTGATCTTTTTCCAGATTTAATAATCTCAAGTAAAAGCCTGCTATTACCTCAATGAATTATAATACAAAGCATTCCCAGCACATTCCAGTTAAGTCAATAGAAATGACTTTGAATTTCCAAACTTTTCTACCTGGGGAAACTGGGAATAGTGTTGAGCACACTCTGAGGAGGCACTTGGTTCCCAGCCAGTCTCTGCCCAGGTTGGGCCACTTATCCTTCCTCCTCATCCTCTCTCCTTCTCTGGTGTCTCTGGGAATAGGCCTAAGGGGAGGAGAAGGTAGCGTCACATTGAAATGCTCAGTGCCCTATTAGTATTTGCTACTTAGAGAGCTCAGAGGTTCCAAGTGTGGAAATCCCTGCAGGGAGCTTTAGTTCAGATCAATTAAGGTCAACCTGAGCTTTGATTTTATTCTAAATGAGTCTCAGGAGGTTAGTTAGAAAGATGCCTACAGGAACTCCCCAAATGACAGCCCAAAGAAGATCAGGGACACCCGGGATTTATTAAAAGTGAGAAAAGGGCACATGTCCAGGAGAAGTCCCCGTAGATCTTGTTCCCAGCATAATGAGTAACCTGGCAATTCCAGGGCCAGCTCTCCCTGCTATGTAACTTAAAGACTGTCTCTGGAAGGCCCTCTATGCTCCTATCCTAAATCTTTCCTTTGCAGTCACTTCTGGATTAGTCAAGAGAACCTGGTCCCTGACTTTGGGTCATCCTATTAATGTGCACTTCTCTAACCTATCTCAATCACCAACAGTCAGATTAAATCCCGTTCTGGAAACAAGACCTTCATCTCATTATACTAGTACCCTGCATCACAGGTTGTTTACAATAGCAACAACAAAATAAAACAATCAAAGTAATCAACAATAGATGAATTGTTAAGTAAAATAAGGAACATGTATATAATAACATTTTATGCAGTCATCAAAATATTTATAAGTTGTTTACTCCATGAATACTTATAATTTAAAGTGAAAAACCAGAATAAGAGTTTTATATATCATATGAAAATCACATTTAGACAAGGAATAAATGGAAAATACCGAAATGATAACCATGGAAGTACTATGAATAATATTCCCTAATGTTATTTTTAAAAAACTTTTCTATAGTTTTAATATCAAGTATTATGATGATAATCAGGAAAAAATCACATTAAAATAGTGGTGGAGCCATTTAGCACAGAGTTATGATTTTCTAACCTAACACCAAAGAAAAATTACTGACAATAATCATTAATTTGTTTCCTAGGGCTGCCATAACAAATTTCCACACACTGCACAAACTGTGTAGTTTAATAAAGAAATTTATTCTTTCACAGTTCTGGAGGCTAGAAGTCCAGAGGAAGAGGCCCTGAGGGAAAATTCATTCCATGCCTCTCTCCTTGTGGTAGTTGCTGGAAATCCTTGGCATTCCTTGGATGGTAGACACTCCACCATTATATGGCCTTCTCCCAAGTCTGTGTCCAAATTTCCCTCTTCCTATAAAGATGCCAGTCATTGGATAGGGATCCACCTAACCCAGTATGACCCCATGTTGACTTGATTACATCTACAAAGACCCTATTTCCAAGTAAAGGCACATTCACAGAGAGCTTGCTGGGAGAATAAATACCTAGAACTCACTCTCTATTCTACCTCTCATCTCCAGCCAGTGCCCCTCTTGCTAGAACCCAAATGGAACCCAAAGGGCAAGGAAGCCCATGATGGAGACCATCCTGATCATCCCCTGGAAACACTGAGCATCTTCATATATTTGGGCTTTCCAGTTAGCACTCTCATGGAGAAGGAAACAAGAACAAACACAATCCTGACTCTCCAATCCCAATGCTTAGGTGAGCAAAATAAAAGTCCTAGTCAGATTCTGAAACCCTCAGCCGTTTCCAGGAAAGGGACTTAAGGAGAAAGTAGGGCCAGTTCCTCAGTAGCTGACATTTAAGGGGCCACCAAATTCTATCCCAGATTGTCTATAACTAGCCTCTCACTCACTCTTCTATATCTCATTACTAAGGAACACAACAGCCTTTCCCTTCAGAGGCAAATGACTGCAACAGCATCTTTAAGGGGAGCACCTCTCAGGTCCCATCTCAAAACACAGAGGGTCCTGAGACTATATTTCCCACAAGCCGCCCCTCTGGTTTTCAGTTCTCAGAATGACCCTCCTAGCGGGCGGTCGTGCTCTGATCATTAGCACAAGATGGGCGCGGGAGAGGCAAGACCATTGGAGTGTAGGTCAGGCACATGTAGCTTTCAGAGTACAGGAAAGGTGTGTGCAACAGGATGAAAATTTTCTACTTTTATTCCCCACCCCCCTCCCCACTGAGGTGCCCAATCTTTCTCCAGCACCTCTTTTTTTTAAAAAAAATATATTTTATTGATTTTTTACAGAGAGGAAGGGAGAGGGATAGAGAGTTAGAAACATCGATCAGCTGCCTCGTGCACACTCCCTACTGGGTATGTGCCTGCAACCAAGGTACGTGCCCTTGACCGAAATCGAATCTGGGACCCTTGAGTCCACAGGCCGATGCTCTATCCATTGAGCCAAACCACTTAGGGCTCTCCAGCACCTCTTATGATAGTCCTGGACCCAGCGTGGTCCCTGTGTCCGATGCCTGTGGTCCCTTGAGTCCACTGCACAAGTCTCATCAGCTTTAGGGAAAGAAGAAGCAGCCCAAGCACCAGGAAAGGTGCTTGAGCAAAACCGAACAGAAAATATTCCTGCAGCTTAGATAATTAGATTCATGTAGTAGGTGGGGAGAAAAAATGTGAATGGGAGTAAGATAAGCAGTCAATTTCTTAGCCAATCATAGTGCAGAACTGATGTTACAGACCTGAAAAACTTGCCTTGTTACCATGGCAACAACACAGGGATGAAAATTCTGTTTCTTTCCGTTTCAAATCAACAATCACTGATAGAGGCCCACCAAGTAAGATCTGGCTCTTGCTCTCAGAAATGAAATAAGGACAGTTGATCAATACAGAACTCTATTGAACTACTGTGTAGGCAACATACTAGACACAAAGGCAAAACAATTTTTTTAAAAAAGCTGCCCTTCCGCTTAAGCAGTGTATTCTTTCTTTTTTCTTCTTCTTTTTTAAATATATTTTTATTGATTTCAGGAAGGGAGATGGAGAGAGTGATAGAAATATTGATGAGAGAGAATCACCAATCAGCTGCCTCCTGCACACCCCACACTGGGGATTGAGCCTGCAACCTGTGCATATGTCCTTGACCAGAATCGACCCCAGAACCCTTCAGTCCACAGGCTGTCGCTCTATACACTGAGCAGCCAGAGCTCAAGCAGTCTATTCTAACAGAAGTGATGGTTATTGTGATGTGTACTATGGGAACAAAATGCAAGGACTCCTAACCCGGACTGTTGAAATGGAGAGGGAGAGTCAAGGAAAGCTGCCTAGAAAAAGTGATGGGTGTGAATTTTAATCCTGAACTTTTGCAAAGAACTTTGACTCTCATTACTTGCACATGAAATTAAAATCCAGATGGATTATGAAAGACCTACACATTTAAAATAGTAAAAGTATTAAAAGAAAAAAGAGAATAACAGTCACAAAGCTATCCTATATAATAAAACCCTAATATGCAAATTGACTGAACGACCAGTTGCTATGACATGCAGTAACCACCACGGGACAGACGCTCAACACAGGAGCTGCTCCCTGGTGGTCAGTGCGCTCCCACAGGGGGAGCGCTGCTCAGCCAGAAGCTGGGCTCATGGCTGGCAAGCACAGTGGCAGTGGTAGGAGCCTTTTCCGCCTCCATTGCAGGCAAGCAGTAAGGAGCGAGGGTCCCGGACTGTGAGAGCCTCTGCTGTGGGCAGGCGGACATCCCCCAAGGGGTCCTGGACTGTGAGAGGGCACAGGCCGAGCTCAGGGACACCCCCCAGTGCACAAATTTCATGTACTGGGCCTCTAGTGAAGTTATAAAGGAAAAGACTGATAACACTTACAACATAAAATTAGAAACTTATCAATAACAGAAGTAGCATAAACAAGGTTAAGGGACAAGAAAAATACAAGGAAAAAATGTGTATCATGCATGAGAGCAATCAACATCTAGACGTCTGTGCCCACCAGTCTAAAGAAGAGGAAGCACACCTGTAGGCAAATAAGAGTTGGATCTATTGTTGCAACAGGCAAGATTGTCTGGGCCCACCAGTCTAAAGAAGAGGAAGCACACCTGTAGGCAAATAAGAGTTGGATCTGTTGTTGCAACAGGCAAGATTTAGGTTTGGGAAGAGTCTGTCAGAAAGTGGGGCAATTCTGATTGGATATCTTATTATCTAGGAGATGGAGGAATCAATGGATAAAAGTGCAATTGGTAAAGCAGCAGCACGCCCTTATGTTGCTGGGAGAAAGTTCAACACCAAGAGCAAAGTAAAATTAACTGTTATAATTCTTGAGTGAAAAACATTAAATATGAGGTTTCTATTAATGGAATGTAATGAGAAAGGAAAAAACCTACCCTCAACATCCAGGCACTGATTTGACACAGCTATGCTATATGCTGTCCTCCTATTAGACATAAACAATCTCACAAGAACACCCACCTCAGACAAGATCATTGTACAAGCCCCCCCCCCCAAATGTCAAACATTTCCCTGTAACCTATTACTTTCCCTTTACCAATTACTGCTTTACGTTTGCTCCAGTGTGTCCTCCCTATCGATAAAATTTATTAGATATTCAATCACAGAGTTGTTCCTTCTTTTTGACAATACCAAAACCAGAACCTCTGCTTCCTTAGACCTTCCCCAAAATTATCCAACCAAAGCCCAAATCCCAGAATTAGTTCTTTCTAATATCCTCTTACTTAGATACCCGACAACTCCCCATGGTGTATGTTCTCCCTTGTTACAATGAGTACCAGATCTCATTTGTTTAAATGCAAGTTTTCTTGTGACTGAAGGGCATTGACAGTAGCATAAATATAAAAGTAATAAATGATAAATTTCAATAAATATTTATTGAGCCTACACTAGCTACAAGGTAATGTGTTAAGTTCTAGGGAGGATTTGAGCCAAGGAGCTTAGAATCTATTGAGGCTGCAAAATAAATACATTAATGAAGCACAAAATGTTTTCTAAGCAGAAGCAAAGGTTGTATTATGTTGAAGGAATCTGGACAACTTTATGAAGAGGTGTATTTTGAGATTTGTCTCAAAGTAGAGGAGGGTTTATGATTTCTACATGTATAAGCTAAGGCAAAAAATACTGTATTTATTTGCCTTCTTAAGCTATAACAACACTGTTTAAGTGCTCTAGAAATATTAGCCTTATTTATTCCTCATAACATCCACATTTTATATATGAAACTGAGAGAGGTTGTCATTAACCCAAGGTCAAACGACAAATAAGTGACAGAGCTCTGATTCAAACCCAAGTTTGCCTGACTCCAAAGCCCATGCTCTTAACCATTCCAACAGAGCAAACCAGGCTTCGTGTAATGGCAGATCTGCCTTGATGTCTTCCAGTGTTGAAGTAACAGTTACAATTTAAGCCAATTAAATACTGGGCTCCATCAATGTTATTAAAAAGAAGTAACCAAACAAACTCAAACTAAAAAAAACAGGAAGAAAAGAAATAAATTGTTCAGTGTGAATAAGAATATTCTTTTTTTAAACTATATATTTTTTATTGTTGATAGTATTACAGATTTCCTCCCACCTTCATCCCCTTCTTCCCAGTCCCTACGCTCCCCCAGATCTTCACTTCCCTATTGCCTGTGTTCATGGGCTATGCATATAAGTATACAAGTTCTTTGGTTTATTTCTTCTCGCCCCCACAATCTCCAAGAATAATACTTGGAAGAGTTCTAGGTACTTGAGGATATCAGTAACTACGGTACTTTCTAAGGCAAATTATTCTACCTAATTTACATTGACCAGCTAAAGGGAACAATTTACTTCTGGAGGTAGTAGGTATCAACAGAGTAACTACAAAATGGTGGTCCACAAAACACATAATTATGAAAGAGAGAGGTGGTGCAATTTCAACACAAATAAGGGCTTCAGTATCTTTTCAGGGTGTAATAGGCTTTAATGCAGGAGATAAGGTTTCTAAACAGTGTTACATGTTTAAGGGGATTTGTCAAATATACCCTAAATGAGCACTAAATCTAAGAAGCAGCAAGTAAAGTTTTACAACAAAATCTAGGTTGAATTTAAAGTTCATAACTTTATTGTTAAATATTAACTAAAATACAAGTTGTTGTGCTAACCCTCCCTAATACATGCACATGCAAGTGCCCCTCACAAAGTGTGCAATAGGTTAACTGGAAAATTCAGCATCTTTCCATTTTCTAGGGACTTTTGTCCTTAGTATGTAATGTCCTTGCTGAGATTGTAATGTGAATTACATTAATTCAACATGAATTAAACAATTAATTTAATTAGCACAAATTACATGAATTATGTGACTCAATATGACTAGACAAGGGTAGTCATATGAACCAGTACTTACTTCATGGACCCCAGAAGGGGCAAAACCTTGAAGAAATAAAACTTTGTCCATCACTCCAGAAATCCCTCCCATATACTTGTCCCAGTCATAATCCTCTCTCTTTCCCCATTGATAATCATTATTCTGATTTTTATAGTAATCAGTCCTTGCTTTTTCAAAATATAGTTTTATCATTCAAATGTGCATCCCTAATCACTATAGCTTAGTCTTGTCGATTTAAAAAATATTTTCTAAAAAATAAAAAAATAAAAATAAATAAAAAAAATAAAAATATTTTCTGTCTTTTAAGTCTCTTTCAATCTATGGAGTTGTCTTCCATATTTTCTTTTCTTTACAATATATGTGCTGAGAACCCAGGCCCATTTGTCCTGTAGTTTTTCACAATCTAGATTTTGCTGATTGCATACTCATGTCTAATTCAATATGTTCCCTTATCTTCTGTATTCTCTATAAATTAGCATCTGGGCCATTTCATCTGTATATGTAAAGATATATGTGGTGTTTGGAAAGACTAGGAGGCAAATAACATCTAGTTGTCTCTTTGTGATGTTAGCAGCCATTGATGCTTGATGCATTTATATCTTAACTAGAGGCCGGGTGCACGAATTCGTGCATGGGTGGGGTCCCTCGGCCTGGCCGGCGACTGGGGCTGATCAGGGCTGTCTAGTCCAGTCCAGGGTAGGGGAAGGACCACGGGAGCTTGGCCGGCTGCGGGAGGTTGGCTGTGGGAGCACACTGACCCCAGGGGGCAGCTCCTGCATTGAGCTACCAGCCGGTCGATCAATTGTTTGGTCGACCAGTTGTAATGGTCGCTTAGGCTTTTATATATAGAGATTCATTGGGAGTTGCAAAATGGTGATATCCTTTCCATTTTGTAATGTATTAAAAAGGGACACTTCATCTATTTCATCCACTAATTGGTTATGTAGTGGTACAGTTCATATGGGAAAGGATGAATAAATGCTTGGTCCTTTCCTTTTATTATCAGTGTTAAAAAATAATGAACTGGTTTCCTATTATCTTCCATGAGTGAATAATTACTTTCTTTTTAAAATGCCATTATGAACTCAAGGATTTAAACACATTTGATGAGTTTCCATCTATGATATATCTTATCCTTACTGATGCTCAAATTATCCCTTCTTTAGCCAGTATCTTCAACTTGGTTTCTGAGACAGTCTTTGAGAGCTTTCAAACTATCAGGTGTATTAAGATATTCTAAGCTTATTTTGTACATTTCCTGCCCCTGACCTGGAATTGGCCACTTCTGTAAGAAGCCCTGGTTTCTTCAAATGTAAAATGCTATTTCAAGACCACAGTATAGAGTTAGGGATGCTCATTGCTACTGGTTGTGTTTTTATCCTTTTGCTCATTGTTTTTTAGGCATTTGAGGTGACATAGCAGTATCTATCTATCTATCTATCTATCTATCTATCTATATATCTATATATCTATATATCTATAGATATAGATATAGATATATAGATATAGATACATTGTATTCATATTTCCAATTCCATACTACAGAGTTTTTAACTTAAATTTTGTATTATATCTGAATCTCCTTTTATACTTTAGTAATCCTGATTCTTAAGAGATAACAAAATTTAAAAATCCCATAATTACTGTTGTTCTATCCCATATCACATACAGTCTCAAAATAACAATACTAAGACTAGCAACATAATTATTATTGAAAACACTAAACATTTTGAGCATAAACTGTCAGCTTAGTTTTGCCTGTTTTGAACTTCCTGTATATAGAATGATATAGTATGCTCTCATGTCTGACTCTTTTCACTTTACTGAGATTCACACTTAATAGAAGTTTTTTTCCCCATCCTCCATAATAAAAGCGTAGTATGCAAATTGTCCCCTCGACCAGAGTTCTTCCAGGAGTTTGATCAGGGGCAGGCCTGCCAGGGGAAGGGAGGGAGTACCTGGCCAGCAGCTGGCGGCTGCTAGGGACCCTACCAATGCATGAATTTTGTGCACTGAGCCTCTAGTTGTTATATAATGTTCCATTATCTAACTCATTAAAAATAAATAATTCTTTTGAAAAATCTATCTGGTTCAAGTGTAGTGATCATTTATCACTCATGATAGGTCCAAGAATCTGGCCTCAGAGACCGCCTAATTTGTGCTCTGACTCTTTGAACTAGGCTATAGATCTCAAGCAGTGTGATGACATAAACTTCATTTTCATGAACTCTTTTTCCACTTCTCATTCTTACTTCATCTCTGGGCTAAAGTAAAGAAACAGAGATATTGTTGATATTATCCCACAGACTCAAGCCTAAGACAAACCAGTTATGATTGCTGTAGTACAAGTTTCTACAATCTATGTCAGCACTGCACCTACAGGAAACCTTATCTTCAGAGGATCCTACAGTGTTAGAAGGAATAACCTTGAAAATCAGCCATTTCTGTGGTGTCAAGCCTGTGTTCTCCAAACCTCTAGAAGTTCATAAACAATTTTCAATATTTCAAATGTTTTAACAGAAATCACATAGCTACTTAAGTCTGTACATGTTAAATAAAATTTTGGTGTGTTTTTCTTTTTCTTTTGGCTGACATATCAACTCAGGGTGACAACCATGGTTGTCTTATGCTAATCAGAAACAAAAATGCATTTAATTAATAAAAAATAGAAAAAATAGTTTCTTAACACAAGCAAAGTCTTTCAAAGCTAAGGACCATGGAGGAAAAATTGTAACAAGTTAGGGCTCTTGATGGTCTAATGGCTGTAGTTGAATCTGCCTATTTTGAGGACACCTTGGCTCAGTGAGGTGAAATGATTTGCCCCCAGCCATCTCCTAAGGCTGGGAACCCAGTTTGACAAAGGTATTTTTAACCACAGCACAATTCTGTTCTGTGCCTGATTATTCTTTAGCACAAAGAACAATGTGCAGCTAGTGGCCGGCCTGATGGCAAAGAGGTGTGTTTTTGTAAACTTAGCAGCTTTCTCTGAGAATGAATACTCTCAGTCATGATCCTCAGCTGGGTGTCCTCTCCTATAAGATAGAACATCTGTTATCTATCTGTTATCATTTTTGATAAGAATCTCATGTAAGCCGAAACCAGTTTGGCTCAGTGAATAGAGCGTCGGCCTGCGGACTGAAAGGTCCTGGGTTCAATTCCGGTCAAGGGCATGTACCTAGGTTGCGGGCACATCCCCAGTAGGAGATGTGCAGGAGGCAGCTGATCGATGTTTCTCTCTCATCGATGTTTCTGACTCTCTATCTCTCTCCTTTCCTCTCTGTAAAAAAATCAATAACAAATATATAAAAATTTTAAAAAAAGAATCTCATGTAAAATAAATCACTTGTTTAGCACAATGCCTGAACTTCTATATGTACATACAAGATTTTTGGTTTTTCTCTTCCAGTCCCTCTCCCTCTTCCCTCTAAGATCTGTCATTCTGTGTCATGCTTCCATGCCTCTAGACCTATTTTGTTCGTTGGTTTATTTTACTCATTAGTTTCCACATATAAGTGAGATTATGTGATCTCTGACTGGCTTATTTCCCTTAGCATAATACACTCCAGGTCCCGCCATGCTATCTCAAAGGTAAGAGATCTTTCTTTTTTTATAGGTGCATAGTATTCTATTGTGTAAATGTACCACAGCTTTTTTATCCACTCATCTACTGAGGGGCACTTACACTGTTTCCAAATCTTAGCTATTGTAAATAGCGCTGCTATGAACATAAGAGTGCATATAGTCTTTCTGATTGGTGTTTCGGGATTCTTAGGATATATTCCCAGAAGTATGATCACCTAGAACAGAAAACCACTCTATCAACACAGGGAAGCATAAAAAATGCGGAGACAAAGAAACAGGACACAAATGACAGAAATGGAGGAAAGCAAACTACTGGATATAGAGTTCAAAACCACACTTTTAAGGTTTTTCAAGAATTCTCTAGAAACCACCGATAAACTTAGTGAGACCCTCAAGAAATCTAGTGAGACCCTCGAAGTTATGAAAAAGAACCAACTAGAAATTAAGCATACACTGACTGAAATAAAGAATATTATACAGAGTTCCAACAGCAGACTAGAAGATCACAAGAATCAAGTCAAAGATTTGAAATACAAAGAAGCAAAAAACACCCAACCAGAAAAACAAAAAGAAAAAAGAATCCAAAAATATGAAGATAGTGTAAGGAGCCTCTGGGACAACTTCAAACGTACCAACATCTGAATTATGGGGGTGCCAGAAGAAGAAAGAGAGCAAGATATTGAAAACCTATTTGAAGAAATAATGACAGAAAACTTCCCCTACCTGGTGAAAGAAATAAACTTACAAGTCCAGGAAGCGCAGAGAACCCCAAACAAAAGGAATCCAAAGAGGACCACACCAAGACACATCATAATTAAAATGCCAAGAGCAAAAGACAAAGAGAAAATCTTAAAAGCAGCAAGAGAAAAAAAGTCAGTTACTTACAAGGGAGTACCCATACGACTGTCAGCTGATTTCTCAACAGAAACTATGTAGGCCAGAAGGGAGTGGCAAGAAATATTCAAAGCGATGAATAGCAAGAACCTACAACCAAGATTACTTTATCCAGCAAAGCTATCATTCAGAATTGAAGGTCAGATAAAAAGCTTCACAGATAAGAAAAAGCTAAAGGAGTTCATCACCACCAAACCAGCATTATATGAAATGCTGAAAGGTATCCTTTAAGAAGAGGAAGAAGAAAAAAAAAGAGGAAGAAGAAGAAAAAGGTAAAGATACAAATTATGAACAACAAATACACATCTATCAACAAGTGAATCTAAAAATCAAGTGAATAAATAATCTAATGAACAGAATAAACTAGTGAATATAATAGAATCAGAGGCATAGAAAGGGAGTGGACTGACTATTCTCGGGGGGAAAGGAGTGTGGGGGATGCGGGAAGAAACTGGACAAAAATCGTACACCTATGGATGAGGACAGTGGGGGTGGGGGAGGGCAGAGGGTGGGGTGGGAACCGGGTGGAGGGGAGCT
>NW_005871139.1:2396254-2426882 GCF_000147115.1 Myotis lucifugus
CACAAAATTCATGCATTGGTAGGGTCCCTAGCAGCCTCCAGCTGCTGGCCAGGTACTCCCTCCTTCCCTGGCAGGCCTGCCCCTGGTCAAACTCCCGGAAGAACTCTGGTTGAGGGGACAATTTGCATACGACGCTTTTATTATGGAGGATGGGGAAGAAAACTTCTATTAAGTGTGAATCTCAGTAAAGTGAAAAGAGTCAGACATGAGAACATACTATATCATTCTATATACAGGAAGTTCAAAACAGGCAAAACTAAGCTGACAGTTTATGCTCAAAATGTTTAGTGTTTTCAATAATAATTATGTTGCTAGTCTTAGTATTGTTATTTTGAGACTGTATGTGATATGCGATAGAACAACAGTAATTATGGGATTTTTAAATTTTGTTATCTCTTAAGGTAACTGTCACCACAAAAACAAAAGGCAGAGGTAGACGACCCAGTTATTTCAGGACAGTCTACACATAAAAAGACAGGGTTTGGGGGAAGATATGTGCTACAAAACAAGCATGACAGGCATCCAGAATTATCAGTTGTATAAAGTATAAAAGGAGATTCAGATATAATACAAAATTTAAGTTAAAAACTCTGTAGTATTGAATTGGAAATATCAATACAATATATCTATATATCTATATCTAATTAAAAAAAAAAAAAAGAAGTTACTGTGGAAACATGTAATTTCAAATCTTGCCATTGCCCAGCAACCATAATCTTATTACATACATTTTGACAATTAAAACAACCCGTGTACTGGCTGAGTTTAACAATCTCATCTATTAAATTTGGCCTTCCTGTGCTCACGATGTGACATCTTGCCAGATGTATATCAGCCTTCCTCTCAATCTCACAGTGGTCAAAAGCATGTTTATCAGAGCTAGAGAGTCCTGAAATAAAAGAAGGTGGAAACCCAGGTCGAAAGGAGTCTCTTCCATGATCAACAGTCATATTTTAGAATTGAATGAGAAAGCAGTTCCAAAAAATCAATCAGGAATGACACCAGTCTACCACATAGATTAGCTATCCTATAGAAAAGGTAAACTAAGTGTTTAAAAAACTCAAGCAGATAGTGTGATGAGGTAAAAGGTAACTAAAATTATGCTAAAAACAAAAACAAAAACTCAAAAAACCAGGTTTGAAGCAATACCAAAGCATAACTTCAAGTGACATAGCTCTGCTGGGAACACTGCATCTGGCAGACACTGTCACCACAAAAACAAAAGGCAGGGGTAGACGATCCAGGTATTTCAGGGCAGTCTACACATAAAAAGACAGGGCTTGGGGGAAGATATGTGCTACAAAACAAGCATGACAGGCATCCAGAATTATCAGTTGTAACAGATTTACCACACCATTATCTATCTGCTTCTTGACACTCAGCCTCAAATAATTAGGAACTGGAGGGCAATGGTGAAACAAGATTTGGTTCCTGCACCAGAACAATGCAGGATAAAAGACAACTGGAGGCAGGGTAGGAAATAAGACCATCTTCCTTAATCAGAATTTTACTTTACAAAGTGTTGGGGTCCAGCCCCAGCAGGTCCAGGGGTCCCCAAAGGTGTGGACGGATTCGGCGAAGAAGGAATGACACAGAGAGCGTTCAGTTGATCAGCAGCCTAGCCAGGATCTCTAGCCAGGATCTCCAGCCAAGTTCTGTCCAGGTTCTCTTGCCAAGTTCTCTCCCTAGGTTCTCCAGCCAGGTTCGGTCGCCAGGTTCTGTCTTTTATTGTCTTGTTACATCTGTATTTATACCAGTTGATTTTAATCCTGTCAATTTCTATTCCAAAGGTTAGGGCATTTCTTATCTCCATTCCAGGGAGTAAAGATTATGTAGCTTAAGCGTGATTGTTCATAGTTAAAGTGATTAACTACCCGCCTGGCACTTAGTTAAGGGATTTTATTCCCTCCCTAACTCCAGGGAAAAATCCCCACCTGGGGAAACAACCTTTCTCGGAGAGGTGACCTTGGTTAAAACACATAGCGCCAAGAAGGGGAGCAAACATATTAAGAACAGTATGCAATAGACGCCAGGTCCCTTGAGACATATGCTGTGCAGATGTTTCTTTCCTGCAGCGACTGTGTTAAGCAGCAAGGATGGACTGGCTTCCGGCAACAAAGGTTATGCAAGGATAAAAATTTTCCTAGTACAGTGGTACTCAACCTCAGCGTTCTAGTGTTCTGTTAAGAAAACGAATAATACAGAAAAATATTTATCTCAATGGATAGTTATTTCCTTGATTTGCTTTAATTACAGAACCTCTTAACCCCCAACTCCTAACCCCATCATAAATAATCTAGTTTAATACAAGTTAAGTCTATAAATAAGTTTGTTATTCCTCCTCAAAAAAAGAAAACACCAAAAAAACCCACTTCAGTAATTTTTCAAGAATTATTGTTTACAAAATTTACCTAGAGAAATTAAAGTTTCAAAAAAGAGGAACTGTAATAATCTGAACAATAAAGATTTAATTTAAAAAAAAGAGAGAGAAATTAAAGTTTCAGTCATTTTGCCCCTATAACACATGGTGCTCAAGTTCAAGTATCAATGCCGTATGCTTAACACATCACCCTTAGTTGTTCTGTTAGCATGCTGGCTTGGAGTCTTCTTAATCACTCTTTTCTTCTCCTTGATAATGTCTATACTCTGGCTTCAGCTCCCATGTGTTTTTGTGGATCCCTTTCACATTCTGAATACCAATTTCTTTTAAGATTTCCGTCAGGTAGACCACAGGCTGTTTTGTGATGTCCACCAAGTCCTTAAGATTATAATACTGATGTTTCTCAAAAGCCGAAAATAGCATGTCTAAAACACATTGCTTATCAGCTCGAGCTCGTTTTCCATCTTCTTTCTTTTTCCTTTCATATTCA
Source organism: Myotis lucifugus (assembly GCF_000147115.1). Lineage (NCBI taxonomy): Eukaryota > Metazoa > Chordata > Mammalia > Chiroptera > Vespertilionidae > Myotis > Myotis lucifugus. The sequence goes on from NW_005871139.1 coordinate 2,399,125, forward strand.
ATATTGTATTGATGATTGGCAACAGGTTTGTAATTGGTTGTTACAACTTTGTCCAGTTGTTGTGATAGCCGTACAGGTTTAGAAGATTCTATTTGCAGTCTCTTTAATCTCATGTAGTTTTCACTTGCAGCAGGTCGGCATTCAGCTCTTTGTACCACTATTCCTTCCAATGAAAGCTTATCTGATGAGCTCTCAGTAAATACTGTTAATGTTTGTCCTCCAACACTTTGCAAGACAAATGGGTGTTCTCTAGGAGCGCTGACTGAAGCTGGTTTTCCAATATCATGAATATTTACAAGATCTTCATTCAAAGTAAATGACACCCCAGTCCTTCCTTGATTCTTGGCAATCCGCAGTTTCCCGACGTCACCTCTTCCAGGGGCTTTAGCCCACTGCTGTGACAAATATTTAGGAACCTTGACCAGCCACACTCTGGTGTTCTGCTTGGCGCCGGTCAGGTCGAGTTCCCCACGCTCGGCCATGGGTCTGTTCGGAAGAGGAGTGCGACCCAAAGCAGGGCTCGGGTGCTGGGGGCTGGGTGCTCGGGTGTTGGGGACTGGGGGCGAGTGTCCGGAGCACGACGCGAGCCGTGGAGAGAGGCCCAGCTGCCAGGTAAAATTACAGAATTAATCCTCTTTTCTTTTTAGACTTAGCTTGAAAAATCACTAGAAATCATATTACCCTTTTTAGAACTAGACAGACTTACACAGTAAAAGCACATACTTTAGACAAACAAATTTAATCCTACACTACCGATACTTTTCAAGGGAAATTTAGATCAAAGCTAGAACTTTAACTGCGTGATAGCAGGCATTCAAACGCAAATTGACCACATTGTCTCTTGCCGGGCCTGAGTTGAGTCGTGCCCCGCTGGGGCGGGAAAGTCTTTCTTTGTCTGGGAATTGCTCTGGGCTACCCCCCCATCCCAGAAAGCACAGAGCCACCGGGCTGGCGCGTGCCAGAAGGGAGGCGCGGAAAGCCGGTGGGCTCCCGCGGCCACTGGGAGAGGAGGCCGGCGTGCGAGACCGGGAAGGCGCGGGGAATTCAAACCTTCCCGCCGGGGTTTGGGAGTGCTGACGGGTCATGAATGAAGTTTAAGAGATCAAGAATTTGACTACATTTAACAGAGAAATCTCGTGCCTTTGGCATAGCTTTAAGCATCTGCTAGTAGAGCTCTCCCTCTCCTGAGACCCAGAAATTACCCATTTTTACACCCAGTTAAATTATAGTTCCAAACAATACATTCCTAAAACGCCCTTAAGGTACTGTGGCGACTGCAATTACTCTGGAGTGATTTCTAATGACATGCCTAACCTCCTTGCTTTTCAGCCGCCCCCCCCCCCACCCCCTACCCCGTGCCCCACGCTGGGCGCCAGAATATAAAACACGTGGTTTACCTGGGGCTGTTTTCTCTCGGCACCACCACGGAGAAGGAGACTTGAACCGGTTCCTGCAATCTGGGAGGCAATCTGGGAGGCGCTATTGGGATTGAGAAATAATGAAAGACAGACATAAAATAGATCAAAAGCTGGGCCTGGGTGGGCTTCTGTCCTCTTCTGGCGGAGAGGCAGAAAGACCAAGTCCCAAAGCAGCGTGTTTATTTTATAGTCCCAATGACAGGAAGTTACGTCACATCTGGGTGGGCCTTCGACATCATGAGATCTATCCTCTTAACACTGGGCAGGATAGTCAAACTGGGTGGCGCCTAATCTTTTGACTGGTCACGCCCCCAAGGGAGTGGCTCTGCCTGCTCCCTGGGTCCAGCTGACATAAATTAAACCGAGTGTATTCTGATGGCCCTCAACAATCACCAAGTCAAATGATAGTTCAATTCGCCTTCTCAAGCTTCATCTTGCACACTTTAGGAGCCAAGACCGCCATGGAAAACAAGAAGCAAGTAACCCACACCTGGGACCCAGGTTATTATGTGGCTGTTACTAGGCAGTTTGTCCTCCCTATTGGTTTTTAATATAGTTTTTTTTTTTAAGTATAAACTTAATGTTTATTTATTCTTTTGATGGTTGAAGGAAGAAGTATATAAGAAAGTGGGATAGGAACTATGAGTGGGAACATTAATCAAGCATCCAATAAGGGAAATTAGAAATCAGAGGCAAAGAAAAAGAATCTCAGTTTTTCTGAACCCAATAAAGGTGGAAACTGATAGGTCAGTGAGAATCCAGTGTTATTTTAGAAGAGCAATCTGGTTGTTGGGGGACAAAGCTGCTTCTTTGGTGATGAGGGTGGGGGTTGAAATATGTGGTATTGTCTCCCAGCATTGGCTGTTGTTTCATGGCAGTTTATATGAATAGTAGAATTCAATGTTTCTTTAAATACACAAGGTTTATTTTTTTTAATGAATTCTACGTTTCTAATGATATAACTTCTGAATCAATTTAAGTGCTTTGTAAAGTTAGCTTTTTAATCTGTTAAGTTTATAGCCGATTTGTGATTGTAGTATTGGTAAATAATCTAGATTTCTAGCCTAGATCCATAGGTCCACGGATTTCTTTCTTTTAGGTTTTGTAGAGAAGGCTGCTCCTCTTTTTGGCATATTTGTGTATGCTAATGTCAAAGGAGACTTTTTGAATAATACTTAGCTATAAAAATAATATAATAACATGTAAATAATATATACGAGAGTCTCATGTATATTGATATGTAGAACCTGTCCCGAAGAGGTGGTGAGGTGACAGGAGGCAGGACTGTGCATAAGTTTCCAGGATTCCAGCACAGGCTTCTTCACACATAAAACACAAACTCACAATAATATTATTAAGAACTTTAAGATGACAACCTCAGTATCAAACTTCAAGCATGGAGCCCTGTATGGCAGCATTAGTCACATGTTCATGAAGTTGACCCTGCTAATTACATTAAAGGAATTTTCTCCAATGTAAATGATGAGGGGTCACATTCCTTATGTGTTCCTGTTGTGTAACTTATCTTGTGCAAAATGGAAGGCTCACTCACATTGGTGATATTTACAGTATTTATCTCTATTACCTAAGGAGAGAGAAATCGTCCCATACTCATTGTTACATTCATAAGATTTCTGTCCACTGTGAACGGTCTTTTGTTACCTAAGGGATGAAAGAGCAATAAATGCCTTTCAGCACTCATTGTGTTCATAGGGATTCTCCCCACTGAGTATTCTCTTATTCATGGTAAGTTTAGAACTACAGCAGAAAGATTTTCTATACTGGTTACACTCATAGGGCTTTTCTCTGGTATGGTTTGTCATGTTTCCTAAGGGTGAAGTAACACTCAAGGCTTTCCCAAAGTTACTGAGTTCCATTTTTTATTCTGTTGTATACAGTAAGGGGAAAGCTTCTTCTGAAGAGTTTTCTCTATTAATTACAATAGTGGGATTTTCTCCAGTGTGAGTTCTCATGTGCATATCAAATGAGATCCCTTCCACTCTCTTTAAAAAAAAAAAAGGTTAGTTGCAATGTGAAATCTGAGACCATATCAGTGAACTTTTCTTACCCCGTAACATAAAAAACTAATGGTCTCTCTTCTTTTACCCACACATAATTCTGTAGCCTTGCATTGTAAAATTGCAGTGCATTGGCCATTTGGAAAATATTAGTTCCTTGAGTTAGGCAGATCTTCCACAAACTGACATATTTTACTATGCATTGTCCAAAAATCATGATTGTTAATATCACCACTGATCTCAACAGGAAGTGTTGGGATGGTGTCAAATTTATTTTAGCTGATACAGCTCTTCTAAAATTTTATTTTTTGTCTACAAACTGGATTTTACCAGTAGCAATAAAGTATGTCAGTTGTTTTATATAAAATTATAGAGTCACTTTATTCATTTCTGAGAATGTTTGGTAAATACCTAACTTTGAATAATTATTGTTTGTATTTCAGTTGTTCTTTCAAGTACAAATGCTGTTTCATGAAAAAGTGGCTAATTCACCTTGCAACAAATTGCACAAAGGCTTGTCCTTGAAACAATCACTAAACTTCAGCACATAGCAGAAATGCTTTATTTGCACACAGAATGTTAAAAAGAAGGGTACTCAAGGATTGAGATGTAATAAAATGATAATTTTTTATTGCTTCATCAAAGATATTTTCAGGTTAATTGCTGAGAGATTTGCCTGGTCCTCCCAGTGTGATCACCTGGAACTCATTTCTGAAAAATTGTGCTGAAGAGTAAAAGGATGAATGCTCAATTGCCAGGCTGTCTCCATGCTTTTAAGGAATCTTGTTATTTTATTTTTAACATTCCTTTTTGTGAACCATTGTAGTCTTCCCCAAAGCCCTGAAAGTACTAGCAGGCTTATTTGCTCAAATAACTATTTTGGGGTCATTTGCATTAAAGTGGGAGGCACATAGTAGTTCAGGAGGGGAAAGGGTCTTAGAACATAAGACAAAATGAGAAGAAAAGTTCCTTTTCAGAAAAAAGAACTAGCAGTTTAAGGTCAGTGAGGGAATTGTAATAGACTGTTGAACACATTTCTGTTATCTGTTTGGAGAGAGGTAAATTGAGTCACTGCAAGATAATTGAGTCAGAAAGAACTAACACCTTGGAACTCAGGCCTGTGGATTAAGGAGAGGCAGTGAGTTACAGATGGAGGTTAGATCAGTGTGTGCTCCTAATTTTTGCTGCGCTCTGGCATGGAGTTATCCTTGGTGAAGTTAGAGCTGTATAACTCTGTATGAGGGAGTGAGATTAATTGAAATTTCTGATGTTCTTACATTTTAGTATAGTAAAGCTTGCTTATTCTCTAAATCAAACAAGTTCCTCTTGAGATCTCAGAGAAGCTTCGAGGAAGAGTCTTGTTATCAACTGAGAACAAAGCAATCTTGCTCTGGAACTTGAAGCAGAAGGATTTAAGCTTGACATTATCCCCTAGCATGCTCCCTCCCCACCAACTCCCATCCGCAACCCATAAGGCATCCAGAAATCAAGAGCTGTTGCTCTTTCTCACAATAGGGTGATGATGTCCTCTCTAAGTAATAACTTCTGGTTTATAATCAGAGACCATTCAAATTGCAAGGGATAGTTGTCTTTCTGGATCTTGGGTTGGTATCTCCTGATTAGGGGCTAAATGCTGGTTTATACTGACCCTTTTCCTAAATAAATTGGTGGTTTTTTTCTGCAGTATTTTTTTCCTTTTGGGGTACCAGAAGAAGAAGGCTTGCAAGTAGACTTATTCTAAAGAGGAAGACAAGAACTCTAAAGGATCGGTCTATGAAAAATGTCTGTCAGCTGGTTTTCTTGTTCTCTGAGCCAGCTGAATGGTAGTGAGCATTTGTTTCCTACCTCGAATTTTTGTTATCCCTGTATTACCTACAGCACATTTATACAGAAATCTATGTAGAAGTAAATGATTATATATAAATGAAAATGTTTGCCTTTTTTGCCATAGGTGTTTTTGATATGTTTTTCATATATTTATTTTTCTTTCATTTCAGGCTAATTGGCCTCCTTTATAATCACAGGGGTATTAATACAATGGTTTTTTGACTTGGTTCTTGTCCTTCAGGATGATACCATTGTGTGCAGCCAATCTGGAATTAGCTGATTGGAAGGTCAGACTTCACTTACTTTCCTCCTGCTCTCAAAGTATACAGTTTTGTCTCTTTTTTCTCCTGGTGGTTGCCCCATCCTGTGGCCACTGACCTATGCAACCAGGAAGTATAGACAGATCAAGAGACTACACAAATGGGAGAAATCCTGCTCCATGTGGCTCTGCCTCTCCGTCTGGCAACTCTTCTATGGTGCACTGTCTGTGTTAGTCCCCTCTCCTTGGAGGTCCTCAGGTTCACACTACTCTTTTAGGAGAAGGTACAGTGAATGCTCGTAGATACTCATGATTTTGAGCTGTGATTATGGAGCTAATAGAGATATGTAAGGTTGGGAGGGTCAATCTTGGAGAAAGGGAAACCAAGCAAAGTATTGTAGTTAAGAACTCAGGCCTTAGAATTAAATAGACTTCAGTTTGAATCCAAACTTGACCACTTACTGCTCTGTGACCCCTTACAGATGTGTCATTATGGTATCTGTCCTTCACATCTCAGCCCTATGCCACCTTTCCAATCTCATCTCCTGCCACATCCCTTCTCATTGTCTACTCCACCCCAACCCCCCCCAACAACACTTGTATTTTAACCAGATAGAACTGCCTGGGAGTTCGTTAAAAAGTATACCATCTGGCCCCATCCCAGCCCTAATTACTAGAATTTGCACTTTATGAAGTGTGCATTAATGTTTAAGAAGTGCAGGTCTAAGCTACTTCCTAGAACTTTGATTCCTGGAAGAAACTATGTCACAGTAGACTGTTGAGTATACGTGAATGTCCTCTGGAAAAGTATGGCATACTTTGCAATTTGAAGTATTCTTTGAATTATTCTATGAATTAGTCCCAATTAAACAGTGTCCAAATAAGAAATCCTTGAGCAGCTAGCTTCCTTGGTCCCTTCATTTCCAATCCTTTGAAATTCATCCTGCTCTGCTCTACTGGTTTTCTGGGAGTTTTCTTCTGAACCCAGAGAAAGCCTCGGCACCAGGGAGAAGTTTTAGCAGACTCAATCAAATGCCTGCTATGTATGATGAGATAGTGAGTGCTAGGTACAGGATGAGACATAGAAATTGAAAGACTGTCTGGCTCTCAGGAAATTTTTTTATTTAGTTGGAAAGACACAGTCAGAATAAAACAATTTATGCCTCTTGTCATCTACCATCACCTTCTCTGATCCATTACAATAATTACGTGATGTTGGTAGGGAAGGATTACTGCCTTGTTTTTTTTTTTTTTAAAGAAATCAGAGCCAAAGATATTAAGGGATTTATCAATGTCATATGGCTGTTGAAGAATTAAGATATGGCCCGGCCAGTGTGGTTCAGTCATTGAGTGTCAACCCAGGAACATGGAGATCGGGGTTTGATTCCCTGGTCAGGAAAACATGCCCAGGTTTTGAGCTCCATCCCCAGAAGGGGGCAGGCAGAAGGCAGCCAATCAATACTGTTTCTCTCTCATCAATGTTTCTATCCCTCTCCCTTCCTCTCTCTCTTAAAAACAATAAACATAAAAAGAAAGAAAGAAAGAGCAAAGATGAGAAAAGAAAAAAAAGAAAAGAAAAGAATTAAGATATGTATCTATGTTTTCCAGCTTCAAGTCCAGGGTTGTTGGGTGTTTGTTTGTTTGTTTGTTTTTTAAATATTGTGGCACATTATACCCTCTAATGCCAAATTAATTTAAAGTAAAGAAAGAGCAGTATAGGAGTGTAAAAGTAATTGTAGTAGTTAAGAGGAGAGAAATCATTAGCAGGATTCAGCTAGGCAGAGAAAGGGGGTGGGCAATCCAAGAAGAGGCAGTGGAGGGAGATGAGCTCAAAGGCTGTTCAACGAATAATGTTTAGACCAATGTTCTTGGGCTATTTGGAATCTGATTGTTCCAATCCAACGGAATGAGGCATCTGAACTTCCAGGCGTGGGTACCACTGTGGTGCCTTCCTTGGTGGAGAGTCCAGGAGACATGGTGCAGACACAGCTGAAGGGACTAACAGTGGGCCTTTCTAGGCGGGGTGGTGTTACGGGCCACCGCATTTACTTCTTGGAGGCATCTAGGACTTGTTTTGGACAGTTGAGAGCAGTGTCTCTCGCCTTAGGGACATATGGGTAGATGGTGTGCACTAATTTTCACAGAAAACTAGTGAACTTCAAAAAGTGGTCGACATCAAGATCAATGAGAAGTGTGAGCATAAGAGCAGGGGACAAACTCGGGAGGATTATAAAGGTGGTTCTTCCGGTGCATCTGCGTGGAAGATCTGCAGTGGTTTAGACCCAGAAGGAAGGGGTAGGTGATTCAAAGTAAAAAAGGCCCCTGCCCAGGGGGAGCTGCCAGCCCCCTCCTAGCACTGAACCTCCAGGCTGGCCCGCCTTTGTGACGTGGCCCAGCCCCCCCAGCCCGAGCTCGGTCTTTGTAGGTGAGTCCCCAACCCAGCGCCCCGCGGAGCAGAGCTGGGCCATGGCAGAGGCGACCGGGGCCGTGGCGGAGGCGGCGGAGGCCGGGGCCGGGGCTGTGGCCGGAGCCGGGGCTGTGGCTGTGACTGTGGGTGTGGCCGGAGCCGGGGCTGTGGCCGAGGCCGGGGCCGGGGCCGAGGCCGAGGCGGAGAAGGCTGAGCCCAGTGGCGGATCTCAAGGCGCTGAAGTTAAAACCCCGCAGCCCACGGGGAAAATCCTCGCGGCCCCGCCGAGGCGGGACTTGGGCTCGGTGCTCAAAGTGTCCCAGCTGCTGCTCGGAGCCATCGTCTCGCACACGGGGCTGACGGTGGCCACTCTCAGGAAGGAGCTGGGGAACGCCGGCTACCAGGTGCGCAGGAAGTGCCGGCGCCGCGCCGGCTCCGCGCGCAAGCCTGGCATCAGGAGCACTCTCATCAGGGTCAGCGGCAGCCACACCTCCGGCTACTTAAGGGTCTGGAAGCCTCCAAAGCCCAAGAGGAAGCCGGCGCCCCGCCCGAGGTCGGAGGAGGGCGTTCGGTCCTGGAGGACCCCTTCGGGGCTGCGGAGCCCCCGGAGGCGCCGCCGCGTGCGCTGCCGCAAGGCGGCCAGGAGGGCGCGGGAAGTTTGGAGACGCAACGCCAGGGTGAACAGCGCCCTGCGGAGGCTGAGGCCGAGAGTCCGGGGCCAGGTGCGCTCCAGAGCCAAGGAGGAGGGCACGAGGGCCAAGGTGATGGACGGGGGCAGAGGAAGGCCCGTGAAAGACAGGCCTCGGTCCCGAGAGAAGAGGCCCAGGGAGGAGAAGAAGCAGGAGCCCGGGAAGGCGGGAAGGCGGACCGTCCCGAGGTCAGCTTCGGTTAGAACGGGCCCAAGGGCTGCTCGCTCAGACTGCCGCAGCATCTGAAAGCCCTTGGCAGCCAGCGGGAGTCCTTGGTGTGGGAGCAACTTCCCTTCCTCCAGGCACAGAGCCTTTCCCCATAGGGTTCCAATTAGAGCCGCTCTCACACTCATGGAAATGGACAAACTATTCACAAGACCTTTCAAATCACCATATTGTGTCTGTTTCCTCTTTATCCCCTGGGGGGCGGGGTGGGGGTTGTGGAGGTGAGACCTTGTAGCAGGGACATGTGAGGTGAGGGGAGGTAAAGTCATTGAGAGTCTGTTCCTGCTACAGGACCCGGGAACATGCCTTTCAAAAGAAAACAGAAGAAAACCAGTAATTCATGGTATTAGACAGAAGTATTGAATTAATGTTAGTCACCCTAGCAACTCCATATTGAGTTTGGGGGCGAGGGCAGGTAAGGAGAGAAGTGGAGAAATCATTGGGGCAAGAGGAGACAGCCTTTAAGTTGAGTGGTCTCACTGACCCAAAGTGTTCGTACCTGAAATTCCTTTTAGGAAAAAGTCTCTTCTCCCAGAATTGATTGTAAATGACTTTCTAGATTTTTGCCCTGATGATAATTTTTAAAATGTTTTATATGTTAATCTTCCGGTAAATGAGTGTGTGTGAAGCATCTAGCACAGGGCTTGGCACAGGGTAGGTCTGTCTCATCACTGGGAGTTAAACGAGTATAAACAATTCTTGATGGAGTGATAATGTGCTATAGCAGAAAACTGCTGGATCAGTACTTAATGAGACCAGGTTCTAGTCAAAGTTCTGCCACTCGGACCTTAGCTGAATTACTGCTTAACCATTCATGGCCATGGTTTCCTTCTCTGGAAAGAAAGGAAAGGAAAGAAAGGGAAGGGGAAGGGAAGGGGAAGGGGAAGGAGAAGGGAAGGGAAGGTGAGTGGAGGGGAAGGGGAGGGGAGGGGAGGGGAGGGGAGAGGGGAAGGGGAAGGGGAAGGGAAGGGGAAGAAAAGGGGAAGGGGAAGGAAAAGGGGAAGGGGAGGGAAAGGAGGAAAGGGAAAGGGAAATGGAAGAAAGAAAGAGAGAGAGAGAGAGAGAGAGAAAGAAAAGAAAGAAGACAGAAAAGAAAGAAGAAAGAAAGAGAAGAAGAAGAAAGAAGAAGAAGAAGAAAGAAAGAAAGAGAAAGAAAGAAAGAAAATTTGGTATTAAACTAGGATGATTTTATGTGTCAGTAGAATAAGAAGGACTTAAATATCACATATGCTTTGATTGACAAAATTCAATAAGGGAATTTTCAACCCGGGAAAGTACCAACTCCTAGAGAGTAAACTATTCAGATTTATAGAATGCATATCAGAAACACAAGGAGATGGGGAAGGTTAGATAATGAATAGCTAGTTCTTTTGCTTTTCCGAAAAAACAACATGTATTGAGCACTATATATAAAATATGGAGCAAATGTATGATTCCTTTTAGTTCTGAATGTGGGAGTTAAGAATAGATGGGAGTAGTTCTCATGCCATAGGCCATGACAGGACACAGAAATGATTCCTAGGGAGCCCTGGCCAGGTAGCTCAGTTCATTGGAACACTATCCAGATATTCCAAGGTTTTGAAAGAAGCCTTGCGGGATAGAGGGTTGCTAGGAAGGGAAACAGCAGAGTAGTTGATTCAGGGAAATGATGTTTCCAGCTGAAGCCAAAGGAGTGGGGGGAAAGGGAAGCACCTTGGAGGTGCTTTTTATTCTGAAAAGAGGTGAGTGAAGGTGAGAGATGGGAAAGTGTGAGAACAACCTGGCGAGCTTGTTATTTCCCCCTGCTGTAATTAGGCATATGTGCTTTTACATTGTCTGTGAGCAGCAGAATGAAGCAAGCAGAAACAGAATCAGAATAGGGAGCCATCTGAAGAGATTAAGAAGTACAAATTGGTAGTTACAAAATAGTCATGGGGCTGTGGAGTACAGCATAGGGGATATAGTCAATAATACTGTAATAACTATGTATGGGGTGCCAGGTGGGTACTACTTATCAGGGGGACCACTTCATAAATTATATAAATATCTAACCACCCTGCTACACACCTGAAACTATTATATAGTAATATTGAATTGTATTGTAATTGAAATATAAAAATTTAAAGAAAAAAGACTAGAGAGCCATCTAAAAGAGGCAGTGAGAAACACAATTAGAACAAACTTAATCAAGTGTTCTTATGATAGCCACATGTATTGCCCCTTTATAGTCCCAGTTATTTTTACCTAAAGAACCAGATGGTCTAGAATTAGGACATCTTTTCCCTTAAGATTGGTAGGAAAGAACACTGGTAACAATTTGTTTTCTAGATTTCTTAAGAACATCACACTTTTGTTCTGTTTATATTATGATTTCTTCATTTATTAGTAAACTTACCAAATTTATTAAATGATAGACCCTGATCTTATATAACTAACAATGATCATTTCCGATTATTTTTTCATTAAGCTTTAGGGTGGCTGTGCTCTGATGAAATAGAAGAAATAACCTTAACTCATTGGCAGGCTATCAAGATTATCTAGATCCTAATCCTAGCTGGGTACTTCTGTGAAAGGAATTCCCAAGAATAGCTGATCTCATCACTAGTGTTCACTGTGACTAAGTCCTGCAATATGCTGGGCCTTTTGCTGGGAATAAAGATGGATAAAACATAATTCCCACTTTTCATTGCTCACAATATAGTGGCATATTTGGGTATTTAACTTTAGTCAGAGTAAATGGAACATCCGTGACCTCAATTCTTTGCTTCCCTTTTATCTCAACAGCCCAGTGCAATGATGATCGGAAAATTGTTGGACTTTAAAAAAAAAAAAAAAAGAAAATTGTTGGACTTTAGAGTTGTAATGAACCTTAAATGCTCTCTAGCATCAAATATTCAATGGTTATTGAAAAAAAGTTAACAAAATACAAATGGCCTTTAAAAACATGAAAAATTTGCAATTTTACTCCTAAGAGAAATGCACATTAAACAATAATTTTAACCAATCCAAAAATGTTTAGGAACCTACTCCATTGGTGAGGCTGTGGGGAAACCAGCACTCACATACAGTGTTAGTGGGAGTGTAAATCTCTGCCACCCCAATGGAGGGAATTTGGCTTTCCAAATTGCAAATTCAGATATCCTTTGACCCACCTGAACTACACTTGGGAATTTACCTTTTAGATATTAGTGCATTGGTGAAAATATTTATGTTCAATGTATTTAGTGCAGCATTGCAGCAACAACAACAAAAAGGAAATAATCTAAATAGCATGAGGAGATTGGTTAAAGCATGAAGCTTCCCTCCAGTAAAACAGCATGAAGCTGTAAGAAAAAAGGGAGATTCTCTATGTATTATTATGACAAGCTCCCCGAGATACATTAACTCGGGGGAAAAAATCAAGATGACCATACCAATGAAGGAAAATGTATTTCTTTGTATTGTATAAAGAAACTTGAAAGGATACACAAAAAACTGGTCCTCTGTTGTGAGGGGAAGGTGATGGGAATTGTAGAGGAGACACAGAAATTAGACTTTTTATTATAACTTTTTTGTATTTGTTTTCAGAATCATATAAATTGTGTAGAAATGTCCATGTAATCATCAATTACAGCTTTTTTGTTTATAAGATGATTGTGCTTTTGCATGCATTTAATTTCACCTTCATCTCAATCTCTTAGATCTTAAGTGAAAAAGCTAATGTTTAGAAAATGTACAATTTAGAAATTGACTTTTTTTTTTATCCTCACCCAAAGATGTTTTTCCATTGATTTTTAGAGAAAGTGGAAGACAGGGAAAGACAGAAATATCGACGTGTACATCCATTGGTTGCCTCCTGCACGTCCCCTGACCAGGGCCCGGGCCAGGGAGGTACATGCACTTGACCGGAATCGAACCTGGGACCTTTTGGTTCGCAGGCCGATGCTCTATCCACTGAGCCAAAGTGGTTAGGGCTAGAAATGGACTTTTAATAGTAACTTCAGTGCTCTCTTCACTACAATTATAGATGTTGAATGGGGCCTCACCATCTACTCTTTAACTCTACGAACATCTTTTTTATGTAGGTAAAGGTCAGAAGTTTAGAATTCATTCTACACTGAATGTTTTAATGATTTAGTGCAGGGGTCCTCAAACTACGGCCCGCGGGCCACATGCAAATACAAATATTGTATTTGTTCCCGTTTTGTTTTTTTACTTCAAAATAAGATATGTGCAGTGTGCATAGGAATTTGTTCTTGTTTTTTTTTAAACTATAGTCCGGCCCTCCAACGGTCTGAGGGACAGTGAACTGGCCCCCTGTTTAAAAAGTTTGAGGACCCCTGATTTAGTGGTTTCTTGCAGGATGTTCTCAAACACATTGTGGAGAGGTGTTTTCAGAACATGTGAACATTTCCATTTGTCAGTGTTCTCAAAGCAATGGAGTTCATGTGTTCTTTCTCCCCCTCTGGGGAACTCTAACATGGCAAGGCTGTCTGGTTGGGCTGGAGGTTATTCCAGCCAAAATCTAAGTGCCTAACAAGGACAGGAAGATAGGTTGTTTTGGAAATTAATATAGGGGCACATGTCAAGGAACTGAAGACTGAGGGGAGGGAGGTGTCAGTGTGAGGCCTTGGATGAGCCTGGGAAAGGCAGTGATCTGAGAGTAAGAAGGAAGTCAGGCCTTCAGCAGTCCACTGAAGCTGGCTAAGAGAACAGGCACCTCCATGAACAATCACAGCTATGTTTCTCCTCCCCCTTTTATCAAGTCCTTCCCTCCTCCCCCTTTTAGTTAGGGGAAAGACCAGACTAGTCAAAAGTTTTACTCCAAGTGACTAAGGAAGAGTGAGAGTGAACTGCAAGAAAATAGGAAAAATATGAAGCATGGAGGCAGGCAACACAACAGTCTGGCTGGTGTTGGGAAAGCTGCAGAGGGGAAGCAGCCCCCCAAACAGTAGGCATGAAGCTCTTCAAGGCAACTCCCACGCAGGAAGAGCAAAGCCTTTGGGTTGTGCCAAGGCCTGCCAAGCGGTTCCCTCTCTCTGCCCCAGTGAAGCCCCAGGGCTGGAAGGCCATGTCAGTGGGTCAAAGACTGGTGTTTCTCCCCTGCCAACTTTCCATATTTTCTCCCACGCTATTTCTTACTCTATATTCTTCATAACCTGCCAGATGCCCGACCTATTCACCCTCTAAAGTGAATGCATCTGGTGGACCAGTTCGTACCTAACCCCATCTGTGTGCATTTCCTCTGGCTCCCCCCAAATCACCAAATATTGTGAATTTGCCTGGGGGGTCATTTTGCAGTCACCACCACCAGCTGGTTCCAGACTCGGCTGTCTAAGTTTTAAGGGCTCAGCACTCTAAGGGTCTCCCAAGAGGAGACTTGGCACTTGAATAACCGAGACCAAGGGCTTCCTTAAATTTGTGCCCTAAGCCCTCACTCACCTGACCTGGCCTCCCCCTAAGGCTGGCCCAGCTCTATGCTCTGCTACCTCAGTCTCCAAGATGAGTTGAATCCCCGACTGGGGAGTGACATCTGGGAGCCAGGACTTCAGGAGGGAGGCAGAGAGGCCTATGTTGTGATGCCTTGAAGGTTTATATTTCAGGAAGGACAGTGAGGGGACTTACACATGGCTGCCCTACTTCCCCTGGGATTTCCCTGATCTGTCTTGGGTCCCTACTCTATTGCAGTTTTTGTGTTGTTTTTTTAATCAGGACTGAATTGCTGAGAATGGGGGGAGAGTAGAGAAGAGGACCAACAAAGGAAGTCAGTGACTGAGTCAATACATTCTTTATTCAATGACAGGGATCATAAAGAGCGTATTATAGATCCCTAAGGATACAGACGAAGGTCCTTCGCTGAGTAATCTGTGGGAAGTTCACAGTCCATCTGAGGGAATTGAGTCAGACAATTGCTAGAAATCTGGCAGGCACGGAGCAATTGGGCTGGATGGCAAGTAGGCATATACCCACAATGCTTCCTGGAAAAGAGCACCTTGGCGCACAGTGTCATGAGGCATGACAGGAAAGTGATGGCAGGAGAGGGCTCCGCTGAGGAACATGCTGAGTACAGGTCCATGATCACAATCTCCCAGGCCTGGAACAGCCAGTGCCTACCATGCAGCGAAGAGCTCAAAAAATGGCTTGTAGAATTGGAACTAGTTCTCAGGAGCCACAAGAGATAAAAAGGGTCTGAGTAAATCAAAATAGTGAAAAGTAAAAAGTTACATCAAGGGAAGAAGAGCCTGTAGGGAATGGAGTTGACAGTACCAGCAACTTTGGCCAAGTCCGGATATGAGAGAGAGAGATGCAGAATGGTGAGATGGCAGCTGAGCTGCTATAGCCAAGCCAAGAATTTGAGAAAAGAAAGTGGGAAGTATATGGAATGGACCCTGCTTAGTAGGCTTCAGGCTGATAGAAAAGAAACTGGACAAGAGAGAGGAACTATGATGGAAGGAAGACAGGGATTGGGAAGAACAAACACCCTCAGGAAGGTGTATTTCCCAGACAAAACAAAACAAAATACCGAACCAAACCAATCAATTTGAAAAAGAGAAGTGGGAGTTAAGAGTGTAGGAAGCTCCCCTGGCCAGTGTGGCTCAGTTGATTGGAGCGTTGTCCCATATACCAAAAGGTTGTAGGTTTGATTCCCTCCCTGCCAGGCAGGGCACATACCCAGGTGGTGGGTTCGGTCCCAGGTCAGCGTGTGTGGAGGCAGCCAATCGATGTTTCACTCTCACATTGATGTTTCTCCCTCTCTCTCTAAAATAAAATTTTAAAATAAATAAATAAATGAATAAATAAATAAATAAATAAATAAATAAAACATGTCCTTTAAAAAAGAGTGGGGGATGAGCTCCTTTTATTGGGAATATGGAAGTGCTGACAGGAAGGGAAAGAGGGAGAGAGCCTGAGGTCTGGAGCTGAAGAAAGCAGTAGCCAAGCTTTTTTCTGCCTTAGGGGAGAGGGGCTGATCACCTCCCCCAAAGAGAGGTAGGTTCATTCTAACCTTTTGGCCTTGGAGATTCCCATAGGGGTGGCAGGTTTGCAACTTTCATTTCAGCCTGTCCTCATGAGCAGGCTTAGGAGAGGAGCTGGAGGAGGTAACGATCCCTTCCTGAAGCCTGAATTGGACAGAATCTTCAAAGTAGGAGAATGTTGTGTTTTTTAAATAGGCAATTTTTAAAGATTTTTTTTTTTCACTGATTTTGACAGAAAGGGAGAGAAAGGGGGAAAGGGAGGAGAGAGAGAAACATTGATGTGAGAGCGTAACAGCAATCAACTGCCTCCTGCATGATCCCCTGTAGGGATCAAGCTTACAACCCAGGCATGTGCCCTGACTGGGAATCGAACTGGCAACCTTTCTGTGCCCAACCAACTGAGCCACACTGACCAGGGCAGAAGAATGCATTTTTGACATAGGTGCCATGGCTTAATGGGTTACAACCTCCACCTAGTAGAGTCTGGGTTCAAATCTCCCTGGAGTCACATCTTACTAAATGAGCCTGGTTCCCTCTTATGTCCTCAGGGCTCCCTGATGCTCTGCTGCCCTTGCCCATACAGTAGACCAAATCCTGGTTAGAAATTCCTTGCATAGCACCTTATTGTTCTCCAATGCATTCTGAAGTTGGAAAACCTGGGTTAAGGGCTTGGGACAGTTGGCTTTACTCCCTACCTCTGTGCTGAATGTTCACCTAGTCTGCCTCCAGGGCAACTATTAGGCCCAGAAAAGGACCAGATAACTAGCAAAGGAGGATCATTTCCTTGGTTGTCAGTTTTTCAGCTTTACAATGGATTTCCCCTCTTTGGTGTGTCTGTTCCTTTTGTCCTTTCAGATTTTTGGACCCACAAATCCTGTGTCCACTTTAGAAGCTCCAGCCCCAATCAATCACAGCAACGTGGTAGTTGCCCCACCAGTTTCTGAAACTGGTGACTGACCCAGTCCTTTCATTGATTAAAGAGTGAAGGAAGGCCTTGGAACTCAAGAGGAACAGAACCGAAAAACTAGCTTAGAGAGGTTGCAGAAAATCAATCTGACAACATATGTAAAGATCCCCTCTTTCCCCATTTGAAGTGGGTGCTGTACCGCTGATTGAAATGGAATTTGAATCTCTGAGCCAGAGGTTCTTAAACATTAGCATACCTCAGAGATCCAGAAAGACGGGCTAAAAGACTAATTGCTGGGCTCCCCTGCATTACCCCATCCCTAGTTTCTGATTCAGTGTGTTTGGGGTAGAGCCTGAGAATTTGCATTTCTAAAACAAGCTGCCAGATGATATTGATGCTGCTGGACCAAAGATCACACATTTTGAGAGCGTAGGCCTATTAGAGCATTCCAGGGAAAAGAAAGAAATTTTGCCAGCTCAGGATCTCTAAGAGGTCTAAGAGAATAGATTTTACTTTTCTGTTACTGCCTAGTCCCACTCACTCCCATCCAGAGATGGAAAGAACCTATCTTCTGGTACCTATGGTTCTGCGTCAGGGCTCACCCTGTCCTTGATATAAATAGATAACAGCAGTTTGATTGCACAAGTGCTGGAAAGGGAAGGATTTTGTCCCAAATTATATCACCCCTTCAGCTCCCTAAAGGCATAACATCATTTTAACAGGGGAAAAGATTTTCCTTCCACTTCCACTACCAGATATCAGAACACTTAAAATGTAAACAGATCTGGGTAAAGCTAACACTTTGGGTCACGTTCTCCTGTGGAAGGGATTCTTTACAGAGATACTTTGATGGGATGCAAAGGGGAAGATACCTGCGCCCTGAATAGAGGTACCACAGAGGGGAAAAGGTGACAGGTTTCTTATATGGGACTTCCCTATTTTACATTTTGCCCAGAGAGAACACAGAGACATTTTTTATTTAAAGCAGTTAGGATGGACATGTGGCAGAGGCCGTTGGAAGATGGGAGTTTGAGGCTGATTCCCTGTGGGAAAAATCATTCAAATCTACTTGATGGCTGTTGCTTATTTTATTTTTTGTCCAAAGGAAGTGGTGTTGGACCGAGGTAGAGAAGAAGAGTGGTACACCGGAAATGACCTAAAGGGATGCCCCTTCTGCAGAAGACCCTTAGACTCCATGATGCCTTTCAGTTGGGTGCTATGACTGCACCTACACTTTAGGGGCTTCACTTTCTAGCCTTACAATTACTAAAACAGATTAAAGGCTGGAGGTTAACATCTAATTATTAAGAGTGTGATCTGATAGTATGGAGAGTCACCTCCTACAAGTCTTTAAAACAATGTTTGTGAGGAGCTGGACTTGTTAGTATACCATATCTTTAAGAAAAAAATAGAGTAGATTGTAAGCAATACCCTTCTAGTCATTATAGACCAGACTATTCTTATATCCTACTGCCTCTGGTATCTTATTCCTTGAAATATTTAGTGACCATTGCCTTGTACTTCTTGACATAAATATACTATAATGACCTTTCTTTGACCCCAGTTTAAGTGATTCCATGGGTAGACTAAATGTGTATGAAAAACTGAGTGAATTGCTAATGTATATTTTTTCAAAAATGAGTTCCTGGTTTTTATCAGATCTTCAAAACAGTATGTGATCCAAAACAGGTTCTGAACCACTGCTTAATAGAGCTGATTTGCATGAATGAATGAGGCAGAGTGGGAGGGTAAAAGAAGTGGCATAGTCCAGTTTTACTACTGGAAGGAAATACTTTTCTATTCCTTGAGGCATCTCCTAATACTGATCCTAGAACACTCCTGTCTATGAGAACCTAGAACAAGGCGCCTTACAAAGGACTGGCCATTTTGCTCTAGTCATATCAATACAAGCAAGAGAAGTGCATACCAGGCAAAGAAGGAAGACTGCTCTGAGCAGCAGAAGGCAGGGACTGGGCTGATCAAGTCATATCCACTCTAAGAAGCCCATTCAGCAAAATGACCTTATTTTCAAGTCCATATGGGCCCAGGGCTCTGAGGAGCTGTGATTCACCCCATGTTCCCTAAGCAAATGGGACAGTCATGAAATTAGACTGTTGCAGCTCACTTTATTACCTCTCTGGTTAATTCCACCAATTGTGGTTGAAAGATAAGTCTATTAAGGAAAAACCAGAATTTAAGCATTAAAGAGAAAAATACTGACTTTCATCCTCTTTGCTCCTCTCCACGCCTCTCCCTCCCTAACCCCAAACTGCTCTTACATACAAGATAATTAAATTATAACACTGGTATTAACACATCATCAATAAAGAGAAACAATGATCAACTCATCAACGCACAGATGCTAGAATATTATGCAAGTCCTGGAGTTAAGAGTCTTAGCATGGTCACTTTCCCAGAATTGTGAGGAAAACCAACTGGAAAGCTCATTACCCTGCATCAGCTGCAAAACTAAACCACAGCCATTTCCCCCAAAGTTCTGTTTTGGAGAGAATAAGATCCTCAAGAATAACTCTGCCCCCTTGATGAGGCCATCAAAGTCAAACAAGAGTAATGAAAACAACCTGTAAGCACTGTGATTCCTGCCCTAATTTCTCAGCACTTAAAACAAGACAAGGAAACACACCACACAACAAAAACAAAAAACCCTCACTCAGCATAAAGCTTCTATATGCATCTTGCTTGAAATCAACAAGAAAGAGCCCACCTCACTGAGGATGTTTCTTTCTCTCTCCCCCCAAGCAAAAAGAATCTGTGGCCCAGAGATTCGGACATGGAATATATATCCACTTGTCTTGATCTCAGTGACATTCAAGAAGTCTTTATACCTCAATTTCCACAACACTACCCATCACATAATCCTTTCCACTAGGGCTCCCTTAATAGATCAGCTTACTTCCTATCTTGAAACAAAACAAAAACCCCATAAAATCCCCACTACCCTCATCACCAGAACACAGTCCCTAGAAAATCTAGCTTTTACAGTTTGCACTTTGCATGCTCTCTTCAAAGACCCTGCACACAGATACACATCGACACATAAAGACACAGTCAAGAGAAGAGGGGGACTGTCCAAGGAGATGAAGTTTTTTCTTCTGTGTGAGTCTGGATTACTTGGGAGTATAAGGTCCATCTCTTAGCATGGTAGTATGATCTCTCAGCTGGATATACATATGTGCAGGATAAAGGACTAGGAATCATGGGTGAAAAGGTTATTATTTCTATTTTTCATCAGGTGGGGTTGAGAGGTGTGGATGTATATTTGGATGATTGAGGAAAAGGTGATGGACCCACACAGGAATGAGATCTGCCCTTCAGCTTTCACTTGGATAAAAAAGGGGTCTCTTTTCTGTTTCCTCATTACTCTAACCCAGTGTTATCAGAGCGTTTCATGGAGTCACCAGTTCTGTGGGATGTGAGATAGAAAGAATACTGAGGTCAAATACATTTAGGAAACATTGCATTAAGAGGCTAAAATTTGCTTTACTGCATACATTTTCAGAGCCTTTAATATGCCAACATGGTCTTTCTCTCTCTCCATATATAATGTAAAGAGAATATAAGAGTTATAGTATACAGTGGTGATACTAAAAATATTTAACAACTGGTATGGCATAGGCTCCAATCACATCAGAATGGACCTCAGCCATAAACCGCTGGTACCACTGTACCCTTGAGAATGGGCTCAGGCTGAATATCAGCCCATGTAGTAAGCATTGTTTCCCAAAAATTTTGCCCAAAGAACTCTATTTTATGTGGTATCTCACAGAAGTGGTGAAAAATGCTCTGGCCCATGCTGAAACCTCATCTTTCTAGGGATGAGGCCAGGGCTCATGATCCTGGCCATCGGGGGCAGGAGAGGGGCAGCTCTGGCAGAGACTCCTGGCAGCACCAGCTGATAGATGTGACCACAGCTACAGCAAAAACAGAAATCAGAAGACAGATGTCCCTCTGTCCCAGCTGCTCCTGGGACTCTGTCCCTGATGGGTCAGCAGGTGCCTGTCCAGGTGATGTTTACGGCCAAAGCTCTTCTCACAGCGAGGGCACTGGAAGGGCTTCTCCCCAGTGTGGGTTAGCCAGTGTCTCACCAGGTGGTGCCGTCGGCCAAAGCTCTTCCCACACTCAGTGCACACGTGGCACTTTGGCACCGGTGGGGTGTGCTGCCGTTTCCTAGCCCCAGGGCTCTCTCCAGCTTCTTGGCCTTTGCAGGATTTGCCTTCCGCATGCATTCTCTGGTGGCTGGCCAGATGGGAGCTGCATCGGAAATTCTTGCCACACTCAGAACACCTGCTGGGCTTGTCGTGCATGTGGGTTTTCTGGTGCCGGATCAGGTGATGTCTTCGCCCAAAGCTCTTTTCACACTTGAGGCAGCTATAGGGCCTCTCCCCGGTGTGAGTTTGCTGGTGCCTGGCAAGGTGGGAGCCCCACACAAACTGTTTCCCACACTGGGGGCATGTGTGTGGTCTTAACAGGGAATCCATCTCTGTGCTACACAGAAGACTTGAGAAGCTCTCTTCCTGAAGAAATGGTGGGCCCAGGAGCATTCCTCTGGAGCTTCTGGGCATGGAATCCCAGCTCTCCTCCTGCTCCGGGTTCCAGAGAACAGTATCTTCAGACACACTAGATAACATTCTGGGAGGTTCTGCTTCTAGTTCAGGGGTATCCCCCTCATGCTCACTTCCATCTCCTGTGGAGAAGGGAAAATACCAACCCCAAGATGGGAGTCACCAGAGGGACCTCAGGACCCAAGTCACAGGTGAGGTTATATGATGTCTGTTAGGGCCTAAACCTCACCCAACAAGGACTGAGAGAACAGATTGTAATGTTGTACAAGACAGTGCAAGAGGTGTAGAAGTTAGAAGCCTAGGCTTAGGAGACAGACTACCTAATTTTGAATCTCAGCTTTCCTACTTAATTTCTGTTAGTCTTCATTTCTTTTGTAAAATGTAAATAATTATAAGATAGATAGCACAGTATCTGCACATAGTAACCACTTAGTAAATGGTCTGTGCTATTGTGATTATTTATTTATTACTGTTACTTATTTACCACTGATCTTTACTATTAATTACCATCTTCCTGCCTAAGCATAAATGGAGAGTTAAGGAATGTGCTGCAGTCATCACGGGCTGGCTGGCCACCTGTCAACAATACCAGAGACACTGCAGAAGCCCTTTCTGTAAGAGGTGGGAAGTTGAACAACAACAACACCAACAGTCATAGCAGCAACTAGTGTTTATTGAGTGCTTTTTATGTACCTTGTGGTATTGTTCTATTATGTTAACATATTTAAATCTCATAATAACGTATAGGTGAGGAACCCAAAGAGAGGTTAATCATTTTTCTAAGGTCCTGAATTCAAATCCACGAAGTTTAGCTCCAGAAACCTGCCTTCTAAAACCTTTCCGCTATACTGTCTTGCTTTTGAAAAAAAAGACCTCTAAACCTTTTGATTCTACAGCTCTCCAAGGCAGAGGAAAGATTAGAGCAGCGGTTCTCAACCTGTGGGTTGCGACCCCTTTGGCGGCCAAACGACCCTTTCACAGGGGTCACCTAAGACCATCCTGCATATCAGATATTTACATTACGATTCATAACAGTAGCAACATTACAGTTATGAAGTAGCAACGAAAATAATTTTATGGTTGGGTCACAACATGAGGAACTGTACTTAAAGGGTCAGAAGGTTGAGAACCACTGGATTAGAGGGACATGGAATGATCACATTCCAAGAGGGATGAAGGCCATGCCTGAAAGTCCACTCAAGGCTCTTACCTGTATATGTTACCCTCAGGATGTCCCTCTCCTCTAAGTCCTGTGGGTCAGGGACCCACTGTTCCTCCCCTCCTTCTACTTGAGAAAGCATGTCCAGCTTAGGAATTGGAAATCCTGCCCATGGGAAAGGAAAATAGGGATGTCAATTAGTACAACGGTAATTCTATATTTCTGAGAAAAGCTGTTTCCTATATTATTCCTTAGAACTCTAGATAAAAGGCCAGATACAAGCTTCACCCTCCTCATCCCCTCCCATTTTTTAAGTTGCTCTTCTTTCCCCTTCCTCCCCCCCAGAAAATCACACACTATTCCCCAATGTGTGTGTTCTCTGCCACTTATATTTCAAATATTCCCAACCCAAGTGTCCTTTCTGGTCACAACTTCATTTATTTAGCTCTAACACAGCTCTCTCTCCATCCCTCCCCCTCCTCAACTCCCATCTTTCCCTAGATGGTTTCTGAGTTTCCAAGGACTCAGTTCTATCTCTTAGATGTCCTGCTCTCTGTTTTGTAAGAACCTGCAAATTCCCAACTGAGAGGAGCCTAAAGTTCTCTTCTCCATGATTCAGCATTATTTTACTGCTGTCTTTAAAAATGATGCCTCACTTCTATTCTCCTTGAATTAGTCCTAGTGCTCTTTTTCTGGTGGAAGGAAGACAGATCCCCTGACAAGTGAGGAACCCTTGACAGACACTATCCAACATGCTAAAGCACAGGGCTCGTCCTCCCAGAGGACAATCTTTTAGTGGCTGGGGAAGATCATGCTTACTTAGCGAGACCACTATCCCACAGTTTTCTTGCATGACATATTCTCCATAAAAGTCTGTCTGAGAAGGGTCCAGGCTCCGCCACTCCTCCTGAGAGAAGCACAGTGACACATCCTTGATGGTTACCAGGCCCTGAAACAAAATGTGGCATCATCTGTCACCAGCTGTTCCTTAAGGAAAATGTGATCCCAATATAAAAGGATGGGGCAGTAGAAGAGAGAGGGCAAGAGAATATCTGGAAAAATAATTACCCAGTGGCCCCTGGGTAGGCCCCTGGGTGAAGGGGAAATGAGGAGAGGGGTAAAGGTAAGGTCAGTAAGTGAGGTTAGTGTCTCCAGAGGAGTCTCCCAAATGG
This sequence comes from Myotis lucifugus, assembly GCF_000147115.1. NCBI lineage: Eukaryota > Metazoa > Chordata > Mammalia > Chiroptera > Vespertilionidae > Myotis > Myotis lucifugus. The sequence goes on from NW_005871139.1 coordinate 2,422,724, forward strand.
GACTAAAAGTCGGAGACACCAGAAAATCATTGCTCTCTCTGTTTAACTGTATGTGTCTGCCCAGTCTCTTCTCACCGGCCTTATTATTTCCATTGAAAAAATTGTGTATTATGCTCTCCTTCCTCCACTTGACCATTCCTTTTCGATCAGCACAAAATGATATAGATATGAGAAGGACACATATGTAATACCTTAATCAATAAAGAAAAAAATTTTTTTAAAGGATGTAGATAAAACATTCACCCTCACACCCACCACCATGCCATATCCTTATCTTCCGAGGCAGCATAGTATGGTGTTTAGGAGTCCAGATTCTGGAGCCAAATAACTCCTAGCTCTGCCATTTACTAGCATTATGGCCTTACACACATGCCTTAGTCTCTTCTTGCCCTTTTCCATAAATGCCCCATCATCCACCCAATCTTGCCCACTTTATGCTCTTCCAAGCTTCCTTCAGGTTCTCTTTTCCTAATCTTCACAAATTTATCTCTTAAAGAATATTAATGAATTGTTCTTAAAATCTCCCTGTGGATAGCACAGCCATCTAATAAAAACAAGCACACACCTAACTTCTAGGAATTCTCCTCTTCTTGTTATATCTTCATTCATTTTTAAAGGATATCTTGAGCCTCTTGGAAAGGGATAGAATCTATTCACTTATAAGATGAACATACTATTCGTGATCATGTGAAATAACAACTCAGTGGGAGGATGCTAAGGCTTACAGAAAGGCAGCAGTGATGAGACCCCTGGGAGAGGCCAAAGGCAGCACACAGCCCACCTGTGATCCGGCTGCAAGAAGTGCAGCTGCCATCTCCCAATCTCCGGTGCTCCCCTCCTGGGGAACGGCAGGAACCCAGGGAGCCGACTGAGCTGGTGAGGGGAGAAAGGAACCATTAGAGGTGTACCATTCATCCTTTCCCAATAAGAGCCTAGGCCCCATTTTAGAGGGGCTTAAGGGTCATGGTTTTTCTCTATCTATGCCCATTGGTAAAACTCAAATGCAGAAATATAGAAGAAGAGACCTTCGCTCAAAATGTTCGGTAAGGGTATTGAGTGGCTTTTAGTAGATCTTTCCTGTCATCCATCTCTACCACAGTGGCTATGGTATGAATTTATATTATTTAAATGTAATTTTCATCTTGTAAAGTGTATCTTACTGGGTGTGTTCTCCAATAGTAATCAGTGTTGCTGTCACTTCCTTAGTGTCCCACATTTGGTACCACTAAGATGCACTTGCAACATGTGGAGGGAGTGGTTATGTAAGAAATGGAGAAAACCCAGTTGTGTGGCATGCAGAATACAGGAGCTCCTTATATTCCTGTGACCAGGGCCAAGGAAGAATGGACTAGCTGTGATATTGATTATGCTGTTCAGTTCAAGGCAACTGGGGATTTTCAACTCTACTTTCTGAACAGAGATTAGGAGACTACTCTGCACTGTGCTCCCCCCACACACATCCTCCAGACTCTCACCCTTTTCCTGAAGGGACTGTGGCTCTTCTTCAAGGTCACAGCACAAGTGTTCCAGTGGCCCCGGTGCCATTCTCCATGGCCCCTCCTCTTGGCTTCCCCTTTCCACCTGGGGCTCTGCTCCATCCAGCTGGACATTCATCGACTCCCATCCTGGCCCTAGGGCTGCTGTCTGTTCTGAAAGCATTTTTGCTGCGAACCCAAATTGTGACCTGGAACAAATTCATATCAACAGTTCCCATGAAAATGGAAAGGGATGATATTCCTAAGGGAGTTAGGGAGACAGCCAAGGGATAAAAGATGGAACTAGATAATAAGAGCTTGATGGAAGATGAACTTTAAAAGCTTGATATAGTCCAATCAACTGAGCCTGAGCCAAGCTTCTTGCAGGAACTAAGAAATGAACAGGTGCCACAGAGCAAACTCACTAATGGCTATTTTGGGAACTTTGTGATAGAAATAGAATATCCCTGAAGGCTACAAGAACTTCATTTAAGAAAAATAAAGTTCTAATGGAACAATCCTGGAAATTCAAAAGCTATCCATTAATTCCAACCACTGAAAATACAGTAAACAATCTGGAAACATGCAGGAAGGAATGCACACAGACTTGCACCCAACAAAAATGGATATAATCACTTATAAGATTTTCTGCCACAAATTCCATTCACATTGATTAGTTTAGAATGAAATTATTACTATACGTAAAAGTCCCAGCCAAAGCATGTATTTATGTCAAGAGCACTTTTGTTTCTAACAGAAACAAAACAAAAGTGAAGAAAACAGGAAATATGGCCATTGGGGAAAAGTTAAAAACATGGACATAGTTTTGTGTTGGTTAAGGAAGACTAATGAATGATACTACAATGAATAAAAAGAGAAACGTTTTCGATTTCTATAGAGATCTCGTGTGTGTGTGTGTGTGTGTGTGTGTGTGTGTGTGTGTGTGTGTTTTAAGATCCTCACCCAAGGACATGCTTATTGACTTTGGAAAGAGAGAGAGGCAGGAGGGAAGAAGGAAGGGGGGATGGAGGGAGGGAGAGAGGGAGGGAGAGAGGGAGAAAGAAACATCCATGTGAGAGAGAAACACCAAGCATGTGAGAGAGAACCATCGATCGGTGTACAAGACGATGCTCCAACTAACTGAGCCACACCGGCCAGGGCCAGATCTCTTCTTTTGATGACGAGAGAAGAGGTTTAAGTTTTTTTTAAATTCTTCCTAATAATCCAGCAGCGTGCAGGACTGGGTGTGTGGGCTCTCCTTTTCTCTGGACATCTTAAGAGCAGGACAGGTCCCACCTGTGTTGTGATACAGGCCTTGCTGTCTTATGACAGAGAAACAGTCTATGACACTTCACAGAGTCAGTCCCTTGCTCCTTGGCAGAGCTTTGGTAACTACTCTGGCTCACTCATGTCTACCCAACAACATCTGCAAGAACCCAAGATCCCAGGATGGGTAATGACAGATATCAAGCTGTTTATTTTCTTGCCATTTCTCTTTGACAAAAGAGGTAGGTGGGAACCCTAAGCCCAATGCACAGAAAGGGAACAAATTCCCCAGACGCCCCAGGGCCTCACGGGAGCATCCTGGACTGAGTCCCCGTTTAGGTTTCCTTTTCAGAGACATCTCCTAAGAAAGGAAAATTCCCAATAGAGCAAGAAAGAGAAACGTCCATTTTCGTTCTCTCCTCTGAGTTCTGGCCCCTGTATCCGCTCCACTTCTAACGTAGAAGGCACCAATGCATCCTCTTCACCAGAGGTCCTCCCTGTTCTCTAGCTCCCTTCACAAGTCCTCCCCCAGGACTTCACCTCGAGCTAAGTATCTGGGCACCTGCCTCAAACCTACTTCTCCACCATCTCCCAGCAGCAGGGTCCCTGGAGAGGAGGCCTCTCCCGCAGAGCCCACGGGGCCAGCTGTGAGCCCCCGCAGACCACTGACCACACCGGCGCAAGTGCTGGCAAAAACCTCGGCACAGGGGGGAGGGCGGAGGCGCCTGTCCACGGCCTGCACCTCCCCAGATGTTCGCGCTCTCGGAGCACGCACCTGGCGGTTCAGGTGTCCGCCCTAACCGCTTTCTCCGGTCCCAGGATGACCCCAGGCCTAACTGGAGTCGGGTTCTCGGTTTTCCACTCCCTCCTCTTTCTCACAGATCTGGGGGGCGGGGGGAGGAGGGCGTGGCCGGCACCTGCAGAAGTTAGTTTTTGCAGCCAGTGCAGCTGGACCGAGAAAGGGCCACGGAATTGAAACGCGTCGCCCAAGGGCACAGGGACGAGCGCGCTCGGCGGAGAGCCTGGCCCCCGCCCCGGGCGGGCGTCGGCCGCTGGCGCCGCTCCGGGGTAGGGTGGCTTCCTCCCTCCTCTGGTCGCCGTGCCCCGGAGGGTCCGATTTCAGAGTCTCCGAGGCGGGCGGAGCGGGAGCCGGGGAGGGGGGGTCAGAAGACAGGGTTCCCGAGACCTGGGGCAAGAGCGAGGGAAGAGAAAGGGCCCCGGGCAACCTGCGCGCGAGTGACAGCGACGCCGGGGGACGAGGGACACGGGGCGGCGGGCGGGCAACCATGTCGGGGGGGTGTGGGGGCCGACCCCGGGGAAGGCAGCGACCCGGAGCCGCGGCGCTTCTCCTCCCCGCCCCCACGGGTGACCGGCCCCCACCCGCCGCCCCGGGGAGCCAGGCGTCCCTCCCTCCACTC
>NW_005871139.1:2428680-2431880 GCF_000147115.1 Myotis lucifugus
AATATACTTCGCACTGGGAGCAAAGGAGTGAACATGTATGGGAGAGAGGTCAGAGAAGAGCTTGCAGAAGTCTGAGGCAGAAGAGTGGGGAGGGCTCCGTAATGAGGAGGAGGAGAATGTGCTAGACATGCACTTGGGAAAGGGTATAGAGCAGATTCTAGAGCAGATTCTAGGATATGGGGGGAGGGGGGAGTGTTAGAATCAAGATTTGTATCTCAGGTCCTGGAACTAAGTCCAGGGGTTGTTTTCATTGATGTTAGCCCTGGTGAGAAATACGGGGTGTATTACTAACAATAGGGCAGGCTAACCATACCAGATCTCTGTGGCTTAACACAATCAAGGCCTATGTTTCACACAAGTCAGAGTGTGTAGTGGGGCCAGTGGGTGGGGTGTCTATTTCAGGCTGCTTCTATCTTGTGGCTCCACATCCCCTGTTGCCTTGGAATCATCCAATCGATAGGCCTCAGATAAGGGAGGAGAGCTGTGCCTGAGGTATCAGGGGCCAGCCCTGGAAATGGTGTACATGTTTTCACCCTATTCCCTTAGCCAGAATTCAGGTGTGTGGTCACATGGCCCAGCCTAACTGCAGGGGTGGCTGGGAAGTGAAGTGTGTGTGCCTAGTGGAAAAGGAAATGGGGTTTGATGAACACTTAGCATTGCCTCTGCCACACAGTATTAAATTGAACATAACCAAGTACCTAAATCTGACTTTACCTGAAAGGAATATTTGGGGAGAGCTGGCAGGTAGATATATATGAGAAACAGCATAGACTCTCTTCTTTGGGAAATAAACTGATGTGAGATTGTATCCAAAACAAACAAAACTGAGAAAAGTAAGCTTTGGCCAAATGGCACCATAATGAGTCATTAATATTTAATAAATATCTACTTTATGCCAGAACCTTCTCTTAAACATCACCTGGGGGGGGGGGGTGAAATACCTTTATATTATGCTTTTAATGTGTCATCTCTTTAGCTGTTAATCAAGAAACTGTGAGGTGTAGATATTATCTCAGCATGAGTTCAGGGGCATTTAGTGAGCCAAAAAGCAAAATTGGGAATTGGGCCTGGCCTTAGACTTATAATCTGGTGCATCAGTCACCAGAGTGGTATCTTAACTTTTACAGTAATATATGGACAAGTCCAAACTCCTACATACTAGTAATGTTACAAGGTGGAGTAATTAAGCATGCACTGAGTAGTTGGCAGCTGATTCCATCTTTTTAAGACTTACTGGTGGAATTGTTTCAAGATCAGCTTTGAAGGCAACATGTAGGAAGAGCATCTTGGATAGAATTAGAAGGGAGAAATGGACATGCTGTGCGGCATGCTATGGGATGAAGAACAGAATTGTGGGGATGTCTAGAGTATAGAAAAAAATGAAATGGGGAAATTGACAGAAAGATTAGACAGTGGGTCAAGGATTTTTATTTGCCATGTCAAGTAATAGGGAGTCACTATATTTAGTACTATAAGGAAGTGATATACCCGATGGGTCTAATTATACCATTTTTGGTCCTTGGCTGCCCTGCTGATAGAGTTTGGAACAACAGAATGGGATGAACTAGCCAGATTCTAGCAGGTGGAATACAGAGTTCCTTGGAACACAGCAATGTTCTTCCTGGGGCTCAGGAAGAGCCCCCCAGACACTTAAGGTTCCAAGTTCTCTACAGGACTTGAAAAAACCTTAAGAGATTGAGTCTCTTGCCTGTCAGTCTTGGCTCCTTCATTTCTGAACTTTTGTTCTGATGTGGTTTGAATAAGAAAGTGTTCACCAATTTGGGATTGTGTTATAAAAGTTCCTTTATTAGTCTTATTTTTTTGTAATGAATTATCAGCTTGGCTTATAAAAGCCTGTTTCTCCATAATGAAACCATACCTTCAATTACTAATTAGGACCTAACCACCATTTATGACACTGCTTTTCTTCCATTCAAAGTTTTGAAGCTTGACGTCAGAGATGAATTTTCTATCCACAGAGCAGTGGAAATTTTTGCTTCCTCTATGTCCATGACTATAAAGGAAAGAGGAAGGCTGAGGGAAGTTTCAGGTTAGGACTCCTGTGGAGAGAAAGGGTAAGGGCCTCTCTAGTCAGTAGTTAATAATTATAACTAACATTTGTAGAACACTTTACAATGTACAAAGTGCTTTTGTGTACATGTGATCTTCACAACTCAATGAGTTAAATTATCTTTATCCCTAGTTTAAGGTTAAGGAAATAGTGGTTCAGCCATTTAAAATTGTAGAACCTCTACTTTTTATTTCTATAATCTTGGGCAGACTTGTGTGTGTGTGTGTTTGTGTGTGTGTGTGTGTGTGTGTGTGTGTGTGTGTTAATAAAATGGATGTCATTATACATACTTTGTCAGGTTGTTTTGAAAGTAAATAAGATGATGTAAATAAACAACTTAATGCATAGTAAGAATTCAATAAATTATAGGAATTGAAGCTGGATAATGGGTGAAAAGAGGACTTTAGTAGGATGATGGACAGTGCCAAGATGGGATGAAAAATAAATGTATTCTTTTTAAAAATATATATTTTATTGATTTTTTACAGAGAGGAAGGGAGAGGGATAGAGAGTTAGAAACATCAATGAGAGAGAAACATCGATCAGCTGCCTCCTGCACACCCTCCACTGGGGATGTGCCCACAACCAAGGTACATGCCCTTGACTGGAATTGAACCCAGGACCCTTCAATCCGCAGGCCGACGCTCTATCCACTGAGCCAAACCGGTCAGGGCGATAAATGTATTCTTGAGTCTCAATGAGGTAGACCGACTATTGGAATGGAGTGAGCTGAAGATGTAGGTGGCAAAGTGGGGTGCTTGAACTGGAGATAGGGAGGGGTTGCAGTTGTTGGTAATGACTATGAGAGTGAGTTTCTGCAGTGATGGAAAATATCATTTAAGGTAAGAGAAAGTCAAGGAGCTGAGAGGCTAGGGAGTTAGGTGGGATAGTATTCAAAGTATTTAACTACTGGTAATAGCATGGACATGAATCCATCAAAATGAATGTAGGTTAAAGCGCTGGTGCCGGGTCCTGGAGGCGCCAAGGGCTGTGAAAAATATTTCAGTATTTTAATAATCATACTTGTGCAATTTAACCCAGGGCATAAGATGAATTGTCCACATAGATATTGAAGTCACCAGGAATGATGATGGAGTTGTGGAGAGTGAAATAGCAATCCAGTGGAGGG
>NW_005871139.1:2432762-2435037 GCF_000147115.1 Myotis lucifugus
GTCTTCTCACTGTGTCCTCACATGGTGGAAGGGGTGAGGGAACTCTCTGGTATCTCTTTTATGAGGGCACTAATCCCATTCGTGAGGGCTTTGCCTTCAAGATATAATCACCTCCTGCAGGCCCACCTCCAAATACCATCACATTGAGGGTTAGGTTTCAACATATGAATATTGGGTGGGGAGAGACACAAACATTCAGTCTATAGCAAGGGATTGTGTTAATGACCAACCCTAAATTCCAGAGGTCTCAGTGGAAGGAGTTAGAGCAGTGATGGTGAACCTTTTGAGCACGGCATGTCAGCATTTTGAAAAACCCTAACTTAACTCTGGTGCCATGTCACATATAGAAATTTTTTGATATTTGCAACCATAGTAAAACAAAGACTTATATTTTTATATTTATTTTATATATTTAAATGCCATTTAACACAGAAAAATCTACCAAAAAAAATGAGTTCCCGTGTCACCTCTGACATGCGTGTCATAGGTTCGCCATCACTGAGTTAGAGGCTGTTTTGGGGGTTAGAGTTTGATTCAAATTGGGCAATGTAGGGACTATACTAGGGCAAGAATCTTCATGGTGAGGGATGGCCTGGAGGCAAAGGATTCCTGTGGTGAGTGTTGTAAGCAGAGATATAGGGCATGCTGGAATTAGCACTCTAATTATAGCCCCCTTCTTGAGACTGGTCTCTTTGTCAGCTTGTCAGTGATGAGGTGAGGTGTAACGGTTGGTGGGGCTTGAGAAGATGAGGTGTGTGTGGTAGGATGATGACTTCACCAGAAGTGTGCTGAGCTGTGTGGGTCTTCTTCAATCCTATTGTGGACTGAGTTAGGCTAGAGGGGCTATCTTTCCAAAAGTGTCAGAGCTCTGAGGGCCTCTGAAATCCTGCTTGACAATGGGTGGTGGTGGTGGCAAGGCTTAACAAGTTCTGTGGCTTACATTTAAATCCTCCTGTCCTTGATATTGAGGGGGAGGGAAGAAGTGGCCTTACAAGATGGTAACAGTTTATTGTGTGCTCTTTAAGTAGGACATTTTTAATTAAAAAGACTCAGTGTGGCTCAGAAGTTAGAGTCTCAGTTCCTGGACCAGAGGGTCTCAGGTTTGATTCCCAGTCAAGGGCATGTACCTGGGTTGCAGGTTCAATCCCTGGCCCCGGTTGGTGTGCGTGCAGGAGGCAACCAATTGATGTGTCTCTCTCACATTGATCTCTCTCCTCTCTCTCTCTCTTTCTTCCTGCTTCCTCCCTTCCACTCTCTCTTAAAAATCAGTGGAAAATAATATCCTCTAGTGAGGATTAACAAAACAAAAAAGACTGCTAAATTAAATAGTGGGCATAAAGATGTGCTAGAAATAGCACTAAACTAAGAACTAAAATAAAAGAGTTGGTTTTTTAGTTCTGGCTGTGCTTCTGGGTGACATATTAGAGCCTTAACCTCATCTATCAAATTGGTATTAATGTCACTCTTCTTTTCCCGAAAAGCTGTTGTGAGAATTAAATTAAGTGAAAATGTAGACATACGGTGTAAAACTTGTGAAGCACTAGTCAAAGGCAAGATGTTGGTAATGGGCTTTACTTGGCAGAAATAATTTGTAGTCAGTGCAAATAGTGGACCGATGTAGGGAGCTGTCAGTTAGTAACAACTGGTGTTGTAATCAGGTTAAGGCTAGATGTTTTATAAGATTTTAAGATTTTTTTTTTGATGGTGAGACACAACTCAAAGACAGATAGATGAAAGGCAGAACTCTTTGTTACCTACAGCTGCAAACCAGAGAATGCTGTCATGCAGGGTCACAAAGGGGGTTGCACCCAAGGACAGGGTAACAGTGAGCTGGAACTGCAGGAGGTGCTTATGTATGGCAAACAGAATAAAGTTAGCGAGGATGGAGTTAGCTAGGTTTCACAGGCTTCCTGGGAATTGTGTATCTATACTAATAATAGGGTAATATGCAAATTGGTTGGGACACAGTCACGGTAATGACCAATCAGCAGGCTGCGTGCACAGCAGGTGCGGGTGGGCGGGGACTTGAAGCATCAGGGATGGGGGCGGGGCCGTGGTGGAGAGGCCTCTCTGCAGCGGCCCGGCTGGGGGTGCGCAGGTGCGCGGAGGTCTGCAGGCCTCCGCCACGGCCCAGCCCGGGGGTCCACAGGCCTCCCCAGGCTCCAGCCTACCTCTTTGGGGCAATCCATCGAGGAGCCCCAGATGGGTGGCAGGACTTACCTTCTTTTGGGGCAATGGATTGTGGGGCTCCCACACTGTGACAGACACAGGCCAG
>NW_005871139.1:2435137-2451713 GCF_000147115.1 Myotis lucifugus
AAAATTTTGCAGGCCTAAGAAAGAAGAGGGTATCCCTGGTTGCAGGTATCTGGGGACTCTAGCAGTTGGGTATGTGTATATTGTAACCCAGGAGTGTGAGAGTCTGATGAGGGAAGTAGCTGGGTTGAAAGGCTGACATGTTGCCAGAGAAGGGGAATGGAGAGTTGTAGCCATGGCATCAAGACTGGGTCACTTGTGAAATATTATGTTACACTAGGACAGCTTCAAAGTGGTGTAATTCCAAACTGTCATTTTAACAAATAGTACAAAAACTTACTCTAAGCAGACTTCTCATTGACAGTAGAGTTTCTTAATTTAGCTGTTTATTAATACCTTTTATGTATAAGTTACAGAAAATATAATGTTTACTTCTATTATCTCTAACTCTTAATTTCTATTTTAAGTAGACCAGATTGTTGAATCATTGTAGACAAATACCTGGCACCATCTAATACCCAGAAAGTGGTAGAAACAGTTAGAAGCTGGGTTAAAAGTTCTTCTGAGATGATAAATGCCTATAGCATATAATGGCTGGAATAATATGGGCTCAAATTGTTTTCCACATCAGGTTAAGATTATTTTCCTATTATAGGGCTGTGGTAGGCAGATTTCTAAGATGTTCCCCAACATTCTGGCCCCCTGGTGTACACGTCCTATATAATCTCCTTCTCTTGAAAATGGGTGGGATGTAAATATGGTGGAATTTCACTTCCACGCTTAGGTACTGATTAGTTAACCCTGAGTTCATCAAAAGGGTGATTATCTTGAATGGCACTGACCTAAGCAGGTGAGTCCAAATAAGTGGGCTCTTCCTGACATCAGAGAGATTAATTAGAAGCTGTCATGTAGTGTGGGGGTCATATGGCTAGGAACTAAAGGTGGCCCCTAGCAGCTGAAAGCAGTCCCTGGCTGACAGCTAGCAAGAAAGTGGGGACCTCAGTCCTACAGTCACAAGAAATTAAATTCTGCGAACAATTACATTGTTAGGAGACTTTGAAGGAGGACCTTGAATCTCAGATGAGCTCATAGTCATGGCTCACGCTTTGATCAGCCTGATGAGACCCTGAGCAGAGGACCAAACTGGTTCATGCCTGGATTTCTGATCCACAGAAACTGTGAGATAATAAATTTGCCTGCTCTAAGGTACTAAATTTGCCGTGATCTGTTATTCAATAACCCCATTTTTCATTTTGGTGACTGAGCATGCATAGTCACTGAGTTTATCTTTTTTCTTGTGAATGGAAATTTGAGTTGTTTCTCCCCTTGTGCCCCCTTTTTTCTTTTTTGCTTCCCTGAACAATGCTCCATGAACATCTTTGTACATTACTTCTGGTGCACATTTTTAAGAGTTTCTCTAGGATTAGAATTATTGAGCCATAGAATATATAAATATTCATCTTTATAAGATAATGCCAAATTGCAGAAGTAGTTGTGCTAGTAAATATTTTTAGCAGCCAGCAGCAGTGTATAAGAACTGCTTCCCATTGATCCACATCCTTGCCAACACCTGGTTTTGTTAGACAGCTAAATGAATGATGAATGATTTTTCTCTATGGTCTTGATTTGCAACTTCCTCATTATTAATGAAATTCAACATTTCTTCATATTTTATTGGCTATATATGCTTTCTCCTCTGTAAAATGCCTGTTTCTATCTTTTGCCCACTTTTCTATTGAGTTGCTTGAGCTTTTCTTTTTGATTTGTAGGAGTTCTTTATAATGTATGTTCTGTTTATTAATTTTTTGTAAATTACATGTATTGCAAACAATCTTCTAGCAGTTTGATTGCGTCTTTCAAGAATACATGCAACTGTCTCAAGCTAGAATTATGCTGAGCCATTAAGCAAATTGATCACAGTAGAACTAAATTACAAATCAGTAATAAACATATCTGGAAAATTCAAAATTTTAAATATTAAACAACACACTTTCAAATAACCAATTGGGTCAAAGAAGAAACCACAAAAAAAAAATAGGGAAATTTTTTTTAACTGGATGAAAATGAAAACATCAACATTTGTGGGATAAAGCTAAATTAATACTTGCAGTTAAGTTAAATGCTCTATTAGGAGGGAAAAGGTCTAAAATCAGTGGTCTAAGTTTCTGCCTTAAGAAGTGAGAAAAAGAAAATCAACTTATACTCAAAATAAATACAAAGAGGCAATAATGAAAAGCAGAAGTCAAGACATAGAAAACAGCAAACAAAAGAGAAAATCAATTAAACCCAAAACTATTTTTTTAAACATATCAAGTCATTAAACCTTCACTAGATTGATTAAGGGAAAATGTGAAAAGACAAATTACCAATATTAGGAATAAAAATAAAAAAGTGCATCAATATAGATCCTTCATATACTCAAAAGCTAATGAGAATGTTATGAACAGTTTTATGTCAATGAATTTAGCAGTTTAGTCAGTGGTTCTCAACCTTCCTAATGCCGCGACCCTTTAATACAGTTCCTCATGTTGTGGTGACCCCCAACATAAAATTATTTTCGTTGCTACTTCATAACTGTAATTTTGCTACTGTTATGAATCGTAATGTAAATATCTGATATGCAGGATGTATTTAGGCGACCCCTGTGAAAGGGTCGTTCGACTCCCCAAAGGGGTCGCGACCCACAGGTTGAGAACTGCTGGTTTAGATGAAATAGACAAATTCTTTAAATTACAAGAAAATATAGAAAACCTAAATAACACTATATTAACTAAAGAAATTGAATGTGTAATCATGAACTGGAAGGAAACTAAAGGTCCTGAAAGGTCCTGATAGTTTTACTGGTGCATTTGATCATACTTAAACAAAAAAAAACTAATCCTTAAAAAAAAAAAAAAAACTTTCAGAAAAGAGAGAAGGAGGGCCGCTGGGACTGAACGAGCTACAGACGTGCTACCCGCAGCCGTCACAGCTGCTTGGGCCTGCACAGGCCCACTGCCTGAGTGTAGAATGAGCTAAGAAGACTCAAACCCAGCAGCAATTCCGCATAAAGCAGAAAATATTCAAGGAGATGACAGGTGGATTTCTCAGCACAACAGATTCGTACTAGACTGTAAAGATAAAGAGCCTGATGGGCTGTTTGTGGGGGACTCCATGGTGCAGTTAATGCAGCAATATGAGATATGGCAAGAACTTTTTTCCTCACTCCATGCACTGAATTTTGGAATTGGAGAAGATACAACCAGACATGTTTTATGGAGGCTTTCTCCGAGACAGAAGTACAGGCAGGTTCCCTTGCTGAGCCGTCCCTACCACAGAGCCAACAGGCAGTTGCCACATATGAATCTCCATCAACCTGGCACATACTTTTTACCCCATCCTGGTAATCCCCTGAGACCCCGCCCCTCCTTACTTGTAAGCTCCACTAGGCCATTTCCAGTATCTTTTCCATACAACTGGTCTCTCATGCCTCATGCTTTGAACTTTCCTAAAGTCTTTCAAACATACAGCAGCTGGCCTCAGCATGCCCCATACCTCTCAATAAGTGGCCCCAGGCTAAGCACTGGTTCACAGCTTGGCCTCTCCTGGGCACCCCCAAGCCCAACACAAGTAGCAGCCATCTGCAGATTGCTTTATAGCTCATGCTGTGTAGCCCCAGGCAGAGCACAGGGAATGGATGACTTTGCACTTCTCAGGAGGTTCCAGAGCCAGTGTACCTGGTGGTCAGCTTTCACCATGCTGGATTACAGCCCACCACCTCCCCGAGTGACATACTTAAGGGGCGGGCTCAGTGAGCACCAAAACCCCACTGAAGCAAGTCCCACTCCATAGGATCAGCTCCTACACAGCAGCTCTTCTACTATAGTTGCAGTCTATCCTCACAACTGATTGGGCTAGGGGTCAATTCCTCCTAGTGATGCCAACATCAATCAAGGCTAAACTACAATAGGACAGTGCACACAGCTCACAAAGGGTGCCCACCTCTGGTGCCTGGGGAGGCTGAGCCACTGGGCCCTACAGGACACCTACGACACAAGGCCACTCTACTGAGTCTGGAAAATCCAGCAGGTCTACCTACTACATAGAAACAAACAGAGCCAAAATGTAGATACAAAGAAACATGTCACAAGTGAAAGAACAGGAGAAATCTTCATAAAAATAACTTAAAAAACGGAAGCAAGAACTCTATCAGATACAGAGTTCAAAACAATGGTTATAAGGATGCCCCAGGCAATCGCGCAACTATGGATGATGGCTTTGGAATCACTCCCTATCTGAGAGACTTTCTGCAGAGCAGATAAACTTACTCTTTGTAGCACCTTGGCTGAGAACCCTCTATTTTTCCTCATCCTCACATAACCTCTACTTAAATTTATTTTTCTAGACAATTCTTAAGAGTAGAATGAAAGAAAAAAATAAGATTCATCACATTGCAGTTGTAAAATGAAAAATAGCATTAATTAGAATAAACTGGAGCATATACTCATTTGTTTTTAAATTAATTTGACAAACTTTACAGGGACTTACTGAGTATTTCAAGGAATTTAGTGAGAACTTCAAGGAATTTAGTGAGAACATCAACAACATAAAAAAGGACCAATCAGAAATTAAGGATATACTAACTGAAATAAAGAATAATTTACAAGGAATCAACAGTAGAGTAGAGGATGCTGAGAATCAAATCAAGAATTTGGAATAAAAAGAAGCAAAAAACACCCAATCAGAACAGCAAAAAGAAAAAAAGAATGTAAAAATATGAAGATAGTATAAGGAGTCTCTGGGGCAACTTCAAGCATACCAACATTCGCATAATGGGGGTGCCAGGAGGATAAAAGATGGAGCAAGAAATTGAAAATCTATTTGAAAAAATAATAACAGAAAACTTCCCTCACTTGGTGAAAGAAATAGACATAGAAAGAAAAATCAATGAAGTGTAATACATTATGTGAATAATGGGCAAAAATTACAAATTACTAAAATTGATTCATGAACAAATATCAAACCCAAATATACCACTAATCATTAAAGGAATTAAGTTGGCAATCAAAATTTTCCCTCTACAACAACAAAAGACAAGAAGTCCTCAAAACTTTATAGATGAGTTTTACAAAGCCTTCAAGAAAACCCCTTTTTAATGAAAATATTTTAAGGAAATTCAAGGTGAAAGAAAGCATACTATTAATGCCAAGATCAAATGTCTGAAATGCGAAAATCTATATGGGCAAAAAATAGATTAGTGATTGCCTAGGGGGAGGGTTTGGATTGTTACTGCCCATACGAATGGGGGTGATGAAAATGTTTTGGGATTGGGTTGTGGTGACGGTTGCACAACTCTGTGAATGTGCTAGAGACCATGACATTGTATTGAATAGGTGAACATTGTGATGTGTGAAACATGTCATTAAGGCTGTTAAAAAGAAAAGACCAGATGAATGCAAGAAAAAAAAATATACTATCTCACTTATGGACATAAATAGGAAATTCTTAAGTTAAATACTGATGAAAGTTAATTCTGTTTTTACTACTCTATCTAAGTAGGGTGATTTCAGGAATGCAAAAATTCTTCAACACCAGAACACCTACTGATACAATTTATTATTAAAAGCCAAATAATTTCCTAGCTGGTTTTGCTGAGTGGATAGAGTGCCGGCCTTCAGACTGAAGGGTCCCAGGTTCGATTCCAGTCAAGGGCACATGCCCAGGTTGCACGCTCAATCCCCAATAGGGGGCGTGCAGGAAGCAGCCAATCAATGATTCTTTCTCATCACTGATTTTTCTAACTCTCTCTCCCTTTCCCTTCCTCTCTGAAATCAATAAAAAAATATTTAAAAAGTCAAATAATAAAAACCATGACTATTTTGATAAATTTATTTTTTAGTGAACAGTTATTTATCGCATGCTTATTATGTGACAGACACTATACATTAGTAAACAAAAGGGAAAAAGTACTGGTACTCAATAGAAATAAAAAACACATTTGATAAAATTTTACATCAATTCTCAGCAAAATATGGTTAGAAGAGAGCTCGTGTACTAAGTCAAAACTGATAAGAAACAGAACAAACATTATCCTTAATGCTGAAACATGAGAAACTTTCTCACTGATCCCAATAAAAAAGATGTCTGTACTAGAGGTCCAGGCCAGTGAATTAACTTTAAGATATGAAACATATAAAAATTGCACAGGAAAACAAATTATTTCCCTTTATTTAAGATGAAATCATTAAAAAGTGAATTAACTTTAAAATATGAAATATATACAAATTACATAGAAAAATAAATTATTTCCCTTTATTTAAGAGGAAATCATTAAAATGTGAAATGTAATTTAAGATAAAACATGAATATCTAATTTCCTTTTATTTAAGACAAAATAATTAGAAATCCAATAGTATTTATAAACAAGCCATTAAAACTAGGAAAATAGTTCAACAAACTTGACAGATACAAGGTCAGTGTACAAGTGATAAATGCAGTTGAATTTTTAATTCATAATAGAAACAAAAAATAGAATGTATTTGGTAATATAGCTAGCACAAGTTGCATATGACCTTTATCTAAATAAACTTCACCAGTGGCAACAGCAGAACAGCATTCATGCATGAAAATCTTGTTGAACCTTTGCATAACTATCACCTTGCCCAGGCCTGGCCAAACTGTGAGTCCATGGCCCAGAACTAGACGAACATGGAAGAAAGAGATTTGACTCACATAGTAGACTATTCTACTCATATAATTATTTCCAACTGCTTTGGTAGTAAGGTCCCTCTGGTGAGACTCCATCCTAGATATATTTTCATTTCTTTACCCATAATTGACACATTCACAATTTACTTATTGTGCAACAAGCATATTTTAAAAATTAAAATATTCTTTAAAATGTAGTGAAAATTTCAAAAATGTCCTTGACCTCTTTGAGTATTTGTTCTCTGTGGCTGGAGAGTGCAAAGTGACGGGGACAATGACAGTTGACAGGTTGTAAATAAGCAAAAACCAAAAGGTAATGTCAAAAGACATAATAATTAATTTGTTTTAATTTTTTATTTTTTAGTTCATGTCTTTTATTAACCATGTACAATTACTTGTCTTCTGGTTTGTTGAAGCAATAGGTCAGACAACATTTGCCACAATAATGTATGTCAAAGTGCCTGGCCATAAAAACTCCATCACCACATTCATCGGAAGGGCACTTCCAACAAAGGCAACTGATTTTGCCAGTCTCATCTACTTTGTAGTATTTCAGGACAGCCAGCTTCACCTTCTTTCTCTTATGCTTATTCTTCTTGGGAGTAAGACTTCTTCCTTTTCTTAGCACCACCAAGAAGTCTCCACACAAGATGAAGAGTGGACTCCTTTTGAATGTTGTAATCAGACAAAGTACATTCGTCTTCCAGTTGCTTGCCAGCTAAGTAAGATCAGTCTTTGCTCATCAGAGGGAATTCCTTTCTTATTCTGGATCTTGGCCTTTACATTTTCTATTGTATCCGAGGGTTCAACCTCCAGAGTGATGGTCTTCCCCTTAAGGGTTTTCATGAAAATCTGCATCTTGGTGGTGACTCCATTGTGGATGGCAGATTGGAAAGGACAATAATTAATTGTTCGCATAATTTTACCCACACATCTCTCCCAAATCTCTTTCTCACTAATTCTCCAACTGTGTTTCATGATCTAAGGGATCTCTGCTGAAATTCTATTGGTTTCTTTTTGGAATCGCCACTGGCCTTGTGCAGCATTTGCTCTGCTACTGCTGCTCTCATGTTCTGCCATTTCTACAGCATCACTGGGCTGATTGGCAGACCTACTTGTCTAGCAGTGCGCATGAGCTGGGGAATCTTCTCTTGTCATGGGGCCCCTTCACAGGAATTCTGGCTATTAGGTAAATGGTTTGAAGAGGATAAACAAATGTGCTATTTGTGGTCTCTATTGGACACACATACATCCAACAAAAAATCTCAAATTTCTCCACTGTCCTCGGATGTCTATACCTGCAATTCCATGGTGGCACCAATATATGTCTTTTAGGTCTTTTCCTTGCAAAAGACAGAATCTAAGCAAAGTAAATTAAGACAACAACAATAAAGCATTAACAAGGGAATTCATGAACTGGGTCTGGGGAAGCTCACACCATCAAGGGGAGAGTCAGTGTGGCAAGGTGGTAAAAAAAACAGACTTGGGTAAGCCCATTTGGTTCCAAATTCCATCCCCACCACTTACCTCTCTGAGGCAGTTTCCTCCCTCTTCTTAAAATAACGATAACTAAAGCATTTCCCTAAAGCACTTGTGGTATTTAAATGGATCATATATGTAAAATGCTCAGCACAGTCTGATCATGTGTTCTTATTATAATTCATGTTTATAGATCTGCCTTGAAAAGGCAGAATCTTGGATAACACTAGTGATCTTATCAGTGGGCCACTGGGATTGGCTGTCAGAGTACTGCAAACAGAATGGCTGACCTCTGCCTCTCTGAATCTCTCATTAAAATTCCTACAGAGTGAATGGTCTGACATTGACCATGTACTCATTCCTGTACCAGCCACTGTGCCAGGAAGAATGAATGAATATTAAGCAGGGACGGGGAGAATTAGGGGTCACCATGATTAACAGAATCTATGATTAATAGTCTCTATGGAACCATATTGAGCAAATGGAGTTTAGTTTGAAGAGTGGCAAGGTAGACAGAGTATAATTGCATTGTCTACCATACTGTGTGTAATAAATTGAATATTTTCGTAGGAATAATTGCTATCCCTTCCTCCCCCTTGCTCTGACTAGGACTGAACTGGTATCATTCCAAGAAAATTAACTCTACTTCTGCTTAAGTATTTTTAAGAAAAGCTGTAGAGCACCTTACAGATCCTAATATCAGAGAATTCTCCTGAATATCCAGGCACCACTTATTGGAGTTCTACCCAGAATCCTCATCATTCTGATGTTATTATTTGAAGCACCAGAAATATTTTCTCAACATCCTTTTCACAGCAGCCTTCATCTCCTTGTTCTTCAGGCTGTAGATGAGGGGATTCAGCATAGGGGTGATCACACTGTACTGCAGGGAGAAGATTAACTCTCGAATGGATCCAGAATTTGGCATGAGATAACGTAGAAATCCTGAGCCATAAAAGAAGATCACAGCAGTGAGGTGGGAGGAGCAGGTAGAGAAGGCCTTGCTTCTGCCTGTGGAGGAGCTGATGCGCAGGATGGTGGACAAAATGCGAACATAGGAGAAAAATATCAGGAGAAAATTTCCAAAGAAATGCAGGAGGCTAGAGCAGAGCAGGGCAGTAAAACTTGCAGTCACATCAGAGCAGGACAAGGGGTAAAGAGAGGACAGCTCACAGCAGAAGTGGTGGATATCTTGAGCCTCACAGAAGTCTAAATTGAGAGCTACAAGGATATTGATAAGAGCATCCAGAAAAGCAAAACTCCATGAGGCCCACACCAGCCCCATACACAGCTGTCTGTTCATCACCTGGGCATAGAGCAGAGGAGAACTGATGGCAACATAGCGGTCATATGCCATCACAGCGAGTAGGCAGGATTCAGTGCCCCCAGAGCAAACAGAAAGAAGACCTGAGCCAGGCAGCCCTCTACTGAGATAGTTTTCTTCTCAGACAGCAGATTCTCCAGCAGCTTGGGCACAGTGACAGAGGAGTGGCAGAGATCGAGGAAGGACAACTGCCTCAGGAAAAAGTACATGGGGATGTGAAGATGGGAATCAAACCCGATCACCAGCAGCAGCATCAGATTCCCCATCAGGGTCAGGAGGTAAATAACAAGGAACAGCACAAAGAGCAGAGGCTGGATCTGGGGATCCACAGAGATCCCGAGGAGGATGAACTCAGAGATAACACTGTGGTTCCTCATTGCCTTCAGTATGTTCTTGGGAATGTCAGAAATAAACTGGGTGAAGCCTCTTTTAATGTCTGATATCTCAGTGTTTTCACCCTATTCTCCATTCACAAAGTTTCATGCCCACTCAAAAATGTATTTCTGAAATGGTAAGTCTCTAGATTTCCTAAAACGTGTAATAATCTTTTCTACAGAATCCCAACACTAGATCAACTCGCTGTCCACATTTATTGTTCTTTCTGTAATGTCTTAGAGTTAATTTCTTGTTGTTTTATTATTCAATCTACAGAAGGATGTTTGTAAACGGTTGATAATAATCCAGTAGAAAGAAATTCCAAGAGGAATGAGATACAATTGCAGAAATGGTGTCTCTGGAGCAGGTGAGTTTCACAGCAGAAGCAGAGCATGGATGGCCTTAGGTGAGAATGGGTTTTCTTCATTCACAAAACACGCATGAAGTCAGTAGATTTGGTGTTAGGAAGGAAGCACTTCTCATCTGATGGCTTTTGTTATTCACTAAGTATTTAAATGAGATCATTAATGGAAAGTGAAGAGGGGTAGTGGCTGGACATGTGCCCAGTGAGGAGAAAGGGAGTTAATTAGAGACAAAGCAGCACAGAGATATCCCAGATATTATGTAATTTATCACAAGAAACTGTTGACTGATATGAAAACATACTCTGGTCATAATCTCCATGCCCAGTTTGTGTGATCTATTCAGAGTCAGCTCTTGTCAAGCCTTCATGACACTTGTAAATATAGACTACCCACTAACTTTCAAAAGCTTGACCCTTTTTTCCAACTGTGATCCGACAACCGAGATTACAACCATCAGCTCAGGATAACCCTTCAACACTATTAACCACACCATCTTGACCTTCATGTCCTGCTCTATCTCTTGTGTTCATACTACAAGACCAGCACATTCAATTTCTCAAAAGCCATGCTTTCTCCCCCACTGTTTATCCAAACAACACACAGCACTAAACCTACTCTTAGGAATCAATTCCACATTACCTGCACTTCTCGCCTCGTTGAGCAATAACTAACAATGAGTTAAAGAAAAACCTTTGAAAATCCAGTAGCCCAGAAGACAAATAAGTTTAAATATCAGTGTGAGAATTTGGTATTAAGGTGAAGTTTAAAAAGTCCTGTTAATATAGATCTCCTCTTTGATTTCTAAAAGAGGAAAATGCATGGGTAAATTGTACATATCATTTTTAACAACCTAAATACTTCCAATCATGAGGGGATTGCATTTGCTCTTGTAATTACTTTATTTTTTTTTCTTTTACCCACCACTCATGCTCTAGCTATAGTGACTGGATTCATCCGGAGAACAGAACATCAGTGGCAGAAGATGCTGGAAAAGCAAGGAATCAAATCATGAAATACAGACAGACAACCGCCCATTATCATTTCAGAGGGCAGCAGAAAGAAAGCTCCCCTCTATTCTACTCATCTCCAAATGGAGCCCCACTATTAGCACTAGAAATTCCTTGAACTTTGGGGAAACGTCCTCTCTTAGAAATAAAGGCCAAAGCACAAAACTCTTGCAGAGGACAAACCTGGAAATTGTATCCTGTCGGGCCAGACTCCCTCACAGGTAGAGGTGGACTATATTAGCTATTTGAGGGCCACAGAAGTAAATAAAATCATCACTTTCTCCTGGTGCTACAGTTTTACTGTTCTCGGTGCTTCGTTTATTCAGGCTAGTGAGTCCAGATGTGGAATGGAAACAGCTCTGAGAATGCTGCCACTATGTTTTCAGTTACTGTCACAATTAGGTGGAGGTAGCTGACTCGGTCATTTCCAAAGAAAAGCTGCCCGAGAGGAGTTCATCTTAGAATGAGACATGCAAAAGCACCTTGGAATTGTAACTGCCTCAAAGGAGTTGCTCAAAAGTGTTATTTAAAAACAGAAGTGTGTGTGTGCATGAGCAAGTGAATGGATGAGACTCAGGAGGAGAGGAGTCACAGAGAACAGATCTGATAGAAACCAGTAAGGGACTTGGACATCCTAGACTCCCATGAAACCAGATGTAGAAAGGATACTGGATAAAAATTTCACCCACTGGAAAGGTTTGCACCAAAGCTGTGTCTTGTGCCCTGTTCTGAACTTCCACATACCACAGAATACATAATTATGGGGGATAACTATGACTAAAGATTTGTTTCTGGACCCTATATGTTTGAAGTGCTTGGAGAGGGTTATTTTTTGAGTCACGAGGTGATATTCTGATCTCCTCCCAACTATAACAGACAGCTCTCAGGTATCAGCCTCCCCAAACCTCCAAGCTTCTAGTATAATGTAGGCTTTCAGCACCAGAAACAAAGAATACAGCAAGGGATATAGCAAAGAGACTTGTCTCAATTGTCCCACGTGTAAAATGAAGACTAAAAACAATTACTTTGAAAAGTTGTGAGTTTTTAACTTACTAACTTAAGTATAGTGCTGAAGACAATTGAGGTGCCAAAGAATCATTAGATTCTCTTTTCTTTACCCCCAATCCAAGTGTGTAAATTTCCCAAAAGGAAACAGAGAAGTGGTTTTGAGGAGCAGACCAAAACATTTAAGGTAACAGAAACAAATACCAGGTCAGAGAGAAATGTTCTCCTACCTCCAGACCAGGAGAATAAAGATAAGTTGAGAGGACTGAGGGGGAACAGAGTGCCTGAAGAGGAATAACAAGAAGTGGTGGGAATGAGGGTAAAGGGGTCCTACAGGGAACACAGAGAAAACCATGAGAGAACAGAGAAAACATTACCTGGTTTCTGTCTTTTCCTGGCACTGAGTGCATCTTGTTTTTCTGAGTTGGTGGGCATGACTCTGAACTCAGGAGAAATTCACAAGACAGAAAATGTTCCACAACACTGAATCATGTGAACGGACATTGCTTTTTCTATGGGAGACTTTTTGTGCATAAATAGGAATCTGTAAGCTCAATACTCAAAAGCCTCTGCAAATAATGACTTCAGAAACCTCTTCTAAACTTTGAGAGAGTATTTTTGCTCTTATCCCCTAAATGCTCCATAAAATGACTAAGGAAAGAAAAGCTTGAAAATTTGAAATTCCTAATAAGTAGTACAGCAATTCTTTCATACTTCCTCTAGCAAAATTACACTCTCATTTCTTCACAAATCTCTCTCTGTGACTGTTATTACATTGCTAAAAGCACCACCTACAAAGAAGGCTCAGGTGTAGCCATTCACAAAGGCTTGTGCGTTAAGGTGGCCAATAGGTTGGCAAGGTCTGACCTGAAAGCCCAGGGGATGTCTAGGTCCATCCTGATTGCTGGAAAGCTCAGCCCCAAGCATACTTCATACTCATTAGCTAAGAATGAGTACCGGAAGATCCCAGTGCGAATTCCCACTGAAACTCAGTGACTCACAGCTTACCTTTAGATCATTTTGTTAGTATTGTCATGGGTTTAATTATTATATATAGTAAAGACAATTATTATTATAGAAACACTATTAGGTCAATAGTAATTTAAATTTTCCTACATATTTGACTTTTTTTGCTCAATTTTTTTCTACATATGCAATTGCAAATTCAATAGCTGAAACTAGATTTCTGTGGATGAGTGTAACACAAATTAGACAAAGTTAAAAAGTATTAGCGAATCAGGATAGGTCAGAAGAAAGTAAGACCTTCCATCTGTGAGCATTTCTTTCTCCTTTTCACTTTTCTTTTAGTGCAAGTCTTCTAGTGATGTATTTATCTCACCTTCATTCTTAAAGGATGTTTTACTGGGCATAAAATCATAATGGGGGAGTTATTTTTTTATTCAGTACTTTTAAGATAATATCTCATTGTCCTCTGTCTCCTTGTTCATCTAATGTTACTCCTAAAGTCAACTGTTAGTCTAATTCAGTGGTTTTCCACTGGTGTGCTGCAGCACACTGATGTGCCACAAGAATTTTTAAAACTAGCAATACTTAACTATTTGGTCAGGGGCACTGACCTCTTTTCCCTTTTATTGTCAAACTAGAGGCCTGTTGCACGAAGAGATTCGTGCAATAGGCCTTCCCTTCCCTAGGCTGCTGGCACCAGTTTTCCTCTGGCACCCAGGACCCAGGCCTTCGCTCTGGCTGGGCTCAGGCCAGAGCCCCACCCCCCAGCCATCAGGCCTCGCGGCTCCGCTTGGCACCAGAGCGGTGAGGCCTCACGGCTCCGCTGATCCTGGGGGCGTGAGGCCTCGCTGCTCAGCCGGCTTCGGGGCCGTTTGGCTTAGCTCCACCGCTTGGAGCCTACGTATGCAAATTAACTGCCATCTTTGTTGGTGGTTAATTTGCATATCGCCCTGATTAGCCCATGGGAAGTGTAGCGAAGGTACGGTCAATTACCCTTTTTGTCTTTTATTAGATAGGATAAGAAAATGACAATTAGCCAGCCAGTGTGAATTAATCTAAATTATACCTACTTTTGTCAGATTGGCAAAAATATTGTAATATATTTTTGGTGTACCACCGAATTATAGTAATTCGTTTATATGTGCCATGAGATGAAAAGGGTTGAAAATATCTGGTCTAATTGTACTTCTCTGGAGTCAATTTGGCTTTTTTTTCCTCTTGCATTTTCAGTATTATGTCCTTTGATTTAGTAATTTTATTATGATGTGAAAATGTGTGACTTTCATTTTATTTATCATATTTGGGATTTACTTATAGGACTTCTAGCATTTCTAGTTGATATATAGGGTGTCCCAAAAAATGTATACACATATGTTGAGTAATTGTAAAGTTAGTGTTTATTTGTGAAGGCTGCATCCATTTGTGGCTAGGGTTCAAGGTCTAGAGAAGGGGCTGCACACAAACGGATACACTAGACAAGAAATATAAATTTAGAAGTAATGGGGAGCCAGGCGGAGACTTCACTCTAGTGGAGAATCTCCCTGAATCTTTGGTCCCCTTTGCTTTTATTTACTAGAATACACATTTGCCCTTTAGCAAAGCAAACAGGCGTATCAATGGTAAAGTTTGGTAAACAATAAAAGGATTATCAGGTTAGGCCCTAACCATTAAGGGATTGCCTTCAGCCATTCTGCCAGCAGCAGGCAATATTATGCTGATTTTCAGCTCTGCTGAATATCAAAGTCCATCAGCCTTCTAAGGACTTCTCCCATAATTATGCTAACTACTTGTTGGTCTTATCCTCCAGCATTTCCCCTTTTTTTGTTTTCTTAATAAATTTAGAAAGGTGTATGCCATTGGCAGGGCTTGAGTCCTTTTAAGACTTCTAGATTCAATGAAAAGGATTGAGTTTTTTCATGTCCTTTTAAAAATTGTCGTCAGGCATCAAAGGAACTAGTTTGCAGTAAGCTCCTTTCTGGGCCATCAGTTCTTTATAGGTTCCCTTCTCAATCACTGTCCCCTGTGACATGACAGCAATAATATTTGAGTTCTGGATGGTGGACAAACGGTGGGCAATGGCAATGCAGGTCTGACCTTCTTTGCCTTTGTCCAGGGCAAACTGCACTGACGCACAGTTGATGACTGCTAGCATGGCAAGGCGTCTTTACCATCCCCCATCTCTGGACTGTCCTTTACCATCCCCCATCTCCTCTGTCTCATCAGCGTGTTGCTTGGGGCTACTGCTATCTGTGGTTGGAGTAGTCTGGTCAGTTCCTCTCTCAGATCCATTGTTGCAGAAATCCACACGGGCTTGGAGGAGTTTTCTGGAAATACACAAGCATATCCTCAACCAAAGGTTAATAAAGGGACCCTTCTATAAACCAGACTCAGGATTTTTCTATTTAACCAGACCATTTTCCTTTGGCTTATTCTGACACCAGTGTAATTTCATCGGTGTTTTGCCATCAGCATTACAAGTGAAAAAATTTAAAGTGAAAAAATATAAAGTAATTAGGGCTTGATGTAGTTTACTTACAGGATATTTCTCCACTATTCCCCCCCTTTTTTTTAATATTTTAATAATTTTTATTTCTTAAAGTATTACAAAGAGTATTACATATGTCTCCTTTTTTCCCCCCCTTGACATTCCCCCGGCCCCTACCCCCCGCCCCCCCGCCCCGTGTCTTGTGTCCATTGGTTAATCTTATATGCATGCATATAAGTCCTTCAGTTGGTCTCTTAATCCCCCCCCAACCCTCCCCAGGCTTCCCACTGTAGTTTAACATTCTGTTCAATGTTGCTCTGCTTCTGTATCTACCCCTGTTCATCAGTCCATACTGGTCCCCTTTATTTGTCCCAACCTCACTGGAGTAGTCTCAACCTCACCAGGGCCGTCTGAGCCTCACCAGGGCCGTGTCAACCTCACTGGGGCCCTCTCTACCTCACGGGGGCCGTTTCAACCTCACCGGGGTCGTCCCTACCTCACGGGGGCCGTTTCAACCTCACCGGGGTCGTCCCTACCTCACGGGGGCCGTTTCAACCTGACTGGGGCCGTCCCGACCTCACCGGGGCCGTTTCAACCTCACCGGGGTCGTCCCCACCTCACGGGGGCCGTTTCAACCTGACCGGGGGCCGTCCCTACCTCACCGGGGCCGTTTCAACCTCTCCGGGGCCGTCCCTACCTCACGGGGGCCGCTTCAACCTGACCGGTGCCGTCCCGACCTTACCGGACTCGTTTCAACCACACCGGGGTTCGACCTAACCTGACGGGGCCCGTTCTCAATCTGAACCGTGTCCGTCCCAACCTTCACCGAGTCCTTTTCAATCTCAGCCGGTGTCGTCCTTACCTCATTGGGGCCGTGTCAACGTTGATCGGGGTCGACCCTACCTCAATCTGTGCCGACTCAACCTTAAGCTGTGGCGAACCTAAC
>NW_005871139.1:2452833-2495272 GCF_000147115.1 Myotis lucifugus
CAACTTTCCCATGGTTCTGTATGATAGGTGTTTGTCGTGATATTTGGTAGTTTCGATGTTGTTGTGTGAGGTAGCACGTACAGGTCTCTTCCTTATGCCGCCATTCTGGTTCTCCTGGGTCTGCTTCTTGAGTGTGTCTCCCATGGCTGCGAGCAGTTGAAGTCTGCAATTTGTTGGGATAGGCTGCAAAAGCGCAGGTGGGTCTTTTTGTGCACCTGGCACAGCTTGGATGGGGATGTAAATTGATTAGGGCTGAGTCTCAGGGAGTCGCCATGGCAGAGCAATAGCACTGGCTGAGTCTCCGCGGCCCCTTGAATCTCTGCCAGGGCTTTGTGTCCCCCAGTGCCGGCGAGCAGCTGTGCGACAGAGTCTCCCTCGCTTTCTGAT
Organism: Myotis lucifugus; assembly: GCF_000147115.1. Taxonomy (NCBI): domain Eukaryota; kingdom Metazoa; phylum Chordata; class Mammalia; order Chiroptera; family Vespertilionidae; genus Myotis; species Myotis lucifugus. The sequence continues at coordinate 2,453,221 of NW_005871139.1, forward strand.
GGCTGCAAGGCTGTGCTGCCTCTCCCCGTAGGCCTGGTGCCTCATGATCCCGCCTGAACCAGCTCAGTGGATTTGAAAGTTTGCAGAAGCAAAGGCGTTTCTACTTGTGAGTCTGGCACAGCCCAGATGGGAATGTAAATTGCGTAGGGCGGGGTCACAGGGAGACGCCGGGGCGGAGACTCAGCGGCCCCTTGCCTATCCAGGACACCAGGACTTTGCGTCCCCCAGTGCCAGCGAGCAGCCGAGCGCCAGAGCCTCCCTCGCTTCCTGACCGCTGGAAGGCCATGCTGTCTCTCGCCTTGGGGCCTGGGGCCTCAGAGACCCGCCCGAACCAGCTCAGTGGATTTGAGAGTTTGTAAAAGCACAGTCATTCCCTCTTGTGCCTCTGGCACAGCCCGGAGGATAGGGCGGGGTCTAAGGGAGTCGCCAGCGCGGAGGAAATAGCGATGGCGGCATCTCCGCGCCCCTCACCTCCCCGGGACACCAGGACTTCTTGTCCCTCAGTGCCGGCGAGCAGCCGCGCTTCAGAGCTTCCCTCGCTCTCCGACCACTGCAAGGCCGTGGCCGCCTCTCCCTGTGGGATCTGGGGCCTCAGAGACCCGCCCCGAGCAAGCCCAGAGGATTCGAGGGTTCGTAAAAAACCGAGAATCCATTTGCAGCCCGCCTGGCGTGTGACTGCGTACCTCTGGTTTTGGTGTCTCCGTAGCTCCCACTCAGTCTCACTGCGCTTCTTTCTTTTCTTCCAGTTGTAGATCTCCCACTGGGCCAACTTCCCCATGGTTCTGAGTGGCGGTTGTTTACTTCATAGTTGATAGTTTCAATGATGCTGTGAGAGAGCAGCACACACAGGTCCGCTCCCTACGCCGCCATCTTGGTTCTTCTACTACATCTTCCTTTTTTTGTTTTAACATGCTGATGAGATTCTGTAGCTTGTTTTAATAAAGCAATTCTATTTACCAGGTCAGCAGTATCAATCCTGTAATGCAGCCTTGATAGCTTTTCATTCAATTCTTAGCATAGAAGTATGATTGGTCTGTATGACTTGGTCTGAATTCATTGCATGATAAGCAGCTTTACCATTAGATGATCCATTAGTAAAAAATAGTTAATGCTCCAGGAATAGGTTCCTGCCTACTACAACTAAGTTCCCCTGAATATCCACTTAGTCCAATTTGCCAATTTAGATCAGTCTGAAATAAGGCTTATATTCTAACTTCATTTGTCCTTGGGTGTAGACAGTAAATGACACTAATTAGACTTCTGCTACCAGTCTTTGAGTATATTGACATAAGCTTTGTTAGGGAGGCAAAATGCAAATTACTTACTTTTCTTTTTGAGGCCTAATACATTGATTTTTAATTACAGTTTTCTAGATATTTGAAGGGAATCTTCTTCTGTTTTTATTCCCAGAGTAATTTCTAGGCCACATTTAGGGAGTTTCTTTTAAAAACCTTTTTCTTTCTTTTAAACAGAGCAACAAACTTGGTTGCTTTTCAGATTCTGGCCAATACTGTAATGTATACACTGAGTGGCCAGATTATTATGACCACCTGACGTTTGTAGGCAAATTAACCATACACTGCATCATATGGGATATGGAAGCCGAAGGCCTGTTCGAACACCTTTGCTGTCTGCAGTTACCAAGATAACGTCTCCAATTCACACAGGAACACAAGGATTGGACAGTCGAGCATTGGAAAAAAGTCATGTGGTCCGATGAATCACGTTTCCAGTTGCATCATGCAGATGGCAGAGTGAGAATTTGGTGGAAACAGCATGAAAGCATGCACCACACATGCATGAGTACAACCCTTCAAGCTGGTGGGGGCAGTGTTATGGTGTGGGACATGTTTTCTTGGCATGATTTGGGCCCTTTAATTCGTGTGGAACAACATCTGAATAGCACAACATACCTAAGTATCATTGCTGATCAACTTTATCCTATCATGTTGATGGCATATCCCAATGGAGATGGCTTCTTCCAACAAGACAATGCGCCATGCCACGGTGCTCGTATTGTGCAGGAGTGGTTTCGAGAACATGAGGGAGACTTTACCTTGCTTAGGTGGCCCCCACAATCACCAGATCTCAATCCAATTGAGCATTTGTGGGACAAAATTAAAAGAGCCATCAGGCAGTTGGTTCCATAACCATCAAATTTCGCAGAACTGGACAGTGCTATTCATCAGGCATGGTGTCAGATTCCTCGCATCACCTTTCAACATCTCGTGGTCAATGCCAAGAAGAATCACCGCAGTATTGAAGGCAAAAGGTGGCCCACAAAGTACTGATGGGGTGGTCAAAATAATCTGGCCACTCAGTGTACATATCAAGTAAAAGTAACTCTTTTTACTTATGGTGTCTTATTAATGGTGAGATTTAATGCTTGGATAATAACTTTTCGTTTACTTTGTAAATAGCAGCAGAAGAGATTTTAAAATTTCTCCTTTTTATTAAGCTTAAAATTTACTTTTAAACAGCATTCTTTTTGGCTAGTGCTCATTTGCATATGTATGCAAATTTTTACTTTGACCTTTACTAGAACCAGGTTGCTCATAAAATATTGGCTTCTCATATAAATGAGATTATATGAGACCTTGATTATATTATAGAAAGCTAATTTATTAAGTAACTAAAGTAGGCATCTTTATTGAAAAAACAAAGTAAGCAAACTTATATATTTGACCTATGAAGTTCAGATGCTGCCCCACCCCCCAGCCTATCTAAAGAGCAGGCTGTCAGGGCTCTCATTTTAAAATTCTGCTGCTGAATAATCCAGTTTTGCTTAAGAAGTATTCAGCAACTTTGTCCTGCCCTCCCTTAGAGGTTGAGACTTCTATGACATTTCAAATATATTATATAAATAGAATATAGTTATTAATTTTTATTTGATAAAGCTTCCCACGTGATTTCAAGTATATTAGATCAGCCTAATTTAGTTCAAGAATGTTTCTTTTAAGAGAGAATAAATCCTTGAATCATTTCAGGGCCCTTGAACTGTCCCAAGGCTATCTCTCGATATTATTCCATTCTGCTGCCTCTGGGACCTACTTCCCTCAAACTTGTTATTTCTCTCACCAATATTTTTCTTCTTGCTTTGTGTGTAGAACATAGCACATTCAAACTATTTTCTCCATTTGTGTGTGTCTCATAACATTGTTTTTTCTAAAAATAATTTCCCAGTTCCAAATACCCTATAGCTTCTGACTAAATTCTCTCATTTTCTCACACCCAAGTATATTAAAGTAATAATTGTATTACCTGGCTATCATTTCTGTATCAACCACTCTTCTGAAGCATCTCTATGGTTTACTAATGATCTCTGAAACCAGTATGAATTTGCTCTACAACCCTGAGATGCATAAAACACCATTTTCTGTATTTTTCCAATGGTTTTTGTTGCTTATTTTAAAAAATGTTTACATTATGCAATTTTTCAAACATGCATAAAGACTTGAAAATATAAAAACCTCCATTATATCATGCATACTTAGCAATTTTAACTTTTACCATATTTGCTTTGACTCATTTTTAAAAATGGGACATTATAGATTTGAAGTCTTCTTTATACCATTTGCTCATCCTTTCTTCTACCCATAGATAACCACTACCTTAAAGTCAAAACATAGCCTCCTATGATAAACAGAATGTCCCCCTAAGGATGTCCACTCCCTAATCTTTGGAACCTGTGATTATATTACTTTACATGGCAAAAGGGACCTGTAGATGTCATTAAGGTTAAAGACTTAAAAATGGAGATTATCCTGGGTTATCCAGATGGGTCCAATTTAATCACATGAGTCCTTAAAAGCAGAGAATTCCTATTGATGTGAGAAAGATGTGGCAGAAATGGAAGTCAAAGAGATTCAAACCATGAGAAGATTAGACCCACAGTTGCTTGAGGAAGGACATATCGAAAGCATGAGAAGTCATGCGACCAGCTTCTAGGAGCAAAGCCCAGACCCCACGTGATAGCCAACAAAGAAACAGGGTCCTCAGTCCTACAATTTCAAGAAACTGAATTCTGCTATCAATCTGAGCTTAGAAGTGACTCCATCCCCAGAACCTCCGGAAAGGAATGCAGCCCTGCTGACACCACAATTTCTGCCTACTGAGATTCTAATTGACCTACAGAATCTTGAAATAACAAATAGGTGTTGCTTATTGTTTCAATTTGCTAAAATTGCAGTAATTTCTTCTACTGAGATAGAAACGAATACACTTCCTCATACATGGTTTTATATTTTTACTACATATATATCTATGTTTTTAAACTTGATAAATATCTCTCACTCTATGAGACATTCTGAAATTAGCTTTATTTTCATTTAACATGTTTCAGAAATTTATCCAGGTTGATCTGTAGAAATAATTCACTCACTTAATTGCTGTATAGCATTCTACTGTATGAATATACCATACTTCATGCATTTTTCTGAACAGTAAAGCACATGTGATGAATTTGAATATATTTTCAGGATTTTCTATGCAGATAAGCACATCATTTTCAAATAATAACTAACCTTGTGTCCTCTTTCTTTCCAGTTCTTACATTTTAATGTATTTCCTTGTCTTATTGCATCAACTGGGGCTTTCAATACAATATCTATATATATAAAAGCCTAAGTGACTGAATGATCAAACAACTGAACAACCAGTCACTATAACACACACTGACCACCAGGGGGCAGACACTCAACACAGGAGCTGCCCCCTGGTGGTCAGTGTGCCTCCCACAGTGGGAATGCCATTCAGCTGACCAACCCGGCGGCCCACCAGCCAGGTGGCAGCCACTCACTCCCTCAGTAGTTCTGCAGGTCCAATCTCTGGAGAATGGGCCAGGCACCAACAGACCGGTGCCGCCAGCACCATCCTGACAGCGCCGCTGACCTCCTGGAAGTCAGCCTAGGGTACCGCAGCCACTTCCCTTCCCTAGATGCTCCACAAGGAAGAAACTATATAAAAGCAGCCTCCAGGTGGCTCCCGACAACCAGTGCAAACATCAGCTGGATGAATCCGGATCCCAGGCCAGCAAGGGTGTCCCACCGCCTGGCCCGGAAGGCATTCCCCTTGAGATGTGCTCCAGACACAGGGCTCATGGCTGCGAGCACTGATGTGGCAGCATGAGCCTCTACTGATCAGAACTGACTGGGCGTGAGCCCATGGCAGGCACAGCAGGGCCAGGATGAGTGGGAGTGGCCGGCAGGAGTGGCAGGTGGTGTTGGATTGGTGGTTTTGGCCCAATCCCCGCAGGCCACACTGAGGGACCCCACCCGTGCATGAATTCATGCACCAGACCTCTAGTTAAGTTATAAAAGGGAAAGTGGCCATCTTTCTTATTTTAATTGAAGACAAATTTCTAAAATGTATTCTTTAAGCAAAAGTTTACTGTAGGCTTTGTAATTACTCTATCAGGTTAAGAAAGTTTCTTATTATTCCCAGTTTGCTAAGACCTTTATAATAAATTAGAGACCCAGTGCATGAACTTCATGCACATGGGGGGGAGGGAGTCCCTCAACCCAGCCTGCCCCCTCTCACAGTCCAGGAGCCCTCAGGGATGTCCTCCTCTGCGAGAGGTGACCGGAATGATCAGGGGAAGGCACTGCCCCCATCACCCGCTGCTGCTGCCACTGCCAGCCACTGCAGCTGCAGGCCCTCGGCCCTCACTTCTTAGTGCTGGCCCTGCCCCCTGCCCACTGGTGGGTGGGGGGCAATCTGGGGCCAGGCTGGCTGTGGGAGGGGCTGAGGCACAGCAGGTTGCACCCCGTCCAGCCTCTGCGGAGGTGTGGCACCTGAACTGGGCCCACGCTGCTGCCTCTGTGGCTGCCTCTCAGAATGGGCAGCACTGGGACTGGGCCCTGCCGCGGCCTGTACCACGCCACCTTTGTGGAAGGGGGCGTGGCGCCACCTTCTCGCCACCTCTGCAAAAGGGGCCGTGGCGCTGGACCGGCAGCGCTGGATCAGCCTGCCCCTCCCAGGCAAGTGCTGGACCCGCCCGCCTCTCCCACGTGGCGCTGGCCCTAGGCCCTCGCAGGCAGTGTGGATGGACGTCCAGAAGACATCTGCCCTAATTAGCATATTACCCTTTTATTAGTATAGATAAGCACCAAATTTTATTGAATGCATTTCTGCATCTGTTGAGATAACATATTTTTTCACTTAAAATTTCAATTAGTGGATTTAAATAAAATATTATCTGAAGCTTAAATTAGAGAATTCTTGCATTAATGATATAAACTCAACCACTTTAAAGCTAGAAAAGTGGAGAAGAAACAATCCCTTCTAACAATATCAATATTTTTTCATATTATAAGGTTCAAATAAATTAAGGAAATTGCCCAAACCTTGCAGCTAGAAATGTAAAGGTAGTAAAGATCAGGAATTTAGCCTCAAGATCATTTAAATCTAAAATACATGGCATGTTGCCTGCTTCAAACACACTCTCTCTCGCATATGCAAACACCATTATATATACAACACATACCATATAAGTGAAATGTCATATCTATATCTATCTATCTACACACACACACACCACACACCACACACACCACACACATCATTTACAACTCATTTATTCTGGCCTTGGGAAAACAAGGAAGGTAACATTTTATTCCTTAACTGAACTGAAAAGAGAAACGGCTTCTTTTGATTTAAGTAGGTTGGAATTAGAGGCTCCTGTAACTCTGGAGCATCTTGGCACTACAGGGTCAGGCAACTGCTGTTATTGTTAAGAAATGAAGCAAGGGCTCTAAGTTACAGGAAACAAAATTAAGATAGTTTATTTAATAATATTAGTTATATCTGGCAGGTTGCATAGCCATTTTTGCCTGAGATAGAAACAAGGCAGAAATGATCATAAACTTTAGGCAGATTAGGAAAGCCTGGGAGGTGTGGAGTTTAGCTGAACAAGTCTGAGGGCTGAGATTAAAGTCTATAGACTACTTTTTCTCTTCCTATTCTGAATTATTTTCCTCTTTTATGCTTCTTTAATATACTAAAATTAATGGTAATTAGGATAAGTTAAGAGACAAATACAAAATTAAACCCTGACTTCATTTTTTTGCATTTAAATTATTCTTTACACTGATTCTAAATATCCTATTTTAAAAACATTGCTTGAGTAACCATCCTAACAGAGATTTACATTTTGTCTTTAAATGAAGTATATGAAGCTCAAGTTTATAAACCTGTGGAGGCATGAGAGTAATTATGTCAACATGTTCAGACCTAATGGCTAGGACACCACTGCCTCCTTGTGGTGCAATTTCAATTATAAGGTTTGATTACTGAAAGTTTATATTTTCAAATCAGAGTTTTGGCAACCAATGTCACAGAAGCCATAACTTGGGGTAGAAAGAGAGTTGTCACAGACCCCAGATGGTCCAGGAAATCTTTATAGGAAAAGTACTATTTGATTCTGTCTTGTTTAGATAATCAAATTTTAGAAAGAGAAGAGAAATATTTTCCAGGCAGAAGAAACAGTTTAGCAAAGAGAGAGAGCGAGCTGTGAATGTATAATGTATGAGATTAAGACCATGAACTTTGATGTTAAACATAGTTGAACTTGCACCCCAGCTCTGCTCCTCACCTGCCTGTGACCCTGTGTGAGAATAAACAAGTAATCTTTTCTGTCAAAGAACAGTTTAGGCAGCCACCAGTTTGGCTCACATGACTTGGCAGCCACCATGTTGGCCACATGACTTGCAGCTTCCCTGGGGGCCGCCATCTTGAAATGGCAAAGGCCAACCCCTTCCTTTAAATTAGCCAATCACAAAAGACTGTGCGCCTGAGCTCCAATCAAGAGTGAGGTACAGGTCACATACATCAGGATTAAAAAGCCAAGCAGACCACCTGCTCAGGGTAGGTGTACTCCCAGACCATGTGCTGCGCACCCTTCTGCAGAAGTAAAGGTATTTGCTTTGCTGCCTGGCTCCCGAGTATGCTTTGTGTTCTACCAGGACCCCTGAATTTGGGGGCTCACCTTATTTCTTACACCTTGGCAGGCTACTTCTCTTCCTCCCATTTCCTTGCCTGGAAAATAAATTTGGTCTTGCACCCCATCAGAGCTTGATTGTGGGGATTAAATGAAATGTGCACATAACATTTAGCACATTATCTGACCCATTAGTGCTTGCTTATCCTATATAATAAAAGGCTAATATGCAAATCAACCAAACAGTGGAACAACCGGTCGCTATGATGCACACTGGCCACCAGGGGGCAGATGCTTAATGCAGGAGCTGCCCCCTGGTGGTCAGTGCACTCCCACAGGGAAAGTGCCACTCAGCGAGAAGCCAGGCTCACAGCTGGCAAGCGCAGCGGTGGTGGCAGGAGCCTCTCCTGCCCCTGTGGCAGTGCTAAGGATGTCCGACTGATGGCTTAGGGTTGTGGATGGCTTGGTTAATCGACAAAATTGTCGCATTTGGGGTTCAGAAAATCCACGAGTGATTGTTGAGAAACAAATGCATCCACAACATGTCACTGTTTGGTGCGGATTTGGGGCTGGAGGCATCATCGGACCATTCATCTTCGAAAATGCAGCTGCTCAGGCAATAACAGTTAATGGTGCTCGCTATCTCGACATGATAATCCATTTACCCAATATTCTATTCCATACATAACCCTATACTGTATACTTTATGAATCAATAAAAAATTTACAATTTTTAATTATAAACCTGTGTTTTCTATCAAAATTACTTCTTGCGTGAATTTTGGAACACCCTTTATTTCACTGTAAGTTGTCATTTGGTAAAAAGAGTAAACAACCTAGTAATTGCTAGATTTTTTCCTCTTTTTGGGGGGGGCAAGCACAATAAACCATATTAAACTTACATGTCAACTATAAGATGCATCTGAATTTCAGAAACACTAAAATATGAAAAATGTGCATCTTAGAATCAAAGGAAAGTATGTTATCATTGGCAGATAGATATAGATATATGACATTTCACAAAAGAAAATATATTATCCTGGTATTACAGATTCTTTGCAGAGGACCAATCTGCAAAGAATCTGTAATACCATGCTTAATATTTAGATTGGATCCTATTGTTAAAACCTTTCCCCTCTTATTGGTTTCTAGGCATTCTGTTTGTAGTTCTTAACTCACACATTAAGATTAATGTTTAGTTTTCTTTCTTATGTGGTCTCTACAAAATCTTCAGTACATACAAGATGTTCCATAGATGATGGAATTAGATTGAATCTGACCAACATGGTGGTGGGTTAGGGTGAGAGGTGATCATCAGGGTCTCATCCTAGAACTCAAATAATGAGCCATAAACTTAAATGAATGCAAAGAGAAGCAGTTTTTTTTCCTGAGCAATAGAGCTGATAGATGGCTCACCTCCTCCCACTGTGTGTTTGGTAATTTTATAAAAGAAACAACCACAGGTGTGGTTACCAAACTTTAGCGGGCATCTGAATCACATGTTAAAACATTGCAGTGTTGCTGAACCCCACCCCCAGAGTTACTGATTCAGTAGGTCCAGGGATGGAGCCTGAAACCTTGACTACAACAATTCCCTAGGCAGCCTGATACATCTTGTCTGAGGATTACACTTTGAGAACAAGAGCAGTAGAGAAAACTGTGTCTCCAGAGCCTCAGCTAGCGACATTATTCTGATAGCCCTTGGCTCATCTGACCCTCTCTCTAGTGGGATGGCTAAGTCGGTCTCAATGCCCAGAAGGCTATGAGCCTCCCCAGTCCACTGCCATCTCTGGCTTTGGCTCTTCTTTTTGTTTGGCATTCTCTACATTCGCAATGACACTGAAATATTGTCCTGGGAGAACCAAGTGTGATCCCTTTGAGCATTGCTAGCCCTTTGAGGGAGTGATTACTGTGGAGTGAGATTCTGCCAAGTATCTTGGGGTCTTGTTATGGCACACTGAACTGTCGTCTCTTCAGGCCCCAGCAATTCTGCCTCTTTCAACAGATCACAGGAAGTTTAGTTGAGGGAAGTTTGTGGAAGCAGCTCCCCAGTGTCTGAGCCCAGGAACAATTGCTTGACAGCAAGAATGTTAGCCTCCCTCATCTAGAGACTTCTGAAGAAATTGGCCAGATGCCTACTTTGTCTTCAGGTTTCTCTCCACAAAAGAATCAAAAATGCACAAGAGAAAAGATGCCCTTGAGGCTTTCCTAGTGAGTTCCAGCATGATTTGCCCCAGCCAATTATATCTACATACTGCCCTCAGCCTCACTCACTGCAATTGTTCAGAAGCCAGCTGGGTGAATATTCTGGATTTAGAAAATATTTATTGACTGATATAGGATAGAAATCAGGCCATCAAGACCCTTAACTATTAACACTTAAAACACAAAACTTGCTTAGCGGGTTTGGCTCAGTGGCTGAGTGTCAACCTATGAACCACGAGGTCATGGTTTGGTTCCTGGTTAGGGCACATACCCAGGTATTGGCCTCGATGCCCAGTGAGGGATGGGGTGCTTCTCTCTCATCATTGATGTTTCTATCTCTTTTTCACAGAACTCCAAGTATCCTTGGGTTAAGGTCGCAGTTTTCCAGACCTCATCTCTGTTTAGAAAAAACTTGGAATACAAGGCAATGGTCTGTGGAGGAGTAGATCACAATCTCAATCACCCAAACTTGGTTTTCCAGTTTGCCACATCTAAAAATGGTATTTGCATTTCTAGCAAAATATAAAAGAACTTCAGCCCATAATAGGTAAAAGGAGATTTAGGAACCCTAATTAGAACAAATGGTTTTGATAGGCAACATAATGGAGAAAAGGAAAAGATCAGAGGTGAAGCAAAAGAATCACAGTTTGGGCTGCAGTAGACTGTATCATTATTGGTCACATACAGTGATGAAAGACTAATTCTGTGCCATCAGACCATCCATTTTTGAAGTCTCAGAGTTCAAAACTGGCAGCAGAGTAAGGGAAAGCTATGCTGACACTCTCCCAGGACCAAACTGGAATTACAACTAACATGAAGAAAAACCATCCTGAATTATCAACTGAAGACTAGCTGGAGAGAACCCTGATAACAAGGATCTGCTATGACTCCTGGGATCTGTGAATTAGAAGACAGGGTAGGAAAAATCATGCAATCAGAGAACCAACAAGAACCCTGATAACTGGAGACCATAATGAGACTGGTAGGAAGTATGTAGGTGCCAAAGGGCTGGCCAGGCTCCCACAGACAGCAGCTAAAGTTCCAGAGGGATATCTCAGCTGTGGAAGGGTTGCCACTAAGAACTCTGGGGTCTAAACACCAAGCTTGGCTCCCCAGTCCAGAGCACCAGAACTGAGAAAGGTGCCCACATAACTGGGTGTGAAAAGCAGGGAGAGATGGCTGGAAATACAGGCACTCTCTTAAAGCGCCAACACTCAAAATTTCATGTGCAGCCACTCACCTTGGGCTCTGGCAGAGAGGGGATAATCGACTAGAGCTGTGTGAGGAGAATCCAGGGCTGGGGGCTCTGAGGTTAGAGCTCAGAAGGCAACAACCCTAGATTCCTGTGCTGAATCATTCCTTCATACTACAGAGGACTTCTTTCTCCAGTACAGCTTTACCATCCAGGCAGCTTTTGCCTTGGACAGAAGCAATTTCCCTACCCTATTGGAAAAACCTCACCCTGTGGAGTCTATGCCTTGCTGTGGTCAATAGCCTGAGACTAATCAAGACTGAATAACAACCAGACAGTAGGCAGAGGCAGGTCTCTGAAGGCTTTGAGTCTTTGCCTGATCTAATTTGGGTCCCCGGGCTAGCAAAAGCAGACCTTGCTGCACATCTTGATCCTTTCCAAAGGCACCCAACCCCAGCAGACAGAGCCACAAACTATGGATTGCTCATAGCTCTGAACAGTACTCAGGGCCAGTTATAAACAGTGTTTGACATTGTCTTGCACCAGGAACTGGGAGTCATAGCAGATCTACCTACTACATAGAAACAAACCCAAACAGGCAGCTAAAATGGGGAGACAAAAAAACAAGCCCCAAATGAAAGAAGAAGAGAATTCTCCAGAAGAAGAGATAAATGAAATGGATATAAATGATCAGATATAGAGTTCAGAATAATAATTACAAGGATTCTCAAGAGCATGAGAAAAGATATAGAAACTATGAAAAATAGCCAGTCAGAAATGAATGACATAGCACTAATAAAGAACACAATGGAAGGAATACACAGCAGATGAGAGGAAGCTAAGGATTGGATCCATGAATTAGAAGACAGGGTAGAAAAAATCATGCAATCAGAGAACCAAAAAGAAAAATAAAACAATTAAAAACAGGAGGACAGTTTAAGGGAGCTGTCGGACAACATGAAATATAACAATGTTCACATCATAGGAGTGCCAGAGGGAGAAGAAAGTGAGCAAGAGATAGAGAATGTGTTTGAAGAAATAATGGCAAAAAACTTCCCTAACCTGGTGAAGGAAAATGTCACACAAGTCCAGGAGGCACAGAGACTCCCAAGTAAGAAGAACTCAAACAAGCCCACACCCAGACACATCATAATTAAAGTGCCAAAAAGGACAAAGAGAGAATCTTAAAGGCAGCAAGAGAAAAGCAATTTGTTACCTACAAAGAAGCTCCCATAGGCTGTCAGCTGATTTCTCATCAGAAACTCTACACGTCAGAAGGGAATGGCATGAAGTAATCAAGGTAATCAAAAGAAGAATCTGAAACCAAGATTACTATATCCAGCAAGGCTATCATTCAAAATAGATGGTGAAATAAAGAGCTTCCCAGATTTAAAAAAAAATGTTAAAGGAGTTTATCACCACCAAATCAGCACTGCAAGAAATGCTAAAGAGACTGCTATAATGAGAAGAAAAAAATGAGAGAGAGAGAGAGAGAAAGAGAGAAATGTAGGCATACAAAATTAAATTGCCAATAAATAATGACCTATCAATATTAACCTTAAATGTAAATGCATTAAATGCTCCAATCAAAAGATATAGGGTAACTGAATGGATATGAAAACATTATGAAAACATGACCCAATTATATGCAGTCTATAAGAGACCCACCTCAGAACAAAAGACTCACACAGGATGAGAGTGAAGGGATAGAAAAAAATTTTTTCCCATGCAAATGAAAATGAGAAAAGAAAGCTGGGGTATCAATGCTCATATCTGACAAAATAGACTTCAAAATGAAGGCCATCACAAGAGACAACAAAGGTCACTACATGAAACTAAAGGGATTGATCCAACAGGAGGATATAACCCTGGTAAACATATATGCACCCAATATAGAAGTACCTAAATATATATTTTTTAAAAACAAAAACTTCTGCCCTAGCTGATTTGGCTCAGTGGATAGAGTGTTGGCCTGTGGACTGAAGGATCCCAGGTTCAATTCCATCCAAGGGCACATGCCTGGGTTGCGGGCTCGATCCCCAGCGGGGAGTGTGCAAGAGGCAGCTGATCAATGATTCTCTCATCGTTGATGTTTCTATCTCCCTCTCTTTCTCTCTTCCTCTCTGAAATCAATAAAAATATATTTTAAAAAAAACTTCTGAAGGGCTTTATGGAAGAGATCAACAGCAATACAGTCATAGGAGGGGACTTTAACACCTTTCTGACATCACTGGATAGATCTTCCAGATAAAAAATTAACAAGATAACAGTGACTATAAGTGACACACTGAATCAGATAGATTTAATTGACATTGACAGAACATTTCACTCCAAACTGCAGAATATACATTCTCCTCAAGTACACATGCATCATTCTCAAAGATAGACCACATGTTAGAACACAAAAAAGTCTCTACAAATTCAAGGAGACTGAAATTATATCAAGCATCTTCTCAGGTCACAATGGAATGAAATTAGAAATCAACTATAGTAAAAACACTCAAAAACATTCAAACATATGTAGGCTAAATAGCATGTTATTAAACAATAAATGGGTTACCCAAAGAAATAAAAAACTTCCTGGAAACAAATGAAAATGAGCACACAACCCAAAACCTTTGGGACACAGCAAAACCAGTCCTGAGAGGGAAGTTCATAGCACTACAGGTCTACCTAAAAAAACAAGAAAAATTATTAATGAGCTATTTAACCCTAAACTTACAGAATTAGAAAGAGAACAACAAGAAAAGTTCAGAGTAAGGAGAATGAAGGCAATAATAAAGATTAGAGCAGAAATAAATGACATAGATACTAAAAAAAATAATATAAAATAATCAATGAAACCAAGAACTGGTTCTTTTAAAAAATAAACAAGATTGATGAACCTTTAGCCAGACTCATCAGGAAACAAAGAGAGAGGACCCAAATAAATAAAAGCAGAAATGAAAGTGGTGAAGTAACAACTGACACCACAGAAATACAAAGGATTATAAGAAAATACCACAAACAACTATAGACCAACAAGCTGGACAATGTGGATGAAATGGACAAATTACTACAAAAATACAATCTTCCAAAACTGAATCAGGAAGAATCAGAACACCTGAATAGGCCAATAACAACCGAGAAAATAGAATCAGTAATCAAAATAGAATCAGTAATCAGAAAATAGAATCAGTAATCAACCGAGAAAATAGAATCAGTAATCAGTAATCAGTAATCCCAGCAAACTAAAGCCCTGGCCTGGATGGCTTCACAGGGGAGTTTTCCAAACATTCAAAGAACTAGCACCTATCCTCCTCAAACTATTTGAAAAAATCCAACAGGAAGGAACACTTCCAACTCTTTTTATGAGGCCAGCATTATCTAATTCCAAAGCCAGATAAAGACACTACAAAGAAAAAAATTATAGGCCACTGTCCCTGATATATAGAGATACTAATATCCTCAATAAAATATTAGCAAATCGGATCCAGCAATATATTAAAAAGATCATACACCATAACCAAGTGGAATTTATTCTAGGGATGCAAGGCTGGTACAATATTCCCAAATCAATAAATGTGATACATCACATAAACAAATTGAAAGATAAAAATCACATGATCACATCAATATATGCAGAAAAAGCATTCAACAAAATCCAACACTCATTTTTGATAAAAATTATCAGCACAGTGGGAATAAAGGTAGCATATCTCAATATAATAAAGGCCACAGATGACAAACCTACAGCGAACATCATACTCAATGGGCAAAAGCTAAAACCATTTCCCCTAAGAACAGGAACAAGACAGAGATGTCCACTTTTACCACTCTTATTCAACACTAGAGGCCTGGTGCATGAAATCGTGCATGGGTGGGGTCCAGCCAGCCAGCCCCCATTGGGGCCGAACAGGCCAGGCAGCGGGATGGGCCATGGGTGATTGGTGGGCTGGCCCTGCCCCCAATTAGGGTCAGGGGGCCAATCGAGGGCAAGGCCGACCGGGAGGAGGGGCCACGGGTGGTTGGTAGGCCGGCCCTGCCCCCTGGTCCAACTCTGGGTCGAACTCCCAGTTGAGGGGACAATTTGCATATTAGCCTTTTATTATATAGGATAGTACTGGAATTTCTAGCCACAGCAATCAGTAAAAGAAAACATAAAAGGCATCCAAATTGGAAAGGAGAAAAAAAAGTTCTCATTATTCTCAGATGACATGATATTATACACAGAAAACCCTAAAGACTCCACACAGGAAAAAAACTAATAGATTTAATAAATGAATTTGGCCGTTTAGCAGGATACAAAATTAATACCCAGAAATCAATAGCTTTTTTATACACCAAAAATGAATTCTTAGAAAGAGAAACTAAATAAACAATCCCATTTACCATTGCAACAAAAAAATTAAGATACTTAGGAATAAACTTAACCAAAGAGGTAAAAGACTTGTACTCAGCAAACTATACAGGACTGTGAAAAATGAGATAGAGGAAGATATAAACAAGTGGAAGAATATACCATGTTCATGGATTAGTAAAATTAACATCATTAAAATGTCTATACTACCCAAAGCAATCTATAGATTCAATGCAATCCCTATTAAAATACCAACTGCATATTTCACAGATAGAGCACAAACACTCCAAAAATTTATATGGAACCAAAAAAACCCCAGAATAGCTACAGCCATCTTGAGAAAGAAGACCAAAGGTGGAAGAATCACAATACCAGATATCAAGTTGTACCACAAAACCACTGGAATCAAAACAGCCTGGTACTGGCACAAGAATAGGCATATCGATCAATGGAACAGAAATCTACCCAAGCCATTATGCTCAATTAATATTTGATAAAAGAGGCAAAAGCATGCAATGGAGTCAAGACAGTCTCTTCAATAAATTGTGTTGAGGAAATTGAACAGAAACATGCAAAGAAATGAAACTAGACCACAGACTTACACCATACAAAAGAATAAACTCAAAATGGATAAAAGATTTAAATGTAAGTTGTGCAACCATAAAAATCCTAGAAGAAACCACAGGCAGCAAAATCTCAGACATCTGTCATAGCAATATGTTTACTGATACATCTACGGCAAGGGAAACTAAGGAGAAAATAAACAAATGGTACTACATCAAAATAAAAACTTCTGCACAGCAAAAGAAGTCATCAACAAAACAAAAAGGGAGCCCACTATGTAGGAGAACATATTTGGCAATGATACATCTGATACAGGTTTAATATTCAAAACATATAAGGAACTCATACAACTTAACAAAATGAAGACAAACAATCCAATTAAAAAATGGGCAAATAGACACTTCTCCAAAGTGGATATACAGATGGCCAATAGGCATATGAAAAAATGCTCAAAGTCACTGATCATCAGAGAGATGCAAAATAAAACGACAATGAGGTATTACCTCACACCTTTCAACAAATGACAAGGGCTGGTGAGGATGTGGAAAAAGGGAACCTTATTACACTGCTGGTGGGAATGCAGACTGGTAAAGCCATTATGGAAAACAATATGGCGTGTCCTCAAAAAATTAAATATGGAACTTCCTTTTGACCCAGTGATCCCACTTCTAGGAATATATCCTAAGAAACCTGAAACACTAATCAGAAAAAAAGGCATGCAACCTTATGTTATTAGCAGCACAATTTACATAGCTAAGCTTTGGAAACAGCCCAAGTGCCCATCAGTAAATGAGTGGATAAAAAAGCTTGGTACCATGGAATGCTATGCAGCAGTAAAAATGAAGGAGCTCTTACTCTTTGAGACAGCATGGAAGGACCTGAAGAGTATTATGCTAAGCAAAATAAGCCAATCAGAGAAAGACAAGTATCACATGATCTCACTCATATGTGGAATCTAATGAATAAAATAAACTGGTGAACAAAATAGATCCAGAGACATAGAAGAACAGAACAGACTGCAGAATTTCAGAGGGAATGCGGAGGTGGGTGGGAGGGAAGAGGTTAACCAAAGACCTTGATGCATATATGCATAATCCAGGGGACACAGACAATAGGGTGGTGAAGGCCTGGGGCAGGGGGCAGGGGGCAGGGGCAGGCTAGTAGGGGGCCAATGGGGGGAGAGGGAGCATATGTAATTTTCAACAATAAAGATTTTTAAAAATGATAAAATAAAAGTATTCTGGAATTATGGTTAATATGCTGAACATATAAACTGATTTGGGAACAACTGACATCTTACAATAGTCAGTCTACCTGTCCATAAGCAGAGATATTATTCTCTATGTATTTAGGAGTTTTTAATGTTTGTCAATGGGCTGCTATTATATATTTACTAGGGGCCCGGTGCACGAAGTTCATGCACAGGGGGCGGGGGGAGTCCCCTCAGCCCTACGTGCATCCTCTGTCACGCTCCGGAACTCCAGCCGCTCAGAGCCTAGGTTCGGGCCTACAGGCTCGGGATGGCCTGGCTCCCAAGGATGCCTGTCCCGGGGACACAGGCCTTTCTGCACCAGCGCGCTTGCAAGTGGCTGCAGAGGGAGAACCTCCGCTTGCACCCGTGCGCGCACTCCAGTGGGGCGGGAGCTTCCCCCGCATCACCATGGCCCCCGACTCCCAGGCGCCTGGGCACACATGCCAGCCAGGCGGGAGCTTCCCCCGGCATCTGCATGCGCCTCTGCGACCCCAGCTCCCCAGTGGCCGCGGGGTGGGAACTTCCACCCCGACCCAGTCTCCCTGGTGCCTGTGAGTGCACGCCAGCCAGGCAGGAGCTTCCCCCACATTGCCATGGCAACACAGAGGAAGCTCCCACCCTGACCCCAGCTCCTCTGGCTCCGGCTCCGAGTGTGCCACCCCGACCCCGGCTCCAAGGCACCTGTGCTGCCTATGTGTGCGCAAGCGGCTGCAGGGCTGGAACTTCCCCCAGGTCGCCATGGCGACGTGGGGGAAGTACCTGCCTCGCCCCCAGCTGCCCAGTGCCTGTGTATGCAAATTAACCTGCCACCTTTGTTGGGTTAATTTGCATACTCACTCCTCATTGGCTGGTGGGCATCGTGGGGGGTGGTTAATTTGCATGTTTCTCTTTTATTAGTGTAGATATTTATTAATTAAGTAGATGCAAAAGAGTAGCTTATTAATCTTTTAAATTTGCTTCTATAATTATTCACTTCTATCCCACATTCCATAAACTGTACCTGATTCAAATGTACCTGAATCAAATGCACACTCTATATTTTAAAATGTAAGACCTCAGGTAGGAAAGCTTAGGAAAAATAAAATAGGAACATACTGATTTCCAATCTGACTGCACTACGTACAGCACAGCCAGTGGTGAACCTGAGGAGGGGCAAAGAAGGATTAAAGAAAACAGACAAGAGAATATAGCTGGGACCAGGTGGATCACTGTGCCCGGATGAGGAAACAATGACACAGCCTGTAAGCCAAAGCTTTATTTTATAGTCAGATCACACAAAGCAAAACAAGGGCCGTCGGAGGGCCAGACTATAGTTTAAAAAAAACTATGAACAAATTCCTATGCACACTGAACATATCTTATTTTGAAATAAGGCAGCACTTGCTGCACCTCCTGCAGCCCACATCCCTTAGCTACCTGGGACTGCAGGGTCAGACTATAAGGTCAAGCTTACAACCATAGCCTTTTGGCTATAATTGTGCTGGGAGGGCTTTGCCCTCCAAGCTGGGACTTGTATGTGCCTTTGCCACAAGTCAGCCCAAGGCTTGAACCTGTCCAAATGCTGAAGCTGCTCTCCACATCTGACAATTCATTTTTCTTTTCCCTGCTGTGTTGGTCATGGTTCTCCAGAAAAACAGAACTAGAAAAACAAATTAGATATAGATGATATTGTAGATATAGATATAGATATAGATATAGATATAGATATAGATATAGATATAGATATAGATATAGATATTAGATAGATAGAAAGATAATGTATTATGAGAGATTGACTCACATAACTATGGAGACTGAGAAATCCCATGATCTGCTTTCTGCAAATTGGAGGCCCAGGAAAGCCAGTGGTGTAAGTCCCAATCTGAAAAACCAGGAGCACCAGTATGTGAGGGCAGGAGAAGATGGGTGTCCAGCTCAAGCAGAGAAAGCAAATTCACCCTACCTTCACATTTTGTTCGATTTGGGCCCACAACAGATTGGATGATACCCACCCACGTTGATGGGGGCAAATTCTTACTCATTCTACTCATTCAAATGCTAATCTCTTCTGGAAACAACCTGATAGACACACCCAGAAATAATTGTTTCACCAGCTACCTGGGCATCCCTTAGCCCAGTCAAGTTAACACACAAATTAACCACTGTACCACCCTATCTGCAGGCATACTTGCCATTTTATTCCAGTAAATAGCACAAGGTCAGGTGAATGAATAGTTCTATCTCCATTCTGGAGCATTATCTATAACTGATTCCTTCATTCTTGTAACCCCTTTCTTTATTGTGTTCCTTTGTGAAAATTCCAAGAAAAGTCAGCAATTTGGCCAGAGACCCTGTTCTGCTCCAATACCCTTCATCTGTGTCAGCCTGCTATCTCTGAAGATGGAGCCAAGATTCCACTCTCAGAGTATTTGGCAAAGGGCTGCTGGATATGAGTCAGTATATCAAGCTTTTTTTCCTCTCAGCCTCTGCTTTTGTGGAAGTTTATTTACTTCGAAATCCAGACAAAACATTTTAATTTAATTAAAATGTAATTTCCCCAAGTGCTCTGGGCCTATAATAATCTTTCTTCTCTAGAGATAACTTTTGTTTTCTGAGAAGAATACACACAGCATTTTCTGAGCCTCGGGCACACTCTGTGGCCTCAGCTCCCTCTGCAGAGCAGCTCCACCTCCCAGCTCTGGAGGCTGTAGGTGAGAGGGCTCAGCAAGGATATGATCACCCTGAACTGAGTGCAGACCACTCACTCCAACACTGAGCCTGAGTTGGGGCCGATGTCCCTGAACAGAGCCATCCCATAGAACAAGCGCACCACAGTGAGGTGGGAAAAAGCTTTGCCCTGGCCCTCAGAGGAGTGGATGCTCAGCATGGCAGACATGATTCTGGAGTAGGAGGAGAGGATCAGGGGAAGTGTCAGCAGCCCCAGAAAAGCACTGGACCCTGAGAGAAGGAGTTCTTTGGCAGTGGAACAGAGGGACAGGACAGAGGGAAGAGCCAAGGCAGCTCACCGCAGAAATGGGAGATAATGGTGGACTCACAAAAATGTAACTTGTGGATGAAAAGATTATTCCCTAGTGAGTGTAGAAACCCCATCACCCATGCCACACTGACCATTGCAGTGCAGAGACCTGTTCATGACCACGGTGTAGAGCAATGGGTGGCAGACAGCAGAATAGTGGTCATAAGCATGGGAGAGAGAAGACAGGTTTCAGCACACCCAAAGAGGAGAAAAAGGATACTCTAGGTGGGGCAGTTTCTCAGGAAACTCTGAGATACCTTTTGTATGAGGCAGGAAGTTCTATAGCATTTGGGGCATAATAACTAAGAAGCAGATATCTAGGACAGGTGTTCGAGGAAGAAATACATGGGTGTTGGAGGTGATAATCCCCTCTGATCACCAGGATCATTGTCAGCAGGTAAAGCCCCACGAACAGCACAAAGAGCAGAGCCTGGATGAGGGAGCCAGCAGACAGTCCGAGAAGGATGAACTCCGTGAACAAAGTGAGATTGTTCATGAATGTTTATAAATTCCACTCCTAGAAAAAAATCAACTGTACTATAGAATCTGAGTAATTTCTAGTGATCAAAATATCATCTCCATACCCTAAAACTTCTAAGACTATACTTCTTTCAGCTTAAGAATAGAAAAGGAACAGTTGAGTAATTCCAACTGTGACAGCTATGGGTCAAATTGGTAAAAATATGTTAAAGTCCTAATCCCCCAGCACCTCATAATATGACTTTATTTGGAAATAGTGTCATTGAAAATGTAACAAGCTAAGATGAGGTCATACTGGAGTAGGGTGGGCTCTCAATCCAACTGTAATAATCTGAACAATAAAGATTTATTTTTAAAAAAATAACATCAGTCATCAGAGAAATGCCAAATAAATTCACATAGATATTTCAATAGACATTCACAAAACTGGAAAAAATTAAAAAGGCTGAACAAACCAAATGTTGGTGAGATATAGAACAACCAGAATTTGCAAACACTGTTAGTGGAAATATAGAAGGATATGACCCCTTTGTAAAAATATCTGGCAGTTTCTTGTAAAACTTATACCTACTTATGATCTAACTAGTAGCCCTGTGCACGAATCTGTGCGCCAGTAGCTCGCCAGTAGCTTGCTGCCGCCCTCCAGTAGCTCTCTGCCCACTGCCCTGCTGGGGTGCCTGGCCAGCCTGAGTGAGGGGCTGATGGCTGTTTGCAGGCTGGCCACAACCCCCAGCCACCCAAGCTCCCAGTGGAGGCTGGCTGGGAGCAGGTATCTGGGATTTATTTGTCTTCTATAATTGAAACTTTGTTGCCATGAGCGGAGGCCACAGCCGGCTCAGGGCAGGCGGGAAGCTTGGCTTCCTCCATCGCCCGGCAACCAAGCCTCCTGCTTGCTCCAGCTTCATGGCTGCAGGCTGCCACCTTGGTTGGGTTAATTTGCATATACTCGCTCTGATTGGCTGGTGGGCATGGCTTAGGGCATAGCAAAGGTACGGTCAATTAGTATCTTTGTCTTTTATTAGTGTAGATAATTTCAATACTAGATACTCTCACAGAACAAATGAAAATAATTATGCACAAAAATGCTTTCATGAGACTGTTCCTTGCAGCTTTATTCATAATACCCCCAAACTGGAAGCAGCCCAAGAGAATGGATAAACAAATGGAGATGCATTCATACAATGATATATTACTCAATAATAAAAAGAAACAAATTACTGATACATGGAACAACATGGATGAATCTCAAAAACATGATGGATAAAAGTTTGACACAAAATCATGCATACTATACAATGTTGTTTATATGATGTTTTGTAACAGGTAAGATTAATGTATAGTGGAAAAAGCAGAACAGTGATTATCAAGGGAGGAAGAGGATACAAAATTGACTGAAAAGAGACATGAGGTAGTTTGTTTGGGTAGTGGTAATGCTCTATACTGAATAGGCATTTGAGTTAGACAGTTGTTTATCAGAATTCACTGAATGACATTTTCAGTATTTCAGCATGTAGATTTTACCACAAAAGCAAAGAGAGTGTAATCAAATTTTGAATTCTAGTTAATGATATGCATGCTGAAGTATTTAGGGTGAAGTGTACTGATGTCTGTAACTTTTTTGAAATGCATTTAAAAAGGCAATTGGTGAATGGATAGATGGATAGAAAGTTGATAAGGCACACATACTAAAATAGTAAAATTTAGATGTGATTATATGGATATATAGAATTCATTCTTTGCTTTATGTTTAAAGTTTTTTATTTTCAAATTAAATCAATGCTAAAAACATTGAAAATATTAGAATATTATAAGTAACAAAATATCAATGAAGGTTCCGGTCAAGATGGTGGAGTAGGTAAATGTGGCACTCACCGCCTCCCACAACCACATCAAAATTACAACTAAAATACAGAACAACCATCATTCAGAAATACCTGAAATCTAGCTGAAAGGTGGGGGGGGGGTGAAATTGAGGAACCAGCTGGGCACACACCCAAGCATGGCGGTTTAAAATCTGGAGGGGTAGCTTGACTGTGGAGGTTTTACTGAGGAGCGAGGGGTCCCAGCCCCACACCAAGGCCCCCAGCCAAGGGTTCCAGTGTTGGGAAGAGAAGCCCCCACAACTTCTGAACTTCTGGCTGTGAAAACCAGCAGCGATTGTGGCTGAGTGGCACAGAGACTGCTGGAGCCCTAGGCAGCACCTCTTAAAGGGCCCACACACCATCTCACTCCCTCTGAGCTCTACCACTGAGGAAGCAGCTTGAAAGGAACCTGGGACATCTGGGGAGGAACTAACTTGTCTGGACCAGGATGAGAGCTATAAGGGAAGCTTTCTCCCAGACAGAAGTGCTGGCAGAGACCATTGTTCCTTTGCTGAGCCCTCCCCACCACAGAGGCAACAGGCATTGCCATATATGAATCTTCATCAAACTGGCTCATACTTTTCACCCCACCCTGGTGAATCCCTGAAACCCTGTCCCTCCCTACTTGCAGGCTCAACCAAGCCATTTCCAGTGTCTTTTCCATAAAACCTGTCTCTCTTGCCTCATGCTTCAGACTTTCCTAAAATCTCTCAAACAAGCAGGAGCCAGCTCCAGCATGCCCCCATACCTCTCAATAAGTGGCCCCAGGCCCAGCACTATTGGCAGCCTGCTTTGGTTCACAGTTTGGCATCTCCTGGGCACCCCCAAGCCCAACACAAGTAGCAGCCATCTGCAGATTGCTTTGTAGCTCATACTAGGTGTCCCTGGGCAAGGCAACAGGAGTGACTGACTTTGCACCCCCCAGGAGACTCCAGAGTCAGTGCACCTGGTGGTCAGCTTTGACCATGCCAGATTACAAGCTACCACCTCCATGAGTGACACACTCAAGAGGCGAACCCAGTGAGCACCAAAGCTCCACTCAAGCAAGTCCTACTCCATAGGGTCAGCTCCTGCACAGCAGCAGCTCTTCTGCTATAGTTGTGGGCGATCCTTGTAACCTGAGGGTCAATCCCTCCTAGTGGTGACAATATCAAACAAGGCTCAACTTTAATAAGACAGTGCACACAGCTCACACAGGGGCGCACCTGGAGTACCCAGCTCAGACAACTGAGGAGGCTGAGCCCCTGGGTCCTATAGGATACTTTCTACACAAGGCCACTCTGCCAAGTCCAGGAGACATAGCAGATCTACCTAACACCTAGAAACAAACACAGGGAAGCAGCCAAGAGGAAGAGGAAGAGGAGAAGACATAAAAAGTATGAACAATAAAATGGCAATAAATACATATCTATCAACAATTGAATCTAAAAGTCAAAATAAATGAACAAGCACAACGGAATCAGACTCATAGATCAGAGAACACTTTGACATTTTCCAGATGGGAGGGGGCGTTGAGAGGATGGGTGAAAAAGGAGAAGGGATTTAGAAGTACAAATTAGTCATAGCCCATGGACACAGACAATAGACAAGTGAAGGCCTGGGATGGGTGAGAGAAAAGTGCAGGGGGCAAGGGAGAAAAATGGGGGACATCTGTAATACTCTCAACAATAAAATAAGATTTTAAAAATATCAATGAAATTTAACACATTATATGAATAATAAACAAAAATTATGAATAACTAAAATTAATTCATGAACAAATATCAAACCCAAATATAACACTAATCATTAAAGGAATTAAGTGGGCAATCAAAATTTTCCCTACACAACAACAAAAGACAAGAAATACTCAAAATTTTATAGATGAATTTTATAAAGCCTTCAAGGATTTCCCCTTTTTACTGAAAATATTTTAAGGAAACACAAAGATGAAAGAAAACATACTATTGATGCCAAGATAAGATGTCTGGAATGGGCAAATCTATATGGGCAAAAGAAAGATTAGTGATTGTGTAGGGGGAGGGTTTGGAGTGCTACTGCCTATAGTTATGGGGATGATAAAAATTACTTGGGATTGGTTTGTGGTGATGTTTGCACACTCTGTGAATGTGCTAGAGACCATGGCATTGGATTGAATAGATGAACTCTGTGATGAGTGAAACATAATTTCATTAAAGCTGTTAAAAAGAAAACATCAGATGAATGCAAGAAAAAAAATTATACTATCTCACTTATGAACATAACTAGGAAATTCTTAAGTTAAATACTGATGAAAGTTAATTCAATTTTTACTATTCTAAGTAGCATTATTTCAAGAATGCAACAATTCTTCAACATCAGATAACCTACTATAACAATTTATTATTAAAAATCAAATAATAAAAACCATATGACTATTTTGATGAATTTATTTTTTTATTAAACAGGTATTTATTCCAGGCTTAATATGTGACAGACACTATACATTAGTAAACAAAAGAGAAAAAGTCCTGGTACTCAATAGAAATAAAAAAACACATATGACCCCAGCTGGTGTCACTCCGTGGTTGAGCGTCTACCTATGAACTAGGAGGTCCCGGTTCATTCCCAGTCAGGGCACATGCCCAGTTTGCAGACTCAATCCTCAGTAGAGGGTGTGCAGGAGGCAGCCAATCAATTATTCTCTCTCATCATTGATGTTTCTCTATCTCCCTCACCCTTCCCCTCTGAAATCAATAAAAAATATATTCTAAAAAAATAAAAACAACACATTTGATAAAATTTTACATCAATTCTCAGCAAAATATGGTTAAAAGAGATCTCGAGTACTAAGTCAACAATATTGATCAAAACAAGAACAAACATCATCCTTAATGCTGAAACATGAGCAGCTTTCTCACTGATCCCAATAAAAAAGATGTCTATATTAGAGACTGATGTCCAACAAATTAACTTTAAAATATGAAACATAAAAATTGCAATGAAAAAATAAATTATTTCCTTTATTTAAGATGAAATAATGAAAATATACTTTAAGATAAAAAATTAAAATGTAATTTCCCTTTATTTATGATGAAATCATTAAAAACCCCAATAGTATCTTAAGCCATTAGAACTAGGAAAATAGTTCAACAAACTTGACAGGTACAAGGTCAGTATACAAACCACCAAGCAATCCTACATACTAGAAATAATGAAGTAATAAATGTAGTTGAATTTTTAATTCATAATGAAAACAAAAACTAGAATGTATTTGGTAATATAGCTAACAAAGTAATGTGTGACCTTTATCAAAATAAAATTCACCAGTGGCAACAGCAGAACATCCTTCATGCACAAAAATCTTGTTGAGCCTTTGCATAACCACCACATTGCCCAGCCATGACCAAACTGTGAGTCCATGGCCCAGAACTAGGCTCACAAGGAAGGAAGAGATTTGCTTTCACATAGTAGACTATTCTACTCATATAATTATTTCAAACTGCTTTGGCAGTGAGGTCCCTCTGGTGAGACTCCATCTTAGATATATTCTCATTTCTTTGCCCATAATTGACACATTCAAAATTTACTTATTGTGCAGCAAGCATATTTAAAATTTTTTAAATATTCTTAAAAATGTAATGCAGATGCCAAAAAATGTCCGTGATCTCTTTGAGTTTATATTCTCTGTGGCTGGAGAGTGCAAATTGAAGGGGACAATGACAGTTGATAGGTTGTAAATAAGCAAAAACCAAAGGTAATTTCAAAAAGAAATAATTAATTTTTTACCACAATTTTAATCCACATATCTCTCACAAATCTCCTTCTCACTAATTCTCCAACTGAGTTTCATGATCTAAGGGACCTCTGCTGAAATTCTGTTGGTTTCTTTCTGAAGTTGCCACAGGCCTTGTGCAGCATTTGCTCTGCTATTGATGCTCTCGTGTTCTGCCATTTCTACAGCATCACTGGGATGAGGGCCAGGGCTACCTGTCTAGCAGTGCGCACGAGCTGGGGAATCTTCTTTTATCCTGGGGCCCCCTCACAGGATTTTTGGCTATTAGGTAAATGGTTTGAAGAGGATAAACAAATGTGCTATGTGTGGTCTTTCTAGGACATGCATAGGTCCAACAAACAATTTCAAATTTCTCCATTGTCCTTGGATACCTGCAGGTATATGTCTATACCTGCAATTCCATGGTGGCACCAATATATGTCTTTTAGGTCATTTCCTTGCAAATGACAGAATATAATTCTGACTTACTTAAACAACGTAAATTAAGACAACAACAATAATTAAAGAGGGAATTCATGAATTTGGTCTGGGGTAGCTCACAGCATCCAGGGGAGAGTCGGTGTGGCAAGGTGGTAAAAACATAGACTTAGGGGTAAGTCCATTTGGTTCCAAATTCCATCCCCACCACTTACCTCTCTGAGGCAGTTTCCTCCCTCTTCTTAAAATAACAATAACTAAAGCATTTCCCTAAAGCACTTGTGGTTAAATACACATTATGTATATAAAATGCTTGGCACAGTCCCTGACATCATGCAAATATCTGGATCATGTGTTCTTATTATAATTCATGTTTATGAATCTGCCTTGAAAAGGAAGAATCTAGGATAACACCAGTGATCTTATCAGTGGGCCATTGGGATTGGCTGTCAGAGTACTGCAAACAGAATGGCTGGCCTCTGCCTCTCTCTCCTCATATGAATCTCTCCTCATTAAAATTCCCACAGAGTGAATGGTCTGACATTGACCATGTACTCATTCCTGTACCAAACACTGTGCAAGGAAGAATGAATGAATAATGAGCAGGGACGGTGAGAATTTGGGGTCACCATGATTAACAGAACCTATGATTAGAAGTCTCTATGGAACTATATTGAGCAAGTAGAATTTAATTGCTAGAAGCATGGCAAAGATAGACGAAGTGTAACAGAAATGTGTACCATACTGTGTGTAATAAATTAAATATTTTTCTAGGAAAAATACCTAGGACCACTTTTCTCTGACTCAGCCTCAACTGGTAACATTCTAAGAAATTTAACTCCCATCTCTGCTTAAGTATTCTTAAGAAAAGCTGTAGGGCACCTTGCAGATCCTGATATCAGAGAATTCTCCTGAATATCCAGGCACTATTTATTGGAGTTCTACCCAGAATCCTCATCATTCTGATGTTATTATTTGAAGCACCAGAAATATTTTCTCAACATCCTTTTCACAGCAGCCTTCATCTCCTTGTTCTTCAGGCTGTAGATGAGGGGATTCAGCATGGGGGTGATCACACTGTACTGCAAGGAGAAGATTAACTCTCGAATGGATCCAGAATTTGGCATGAGATAACGGAGAAGTCCCGAACCATAAAAGAAGATCACAGCAGTGAGGTGGGAGGAGCAGGTAGAGAAGGCCTTGCTTCTGCCTGTGGAGGAGCTGATGCGCAGGATGGTGGACAAAATGCGAACATAGGAGAAAAATATCAGGAGAAAATTTCCAAAGAAATGCAGGAGGCTAGAGCAGAGCAGGGCAGTAAAACTTGCAGTCACGTCAGAGCAGGACAAGGGGTAAAGAGAGGGCAGCTCACAGCAGAAGTGGTGGATATCTTGAGCCTCACAGAAGTCTAAATTGAGAGCTACAAGGATATTGATAAGAGCATCCAGAAAAGCCAAACTCCATGAGGCCCACACCAGCCCCATACACAGCTGTCTGTTCATCACCTGGGCATAGAGCAGAGGAGAACTGATGGCAACATAGCGGTCATATGCCATCACAGCGAGTAGGCAGGATTCAGTGCCCCCGGAGGCAAACAGAAAGAAGACCTGAGCCAGGCAGCCCTCTACTGAGACAGTTTTCTTCTCAGACAGCAGATTCTCCAGCAGCTTGGGCACAGTGACAGAGGAGTGGCAGAGATCGAGGAAGGACAACTGCCTCAGGAAAAAGTACATGGGGATGTGAAGACGGGGATCAAACCCGATCACCAGCAGCAGCATCAGATTCCCCATCAGGGTCAGGAGGTAAATAACAAGGAACAGCACAAAGAGCAGAGGCTGGATCTGGGGATCCACAGACAGCCCGAGGAGGATGAACTCAGAGATAACACTGTGGTTCCTCATTGCCTTCAGTATGTTCTTGGGAATGTCAGAAATAAACTGGGTGAAGCCTCTTCTAATGTCTAATATCTCAGTGTTTTCACCCTATTCTCCAATCACAAAGTTTCACGCCCACTCAAAAATGTATTTCTGAAATGGTAAGTCTCTAGATTTCCTAAAACGTGTAATAATCTTTTCTACAGAATCTCAACACTAGATCAACTCGCTGTCCACATTTATTGTTCTTTCTGTAATGTCTTAGAGTTAATTTCTTGTTGTTTTATTATTCAATCTACAGAAGGATGTTTGTAAACGGTTGATAATAATCCAGTAGAAAGAGAGAGATTCCAGGAGGAATGAGATACAATTGCAGAAATAGTGTCTCTGAGAGCAGCTGGGTTTCACAGCAGAAGCAGAGCATGGATGGTCTTAAGTGAGAATAGGTTTTCTTCATCCATCAAACACGCATGCAGTCAGTAGATTTGGTGTTAGGAAGGCAGCACTTCTCATCTGATGGCTTTTGTTATTCACTAAGTATTTAAATGAGATCATTAATGGAAAGTGAAGAGGGGTAGTGGCTGGACATGTGCCCAGTGAGGAGAAAGGGAGTTAATTAGAGACAAAGCAGCACAGAGATATCCCAGATACTGTGTAATTTATCACAAGAAACTGTTGACTGATATGAAAACATACTCTGGTCATAATCTCCATGCCCAGTTTGTGTGATCTATTCAGAGTCAGCTCTTGTCAAGCCTTCATGACACTTGTAAATATAGACTACCCACTAACTTTCAAAAGCTTGACCCTTTTTTCCAACTGTGATCCGACAACCGAGATTACAACCATCAGCTCAGGATAACCCTTCAACACTATTAACCACACCATCTTGACCTTCATGTCCTGCTCTATCTCTTGTGTTCATACTACAAGACCAGCCCATTCAATTTCTCAAAAGCCATGCTTTCTCCCCCAGTTTATCCAAACAACACACAGCACTAAACCTACTCTTAGGAATCAATTCCACATTACCTGCATTTCTCGCCTCGTTGAGCAATAACTAACACTGAGTTAAAGAAAAACCTTTGAAAATCCAGTAGCCCAGAAGACACATAAGTTTAAATATCAGTGTGAGAATTTGGTATTAAGGTGAAGTTTAAAAATTCCTGTTGATATAGATCTCCTCCTTGATTTCTAAAAGAGGAAAATACATGGGTAAATTGTAAAAACCTAAATACTTCCAGTCATGTGGGGATTGCATTTTCTCTTGTTATTATTTTACTTTTTTCTTTTACTCACCACTCATGTTCTAGCTATAGAGACTGGATTCATCCGGAGAACAGTACACCAGTGGCAGAAGATGCTGGAAAAGCAAGGAATCAAACCATGAAATTCAGACAGAGAACCGCCAGTTATCAATTCGGAGGGCAGCAGAAAGAAAGCTCCCCTCTGTTCTACTCATGTCCAAATGGAGCCCCAATACTAGCACTAGAAATTCCTTGAACTTTGGGGAAACGTCCTCTCTTAGAAATAAAGGCCAAAGCACAAAACTCTTGCAGAGGACAAACCTGGAAATTGTATCCTGTCAGGCCAGACTCCCTCACAGGTAGAGGTGGACTATATTAGCTATTTGAGGGCCACAGAAGTAAATAAAATCATCACTTTCTCCTGGTGCTACAGTTTTACTGTTCTCGGTGCTTCGTTTATTCAGGCTAGTGAGTCCAGATGTGGAATGGAAACAGCTCTGAGAATGCTGCCCCTTTATGTTTTCAGTTACTGTCACAATTAGGTGGAGGTAGCTGACTAGGTCATTTCCAAAGAAAAGCTGCCCGAGAGGAGTTTATCTTAGAATGAGACATACAGAAGCACCTAGGAATTGTAACTGCCTCAAAGGGGTTGCTCAAAAGTGTTATTTAAAAACAGAAGTGTGTGTGTGCATGAGCAAGTGAATGGATGAGACTCAGGAGGAGAGGAGTCACAGAGAACAGATCTGATAGAAACCAGTAAGGGACTTGGACATCCTAGACTCCCATGAAACCAGATGTAGAAAGGATACTGGATAAAAATTTCACCCATTGGAAAGGTTTGCACCAAAGCTGTGTCTTGTGCCCTGTTCTGAACTTCCACATACCACAGAATACATAATTATGGGGGATAACTATGACTAAAGTATCTAATGTGTTTCTGGACCCTATATGTTTGAAGTGCTTGGAGAGGGTTATTTTTGAGTCACGAGGTGCCCAAAAGCTAGCACTGGTAGTCTGATCTCCTTCCAACTCCTACAGACAATTCTCAGCTATTAGCCTCCCCAAACCACCAGATTTCTAGTATAATGTGAGCTTTCAGCACCAAAAAACAAATAATATAGCAAAGAGACTTGTCTCAATTGTCCCACGTGTAAAATGAAGACTAAAATAATTACCTTGCAAAGTTGTGAGTTCTTAACTTACTAACTTAAGTATAGTGCTGAAGACAATTGAGGTGCCAAAGAATCATTAGATTCTCTTTTCTTTACCCCCAATCCAAGTGTGTAAATTTCCCAAAAGGAAACAGAGAAGTGGTTTTGAGGAGCAGACCAAAACATTTAAGGTAACAGAAACAAATACTACATCAGAGAAAAATGTTCTCCTACCTCTAGACCTGGAGAATAAAGATAAGTTGAGAGGACTGAGGGGGAACAGAGTGCCTGAAGAGGAATAACAAGAAGTGGTGGGAATGAGGGTAAAGGGGTCCTACAGGGAACACAGAAAACCATGAGAGAACAGAGAAAACATTACCTGGTTTCTGTCTTTTCCTGGCACTGAGTGCATCTTGTTTTTCTGAGTTGGTGAGCATGACTCTGAGCTCAGGAGAAATTCACAAGACAGAAAATGTCCCACAACATTAAATCATGTAAAGGGACGTTGCTTTTTCTATGGGAGACTTTTTGTGCATAAATAGAAATCTGTAAGCTCAATACTCAAAAGCCTCTGCAAATAAAGACTTCAGAAACCTCTTCTAAACTTTGACAGCATTTTTACCCTTATCCCCTAATGTCTCCACAAAAAGACAAAGAAAAGCTTGAAAATTTCAAATTCCTAATAAGTAGTATAGCAATTCTTTCATACTTCCTCCAGCACAATTACAGTCATTTCTTCACAAATCTCTCTCTGTGACTGTTACTACATTGCTAAAAGCACCTTCCTAACAAAGGAGGCTCAGGTTAAGCCATTCATAAGGGCTTGTGGATGAAGGTGCCCAATAGGTTGGCAAGGTCTGACCTGAAAGCCCAGGGGATGTCTAGGTCCGTCCTGAGTGTTGGGAAGCTCAGCCCCAAGCATACTTCGTACTCATTAGCTAAGAATGAGTACCGGAAGATCCCAATGCGAATTCCCACTGAAACTCAGTGACTCACAGCTTACCATTAAATCATCTTGCTAATGTTTGTCATGAGTTTAATTATTATAGATAGTATAGACATTCATTATTATAGAAACACTATCAGGTCTACAGTAATTTAAATTTTCCTACATATTTGACTTTGTTGCTCAGTTTTTTTCTTCATCTGCAATTGCAAATTCAAAAGCTGAAACTAGATTGCAATGGATGAGTTTAACACAAATTAGACAGAGTTAAAAAGTATTAGTGAATCAGATAGGTCAGAAGAAAGTAAGAACTTCCATCTGAGAGCATTTTCTTTCTCCTTTAAGAACTTTTCATTTTTCCTTTAGTGAAAGTCTTCTAATAATATATTTATCTCACCTTCATTCTTAAAGGACTTAAAATCATAATTTTTTAAATTCAGTACTTTGAAGATAATATTTCATTGTCCTCTGTCTCCTTGTTCATCTAATGTTTCTCCTGAAGTCAACTGTTAGTCTAATTCAGTGATTTCCAACTGATGTGCTATAGCACACTGGTGTGCCTCAAGAATTTTTAAAACAAGCAATACCTAACTATTTAGTCAGGGGCACTGACCTTTTTGCCCTTAGATTATCAAATAAGAAAATGACAACAGCCAGCACAACAACAGCCATCTGGTGTGAATGAGTAAAATTATATTAATTTTTTGTCAGATTGGCAAAAAATATAATAAATAGAGGCCCAGTGCACGGATTCATGCACAGGTGGAGTCCCTCGGCCTAGCCTGTGCCCTCAATCCAGGAACCCTCAGGGGATGTCTTATAGGCGGTTTTGGCTCGATCCCTGCAGGCCTGATCCAGACAGGAGGGAGCTCAATCCTGTGCATTGAGCGCCTGTCCACTGGTGGTCAGTGCGTGTCATAGCAACTGGTCGTTCAGTTGGTTGGTCGCTTAGGCTTTTATATATATAGACTAGAGGCCCGATGCACAAAATTCGTGCAAGAGTAGGCCTTCCTTCCCCCAGCTGCCAGCACCGGCTTCCCTCTGGCACCCGGGACTCGTACTTCTCTCACAGCCCCGGCTTTGTCCGGAAGGTCGTCTGGAAGGACATCCAGTCTAATTAGCATATTACACTTTTATTATTATAGATGTTATATGTGCTATGAGACGAAAAAGGTTGAAAATCTCTGGTCTAATTGTACTTCTCTGGAGTTAATTTGTCTTTTTTTTTTCTTGCCACTTTCAGTATTATGTCCTTTGATTTAGTAATTTTATTATGATGTGAAAATGTGTGACTTTCTTTTTAATTATCATATTTGAAGTTTATTTATAGGACTTCTAGCATTTGTAATTAATATATAGTGTGTCCCAAAAATGTATACACACACTTTGAATAATTAAAAAGGCAGTGTTTATTAAAATACATTTCATTTTGTATTAAAATACATTTTAAAATTGAGCTATTAGCTGTTAAAGTATGTATATATTTTTGGGGACACCCTGTATTTTTTTCAGTTTAGAAAAATTTCACCCATTATCTTATATATTGCCCCATTTTCTCGTCCATTACTCATTCTTTCTCTCTTCCTTGGAATTCCACGTACATGATGTGTATGACTCTGAGCTCAGGAAAAATTCACAAGACAGAAAATGCATTCTATACATTATGTATGTCATACTGTATTTTTTTCTGTGCCTTGCTGTATATATTTTCTTCTTACCTATCTTACATGTCAAGAGTATACTCCCAACAATGTCTAATCTCCTTTAAATGTATACATTGAGATCTTAATTTCAGCCATTGAGTTATTTCTAGAATTTTCACTTAGATATTTTTATAGTTTCCAAAAATAATATGCTAAAATTCTCAATCTGTTTTCAAGCTTCATAAATAGTTTAAACTTTAAAGTAGCGTATCTAGATCTGTTTCCAATGACTCTAGTTTTTGTTTCCCCATATTCTTGTTTAATTTTTTCTATTGAGAACAGGATATTATTATGAAATTATGGTGAAAATTAATCAAGACTCTGGATTGCAGTCTCTTCATCCAGAGAGAATTTTCACTTGGCATGGGCGTCATCAGTTCTGGATCATTATTTGTAACTGCAGAGGCTGAGATGAAGCTGGGTTTCAGCCCATGCCAAGCCAGCCAGCTTCCAATCCAATTTTACTTCAGGGTGTTGCCCTTTGAGGTTCCAACCCACACCCTTGGTGGTCCCTGAAATCCATTTTTCCCATTAACTTTAGGTTTACATAATTAGGTTTACATGAGGTCATGAGGGTGGGGCCCTCATGATGGGGTCAGCTCCCTTATGAGAAGAGCCCAGAGAAGTTGCTTTCTGTCAATCTTCACCACTCAGTCTATGGTATTTTTTTATGGCAGCCTGAGCTAATACACTACAGGAGATGTTCCTTCTCAATCCAAGACAAATGTCTCCACCTATGCTTTAGATATTATTCCATTCTGCTTCCTCTGGGATCTAGCGTCTTCAAACTTGTTATTTCTCTAGTTGATATTTAATTTTTCTTCTTCCTTTGTGTCTTGCATTTAATAATTAGCACATTCAAACTATTTTCTCTATTTGTGTGTATCATAACATTGTTTTTTCTAAAATACTTTTCCATGCCCTAGCCGGTTTGGCTTGGTGGATAGAGCGTGGGCCTGCAGACTGAAGGGTTCCAGGTTCGATTCCAGTCAAGGGCACATGCCCGGGTTGCGGGCTCAATCCCCAGTGAGGGGGTGTGCAGGAGGTAGGCAATCAATGATTCTCTATCATCATTGATGTTTCTATCTCTCTCTCCCTCTTCCTTCCTCTCTGAAATCAATAAAAATATATTTTAAAAAATAAATAAATAAAATAAAAATACTTTCCCAGTCCCACATATCCTTGTAGCTTCTGACTAAATTATCTCATTTTCTCATACCCAAGTATATTAAAGTAATAATTGTGTTACCTGGCTACCATTTCTGCATCGACCACTCTTCTGAAGCATCTCTATGGTTTACTAATGATCTCTGAAACCGGTATGAATTTGCTCTCAACCCTGAGATGCATACAACACCATTTTCTATATTTTCCAATGTTTTGTTGTGTATTTTTAAAAAGTGTTTATATTATGTAATTTTTCAAACATGCATAAAGACTTGAAAATATAAAGAACCTCCATTATACCACGCATACTTAACAATCTTAACTTTTACCATATTTGCTTTAGATTCCTTTTTAAAAATAGGACATTATAGATCTGAAGTCTTCTTGAGCGCTTGTTTGGAGGTTTTAACAGGGGAGCACAGCTACTTGTATATCCTTGACTGAAGACTGGTCTCCTCTGGGGGGAAGGTAGTCCTCTTACATACCGAGCGAGCAGCTTTGGGAGGGACATACATGGATCAGTGACGGAGGAGGGAGACACCCCACTAGCCAGCCAGATCAGCCGAATCAACCCTGGCAACCAATTGGGTGACAGATGTCGCAGCCAGATCACCCTCACATCCTGAAGTTTTCTTTATACTATTCTCTTCCTCTACCCATAGATAACCACTACCTTGAAGTCAGAACATAGCCTTCTATAATAGGCAGAATGGCCCCCTAAGGATGTCCACTCCCTAATCTTTGGAACCTGTGATTATATTACTTTACATGGCAAAAGGGACCTGTAGATGTCATTAAGGTTACAGACTTATAAAAATGGAAAATTATCCTGGATTATCCAAATAGACCCAACTTAATCACATGAGTCCTTAAAAGCAGAGAACTCCCATTGGAGAGAGATGTGGCAGAAATGGAAGTCAAAGAGATTCAAAATAGGAGACTTGATCCATAGTTGCTTGAGGAAGGAAATATAGAAAGCACAAGAAGTCATGCGACCAGCTTCTAGGAGCAAAGCCCAGACAACAAATGATAGGCAACAAAGAAACAGGGACTTCAGTACTACAATTTCTTTTTAATTATTTATTTGTTTGTTTGTTTTTTATATCTTTATTGTTGAAAATATTACAGATGTTCCTTTTTTTCCTCAATGACCTTCTAGCCCGCAACCACCCCCGCCCCAGACCTTCACCACACTATTGTCTGTACACCCTGGATTATTCATATATGCATCAAGGTCTTTGGTTAACCTCTTCCCTCCCACCCACCCCCGCATTCCCTCTGTGATTCTGCAGTCTGTTCCATGCTTCTGTGTTTCTGGATCTATTTTGTTCATCAGTTTATTTTGTTCTTTAGATTCCAGGTATGAATGAGATCATGTGATATTTGTCTTTCTCTGACTGGTTTATTTTGCTTAGCATAATACTCTCCAGGTCCCTCCATGCTGTCTCAAAGGGTAAGAGATCCTTCTTTTTTACTGCTGCATTGTATTCCATGGAGTAAATGACCACAGCTTTTTTATCCACTCATCTACTGATGGGCACTTGGGCTCTTTCCAGATCTTAGTTATTATAAATTGTGCTGCTATGAACATAGGGATGCATACATTCTTTCTGATTGGTAGTTCAGGTTTCTTAAGATATATTCCTAGAAGTGGGATCACTGGGTCAAATGGCAGTTCCATATTTAATTTTCTGAAGACACTCTATACTATTTTCCATAATGGCTGCACCAGTCTGAATTCCCACCAGCAGTGTACTAGGATTCCCTTTTCTCCACATCCTCACCAGCATTTGTCATTTGTTGATTTGTTGATGGCAGCTATTCTGACAGATGTGAAGTAATACCTCATTTTCATGTTTTATTTTGCATCTCTCTCTGATGATTAGTAACTTTCAGCATTTTTTTTCCATATGTCTCTTGGCCATCTCTATGTCCACTTTAGAGAAGTGTCTATTTAAGTCATTTGCCCATTTTTTAAATGGATTGTTTGTCTTCTTTTTGTTAAGTTGTATGAGTCCTTTATATATTTTGGATATTAAGCGTTTATCAGATGTATCATTGCCAAATATGTTCTCCCAAGCAGTGGGCTCCCTTTTCATTTTGTTGATGGTTTCTTTTTCTGTGCAGAAGCCTTTTATTTTGATGTAGTCCCATTTGTTTATTTTCTTTTGTTTCCCTTGCCCCAGGAGATGTATCAGTAAACATATTGCTATGAGAGAGGTCTGAGATTTTGCTGCCTATAGTTTCTTCTAGGATTTTTATGGTTGCACAACTTACATTTAAGTCTTTTATCCATTTTGAGTTTATTCTTGTGTATGGTGTAAGTTTGTGGTCTAGTTTCATTTCTTTGCATATTTCTGTCCAATTTTCCCAGCACCATTTATTGAAGAGACTATCTTTACTACATTGTATGCTCTTGCCTCCTTTGTCAAATATTAATTGAGCGTAATGGCTTGGGTAGATTTCTGGGGTTTCTGTTCTGTTCCATTGATCTATGTGCCTTTTCTTGTGCCAGTACCAGGCTGTTTTGATTCCAGTGGTTTTGTGGTACAACTTGATATCTGGTATTGTGATTCTTCCACCTTTGGTCTTCTTTCTCAAGATGGCTGTAGCTATTCAGGGGTTTATTGGTTCCATATAAATTTTTGGAGTGTTTGTTCTATCTCTGTGAAATATGCAGTTGATATTTTAATAGGGATTGCATTGAATCTATAGATTGCTTTGGGTAGTATGAACATTTTAATTATGTTAATTCTACCAATACATGAACACAGTATATTCTTCTACTTGTTTATATCTTCCTCTATCTCTTTTTTCAATGTCCTGTAGTTTTCCAAGTACAAGTCTTTTACCTCCTTGGTTAAATTTATTCCTAAGTATCTTAATTTTTTTGTTGCAATGGTAAATGGGATTGGCTT
Source organism: Myotis lucifugus (assembly GCF_000147115.1). NCBI lineage: Eukaryota > Metazoa > Chordata > Mammalia > Chiroptera > Vespertilionidae > Myotis > Myotis lucifugus. Next base: position 2,491,243 of record NW_005871139.1, read on the forward strand.
TTTCATTTCTTTTTCTGAAAATTCATTATTGGTGTATAAAAATGCCATGTGGGGCGTGGCTATAGGGTTAAGCCTCGGACTGACCTGTTGGCAAAGTCACAAACAAGTCCCAGCTTAGAGGGCACAGTCCTCTTAGCATAATTAGGCTTGACCTTATGACGCTCCTTAGATCTTATCTGGGAAGCTAATGGGCTGAGGGAGGTGCAGCAAGTGCTGCCAAAACAAGTGAAACTCACAAGAACAGTGTAACTATGGTAACCAATCTGCCAAAACAAGTGAAACTCACAAGAACAGTGTAACTATGGTAACCACTTCCTTGTTTACCTCTGACTATAAAATAAAGGCTCAGCTTGCCTCTGGATCTCTCTCTGTGGCCTCAGCCAGGCACAGGGAAGATCCACAGAGAATAAAGAGAGAACCTGGCTATGCTGATCATCTGAACGCTGTCTCCGTGTCCTTCATTCTTCGCTGACTCCATCCACACCTTTGGGAACCCCTGGCCCGCTGGGGCCTGACCCCGGCAATACCATCCATTTCTGGGTGCTAATTTTGAATCCTGATACATTGCCAAATTCATTTATTAAGTCTAGTCATTTTTTGGTGGAGTCTTTAAGATTTTCTACATACAATATCATGTCATCTAAGAATGAGAGTTTTACTTCCTTGATGCCTTTTATGTTTTCTTCTTGTCTGATCACTGTGGCTAGGACTTCCAGTACTATCCTATATAATAAATATATAATAAAAGGGTAATATGCAAATTGGCCCTAACAGCGGAATGACCAGAACAACCGCTCGACCAGTCACTATGAGGTGCACTGACCACCTCTCGGTCCCTTTCCCCAGCCGGCAGGTTCCGATCACCCAATAGTGAACAGGGAACTAGGGTAGGCGGTGGTGGCCAGAAAGGCTGGCAAGTGGGCAGGAAAGGCCGGCCTCTCAGTCCCTTCCCCTGGCCATTAGGCTCCAATCACCTGATGGCATACAGGGAACCGGGGGTGGGTGGTGGCCACCGGAGAAGATGGCCCTGATCTCAGGCTAGGCCTAGGGACCGTATCCGCACACGAATTTTGTGTGCCGGGCCTCTAGTGTGAAATAAGAGTGATGAAAGTGGACATCACTGCCTTGTTTCTGTTCCTAAGGGAAACGCTTTTAGTTTTTGCCCATTGAGTATGATGTTGGCTGTAGGTTTGTCATATCTGGCCTTTTTATGTTGAGGTATGATACATCTATTCCCATCTTTCTTAGAGATTTTAGAAAAAATGGGTGTTGGATTTTGTCAAATGCTTTTTCTGCATCTGCATTGATGTGATCATGTGATTTTTGTCTTTGAATTAGTTTATGTGATGTATCACATTAATTGATTTGCAAATATTATACCAGCCTTGCATCCCTAGAATAAATCCCAGTTGGTCATGGTATATGATCTTTTTAATATATTGCTGGACCTGATTTGCTAATATTTGTTGAGGATTTTAACATCTATGTACACCAGGGATATTTACCTGTAATTCTATTTCTTTATAGTGTCTTTATCTGGTTTTGGAATTAGGATAATGCTGGCCCCATAGAAAGAGCTTGGTAGTGTTCCTTCCTCTTGGATTTTTTTTTTAATAGTTTAAGGAGGATAGGTGTTAGTTCTTCTTTGAATGTTTGCAAAGCTCCCCTGTGAAGCCATCCTGACTAGAGCTTTTGTTTGCTGGGAGTGTTTTTATTACTGATTCAATTTCATCAGTTATTATTGGCCTATTCAGGTTTTCTGATTCTTCCTGATGATGTGTCTTTGCGTGGGCCTGTTTGGGTTCTTTTTGCTTGGGACTCTCTGTGCTCTCTGAACTTGTGTGACGTTTTCCTTCACCAGGTTAGGGAAGTGTTCTGCCACTATTTCTTCAAACAGGTTATCTATTACTCACTTTATTCACCCTCTGGTACTCCTATGATGTGAATATAGTTGGGTTTCATGTTGTCCCACAGCTTCCTTAAGCTGCCCTCCTGTTTTTTAATTGTTTTTTCTTTTTGGTTCTCTAGTGAGTGATTTTTTCTACCATCTTATAATTCATTGATCCTATCCTCAGCTTCTCCTAATCTGCTGTGTATTCATTCCAATGTGTTCTTTATTAGTACTATGTCATTCTTCATTTCGTACTGGTCATTTTTCATAGTTTCTATATCTTTTCTCATGCTGTTGAGCATCCTTGTAATCATTATTCTGAACTCTATATCTATCATATTCTTATCTCCATTTCATTTAATTCTTCTTCTGGAGAGTTCTTTGTTCTTTCATTTGGGACTTATTTTTTGTCTCCCCATTTTGACTGCCTGTTTGGGTTTCTGTCTGTGTATTAGGTATATCTGCAACAACTCCCAGTCTCTGGTGCAGGACAATTTCAGATGCTGTTTTTGACTGGCCTTGAGTACCATTTGGAGCTATCAGCAATCTACAGCTTGTGGCTCTGTCTGTCTGCTGGGTCTGGGTGCCTTTGGAAAGGACCAAAATGTGCAACAAGGTCTGCTTTTCCTAGTCCCTGACCCCAAATTAGATCAGGCAAAGACTCAAAACCTCGAGAGACCTGCCTCTGCCTCCTGTCTGATTATTAATCAGTCTTGATTAGCCTCAAGCTATCTACTACAGCAAGGTTTAGACTCCATAGGGTGGGGTGAGAGGTTTTCCAAATAGGTGGGGAAATTGCTTCCCCCACAGGCAAAAGCTGCCTGGATGGTAAAGGTCTACTGGAGAAAGAAGTCCTCTGCAATATGAGGGAATGACTCAGCACAGGAATCCAGGGTGGCTGCTTTCTGAGGTTTAACCCCAGAGGCACCAAACCTACTTTCTCCTCACACAGCTCTAGTTCACTCTCCCCTCCCTCTGCCAGAGCCCAAGGTGAGTGACTTCATACAAAATTTTGAGTGTTGGCCCTCAAAGACAGTGTCTGAATTTCCAGCCATCTCTCCCTGGCAGACAATCAGATGTTATGTGGGCATCTTTCTTAGTTCTGGTGCTCTGAGCTGGGGAGCCCAGCTTGGGATTTAGATCCCAGAGTTCTTAGTGGGAACCTCCCACAGCTGAAATTTCCCTCTGGAACTTCACCTGCTGTCTCTATGTGGTCTCCACTTTCTGTCCTTGGTTATGAGGGTTCTATCCAGCTAGTCTTCTTTGATAATTCAGAATGGCTTTTCTGTATGTTGGTTTAATTCCAGTTTGGTCCTGGGAGAGTGTCAGTGTAGCCTCCACTTAATCCGCTGCCATTTTAGAAGCTGTCTCAGTCCTACAATTTCAAGAAACTGAATTCTGCTGTCAATCTGAGCTTGGAAGTGGATTCATCCCCAGAACCTCCAGAAAGGAATGCAGCCCTGCTGACACCTCAATTTCTTTCAGCTGAGACTCTAACTGACCTACACAACCTTGAGATAACAAATAGGTATTGTTTATTGTTTCAATTTGCTAAATTTGCAGTAATTTTTGAGACATAAAGCCAATTTTTTGGTACCCTGTTTTGAAATCCAAAGTAAAAAATTGATTTTTTTCTGGGCTCATTCCTACTGTGTCTCAGAAGCAATGGGTGTCTAACACAATGGGTGGAGGTCAGTGAAGCAGCAAACATTTCCAGAAATTAACATTTCATAACATTATCTCATTATTTTATCATTATCATTTGGATTGAATGGAGCCTGGCCTGAGAGGGTGGGAGGGAGAACCAGTTGTTCAAATCTATGAGGTCACAGTTGAGGTCACAGAAGAATTTAAAAGGGCAAAGTTGATAGGGGAGCAAATGAGATGGGGCTGTTGTGAGATGTGACTCAAAGAGAAGTTCAAGGGGAAATGGGGTGGGGTACAGTGGGATTTGGGGCACCTAACTGGTTACATTTCTAGGCATAATTGCCTAGTTTGTGACTGGGGTTTGAAGGTGGGGAAGGATGGGAGGAGGAAACTGGGAGGCAACTTCTCATATGTCACTGCTTTGACCTCTCAACCTCATGGGTTTTTGACAGTCAACTATGAGGCTTCCCTCCTCCCCACAAAGCACTTGAA
>NW_005871139.1:2495372-2514654 GCF_000147115.1 Myotis lucifugus
AGTCCACCAGCCTGTAGTACTACACTTAATCGACCATGAAGATTCTGTGAGGTGAGACAGGATGGGGCATTTGCCATTGTGACTTCATTATACACTGCTTCCATTCCTCGCCCGACAGCCCTCCACCAGCTCAAGGAGCCTCTGGCCAACTCCTTAGCCCCAATCTCAGCCAGCTGTTAATTTTTACTTAAGATTCTCTCTTTTATTTTTCATCCACCTTCTCACTGGAATTTCTGTTCTTACTGAGAAAGAGGACTACGACTTCACCTGGGGCAAACATTTCCCTTCTCTCACCCTACTTTTCTTTACATATATGTAAACACACACACACACACACACACACACACACACACACACACACATTCAAAACACAGATGCTTCCTGAACTACTGAGACACCAGTGTCAGTCCTGGTAATTCTCCAGTGGGTAAGTGCTTCTCTTTTCACTATTCACCTGCCCTCTCCCTATTCATTTATTCATTCCCCAGGGCCTGGAGGAACCTCCATCTTCAGCTCCAGAGTCTCTGGTTTCTGCTCAAGGACAAATGGCACAGCATACCTTCCATGATCGAGAACAAAAAGCTGGAAGGACATTCAGGCAGCAGATTAGGTAAATGAGCTATTATGACCTTCAAATGTCCTTAGATTTGGATATGCTTTATCGGAGAAAAACTAGAGTTACCTGTCTCCCACCCTCTTCCGGCTGCACCTATTTCCTGGATGGGTAAGGTGGGATCTTTCATGTGTCCTCTCTCCTCTCCACCTCCTCAATGGAAGGGACAATAGAGAATATTTACCATTCTAATTTAGAGGGTGGGCATCAATCTGAAATTCCTCTAAGAGTTAGTTGAGCATACACCCCAGGAACATTTGTTTATCTCAGAGTCAACTTTCTAAGAAGTCCTTATGTCCTCTACAGTATAAATCAAGGCCAGCCATCCCAAACCATGCTTCCCTTGGACCAGTTGAAGGGGGGACCAGAATCTGTTGCTTGAAACTGAATAGTAGACCCAGACAGTGTTATCCATAAAACAGAAAAAATGGGCTTACTGTGAGCTTATAGGACAGGAACGTTTCCAAAAGGAATTGGGACTTGGCTTGAGCTTTGGAAGTATGCAGAGTTTATAGGAATTCAGGAAGAAAGAGTTAAAAATGTCTTCTAGGTTTCTGGTCATCTATCTTATTAAAGTACTTAGAATGATTAACTGGGCCTCAAATCTGAAAGCCAGTGAGGAATCAAGAAGCCTGAAACTTGTAGAGAATGGAAACCTGTTGTAAGAGTATGAACCCTCTCCAGGCAGCTGCAAGACTCAGAAGAAGAGTGAGTAGAGACTGGCGTTTCTGAGACTTCTACATGGGAAAGCACATAACCACATCAGAGGCCTGTCTTCTCTACTAAAGAACAGATGTTCTGGCAGCAGAAGTGGGCCCAGGTTGCAGGCTCCATCCCCAGTTGGGGGGATGCAGGAGGCAGTCAATCAATGATTCTCTCTCGTCATTGATGTTCTATCTCCCTCTCCCTCTCTCTTTCTCTCTGAAATCAATAAAAAAAATAAGAAAAAAAGAGACCCTTCTTAACAAGAGTCCCCCCGTATCTTGTGACACACGTTGAGAAAGCATAGTGCAGTGAGTGATGGTCACTGTTATTAAACTTGACAGAGATCTGTTAGGCTCAATGTTCTCTTGGACTCAGTATTTGCTCTCTTCTGTGTTCCCCCTCCCTGTGGTCAAACTGGCCTCCTTACCCTTGTTTCGAAAGATACATTGCTCCTTTCTCTGTCTGACTTATTTCACTTAGCATAATGCCATTCATGTGGTTGCAAGTGGCAAGATTTCCTTATTTTTTATGGTTGAATAATATTTTATTATGTAAATATATCACATTTTCTTTATCCATCCATCCACCAATGGAGATTTAGGTTGTTTCCATATCTTGGCTATGCTCGATAATGCTGCAATGAACACAGGGATACATATATCTTTTCAAGTTGTTTTCATTTTTCTTTGGATAAATACCTAGAAGTGTAATTGCTGGATCATATGGTAGTTCCATTTTTAATCATTTGAGGGACCTCCATACCGCTTTTCACAGTGGCTGCACCAATTTACATTCCCATCAACAGTACTCAAGGGTTCCCTTTTCTCCACATCTTCACCAACACTTGTTTATTCTTTTTTATAAAACCATTCTAACAGGTGTGAGGTGATTTTGTGGCTTTGATTTACATTTTCCTGATGATTAGTGAAGCTGAGCACTTTTCATATACTTCTTGGACATTTGTATATCTGTATATCTTCTTTGAAACAATGTCTATTCGGGTCCTTTGTCCATTTTTTCAATTGGGTTGTTTTTCTGCTGTTGGGTCTGAGTTCTTCATATATTTGGGCTATTCACCCCTTATCAGATATATAGTTTGCAAATATTTTCTCCAATTGCATAGGTTGCCTTTTCATTTTGTTGAATTTTTCCTTTGTTGTGCACAAACTTTTAGTTTGATATAGTCCCACTTATTTTTGCTTCTGCTGCCTGGGATTTTGGTGTCATATCTAAAAAATAATTGTCAAGAAGAATATCAAGAAACTTTTCCCTATATTTTTCTTCTAAAAGCTTTACAGTTTCAGGTCTTATATTTAAGTCTTTAATCCAGGTTGGTTTGACTTTTGTGCATGTTGTAAAATAAGGTTCCAATTTCATTATTTTGCATGTGGATCTCCTGTTTCCTCAACACAACCTATTGAAGAGACCATCTTTCCCCCATTGTATATTCTTGGCACCTTAGTCCAACATTAGCTAGCTGTGTGTGTGTGCATTTACTATTATATCTGGTCTCTCTATTCTGTTACATTGGTCTATGTGCCAGTACCATAATGTTTTGATTACTACAGCTTTGTAATATAGCTTGCAATCAGAATGTGTGATGCTTCCAGCTTTGTTGTTCTTTCTCAGGATTGCTTTGGCTATTTGAGGTCTTTTATGGTTTCATTCAAACTTGAGGATTTTTTTTGTTCTATTGTAATTTTAATAGGGAGTGCATTGAATCTGCCATTTGCTTTTGGGTAGTGTGGACATTTTAACAATCTTAATTCTTCCAATCCGTGAGCATGGGATATCTTTCCTTCCATTTATTTGTCGCTTCAATTTCTTTCCTCAATGTCTTAGTTTTCAGTGTACAGATCTTTCACCTCCTTGGTTAAATTTATTCTTAAATATTTTGTTCCTTTTGATTCTGCTATAAGTTAAATTATTTTCTTTTTAAACGGTTTTTTATTTTTCAATTATACTTGACATTCAATATTATATTAGTTTCAGTTGTACAGCATAGTGGTTAGGCATGTAGATAACCCATGAAGTGACCCCCGATAAATCTTTGCCCACCTGACACTGCATATAGTTATTACAATATTATTGACTATATTCCTTAAGCTGTACTTTATATTCCTGTGACTATTTTGTAACTGCCAATTTGCACTTCTTTTTTTAATATATATTTTATTGATTTTTTTACAGAGAGGAAGGGAGAGGGATAGAGAGTTAGAAACATCGATGAGAGAGAAACATCGATCAGCTGCCTCCTGCACACTCCCTACTGGGGATGTGCCCGCAACCAAGGTACATGCCCCTGACCGGAATCGAACCTGGGACCCTTCAGTTGGCAGGCCGATGCTCTATCCATTGAGCCAAACTGGTTAGGGCCCAATTTGCACTTCTTAATCCCTTCACCTTTTTTACTCAGCTTCCCAACTCCCCTTTTTTAAAAATATTTTTATTTTAGTCCTTTGATTTTTGTTGTTGTTGACATATTAATTTTTCAGGAGTGTGCCATTTAATTGCCTGTATTTTTCAATTTGCCAAATTTCTCCTTTATTAATTTCTAGCTTAATACCATGTGGTAAGAAAAGATACGCTATCAATCTTCTTAAGTTTGGTAAGACTTGCTTTGTGGCTCAACATATGATCTCTCTTGAATAAACATTCTATGTGTGCTTGAGAAGAATGTGTATTTTGTTGCTGTTATATAGAATGTTTTGTATATGTCTGTTAGATCCATTTTGCCTATTATTATTCAAATCTACTATTTCCTTATTGATAATCTGCCTGCATGATCTATCCATTGTTGAAAGTGGGATATTAAAGTCTATTTCTTCCTTCAGTTCTGCTAATACAGGGTGGAGCAAAAGTAGATTTACAGTTGTTTGTATAGAAAAATAATACAATAATTAATAAATAATGCAAGAATAAACTGTTTCAGACACTCAAACTGTAAACCTACTTTTGCCTCATCCTGTGTTCCAATATTGGGTGTATATATATTTAGAATTTAAATTATTAGTTTGTTCTCTGTAGCTATGAATTTGTTTCTGGTTTTTTATTTTGTTTTTTAGATTCCACATATAAGTGAAATCATATGGTATTTGTCTTTGCCTGATTTATTTTACTTAGCATAATACCCTTAAGGTCCATCCAAAAATGGTAATATTTCATTCTTTTTTCTTGTCCAAGTAATATTCCATTGTATATATGTACCACATCTCTTTATCCATTTATCTTTTGATTGGAGCATTTAACCCATTTACATTTAAAGTAATTATTAAGTATATAGTTATTACCATTTTATGGTTTTCTGATTGTTTTTCTCTGTCCCTTTCTTATTCTCTTGATCTCTTCTCTTGTAATGTTGACTTTCTATAGTGTTGTGTTTAGATTCCTTTCTCTTTATTTTTTGTATACTCCATGGAGTTCATTGGTGGGCTTCTTGGTGGAGTCTGCAAACCAGTTAACAGAATCTGCAGCTGGTTTCTGAGATCCATGTAGTGGTTGCTATGAGTGCCTACCTCTTTTCTCTGCTGCCAGCTCCCCCCTACGATTACTCAGCTGTGCTGATCACCTCTGTGATCTGAGTAGGGTGAGGTAAAAGTGGGTCTCTTGGGCAATGTCTTAATAGGCTGGGAAGCAGGGCGTTCTTTTCACTCTCACTTTCCCTCATGGGAGAACCACAGGCTGAGAGGTTCTCTCTTGGCACTGAGCTATGCTGCCTCTGAGGAGGGGTGACATGGGTAAAGTGAAACTGTCTTTTCTTACCCTCTCCAATGCATCTATTCATGGACTTTTTTGCTTAAATGAGGCGATTGGATTTCCTCACTGGACTCCTGATTTCCTACAGGGGTATTCCCATCCACAAATAGTTGTCAAAATTGATGTTTCCATGGGGAATATGAAGGTTGGAACCTCCTTTTCTGCTATCTTGCTGATGTCACCCACCCAGTGCCTCATCAGAATTATATCATCCTTTCTTTCCAGAAAATCCACTGAAGAAACAATGAAGCCAAAGGTTGGTAAGACTTCCAAATACACTGGTTCCTTTGGGTCTGGTTCCTAGGGGAAATGGAGGAGAATAAGCTGTGGCCAGGAGGCAGGAAAGCTGCCTAATAAGGACTATGTATTGAAGGACTTGGGCACTGTAATTTGAAGTGCTTTTGACTAGCTGGTGGGCCACTGGCTACGAAGACTAGTAATATCTTCAATGCCCCTACTACACTAGATGAATCCATGGGGAAGCAGGTTATGTGGATATTGACAAGGTAGGTAAATATATGAGTCTTTTTATACCTGTTATCCACCAGATAGATCGAGATGACAGGAGATATGGGCTGAAATTGACCCAATTGGGTTTGAAGGAGTCTTGGGGCTACCTGACAAATGGGGTGTCTATCTCAATTCCAAAAATGCCTTGTATTCTATCGGTTTCACATGTGTCAGTTCAGATTCTGGGAGAATTAGGGTAATGTTCCCAAGATTTGTCTCTTATTTTAATAGGAAATACAGGTAATGCTCACTGAAGCCCTGTGGGACCAGGTGAGTACAGCTGTCACCAGCTTGAAAGCATGGTGAGAGGTGGGAGGAGGGAGAAAGGGCTTAAGAAAGGAGCAAATTTCTTTCTATCCCCTTGAGTAATTAAATTCACTGACTGATGGTGAAGAATTACCATACTTTGTCCCATCTTGTTCTATTACTCATCCAGTCTCAAATCCTCAGAGATTCCCAGTGTCTGCATCTTAGCACCCCTTCTTGACATCCACCAGTCCATTAGATAGTGCACTCTCAAACATGTTTTCTCTGCCAGCCTTTTAATAAAAACTGTATAATAAAAAAGTTAAATCCGACCCACTAGTCAAGTACCTTAGGGCAAGTACTAAGAAAGCATCTACTTTCACTCTCAGATGAGAAGAAGGCAAAGTTACAATTTCGTTATGAAAAGTAAAGACCTTAATTCCATTTCTGATTGGAAAGAACGTTATTTTACCTCTGGAGCCATTAAAATTGTCTGAAAAATACTTGACTGTGGCTCTTGATTCCTGCATCCTAAGACATAATTTTCTGAAAGATTTGGTCCCTCCAGAATGAATTTGCTTCAAAATAAACCTCTCAAAAAAGAAATGAATCAACCTAAAGAGTAGAAGTATTTAATTACATCCATTTGAATACCAAATTAAGTTCATAAAAATTATCAATTTTTGTATAATTGCTAGTGAACTGTTGTTTCTGAGGGTAACATGCCAAATGGTCCCATTGCTACTGAAGGTCTTGCCTGGGACATGATTAGGATCCTGTCATTAGCACAAAGGAGAATTATTTTATTTCACTGGCTACAGCTGGAAAGTCTCTATCGAGACATTAAAAAACATAAAATTTGGATTAAGTTATTCAGATATAATTCCAGCATAATTTCAATAGTTGGAACACCATTCTGCTTTGCATTATTTATAATGGGAAATTGTTTTGTTACCAAGGCATTTCTATCTGTCTGAATTTCTTCAGAGTATTTTAATGAAGATTCTGAATGGACATAAATGCCATATTTGCTCTGTGGCATCACAGGTTGCCAACAACATTTTTTAAATGCTTCAAGATATCCTACATCTTCCCAAATTTATTGACAATAGTTTAAGTGAGAATAATGGCTACTAGTAGAAAGTATGGCTCGAGCTTTCCTGTTCTTTAATTTATTAGATTTGAGAGACTCAGAACTGCTATTTGTTGGAGAGTCCTAAGTGTGGAGAAGAAAGTACAAGAATAATAAGAATCTGTACTTTGGATGTGAAGAATTGTCCTTCCTGTTGTTAAGAAGAAGATAAAATTTTAATTTAATTTCAAGGAAATTAGATTAAATCATTTAAATTGGTTTAAAGAAATCTAGTTCCCAAAAAAATGTCTTCCTTTGTAGAAGACAGTTAAATTAGATGTTTGATAATGAATAAAATTGTTGAATCCTATCAAGAGAGTATTCTGAGACCTGAAAAACTATGAGTTGAAAATGAAAAATAGATTCATTAGGTCACCAATGGAAATTTGTTACCTTCAGACATCTAACTGAAGCAATGCCTTGAGAAGTAAACCTCAGAATCTATATGATTAAGCCATGCTTTTTAAAATTGTTTTAAAATACACTTAAATTTAATGAATTTGAAATTAGCTTCTTTTAAATTCTATAAAAACTGATATCTTTTTCATTTTGACAAAATGTCCTTGGTTTCCCAGCTACCTGAAAATGACCAAGTAGCCAACTCTCAAACATGAAAATGCCAGATTTCACTTATTTTAATGGTATATCAATGCAGAAGCTAGTTATGCCCATAAAATAACCAGAGCAAAATGTTGCAAATTTTCATAACACAGACATTTACTTAGTTTCTGAGGCCTTCCCCAAAACATTAGCTACTTCAACTTCTCAATCTTAACATTCTAATTGCATGTACATTTAAACTCTTGAGGAAGCATAAACAAGAATTACAGTAAAACTGATCACTTCTGAACCCATAATATCAATTTCCCATTTGGAGCCAAGCAAGGAAAGACTGTTTAAGTCGATGACTATAATTTTTTTATGAAAGATGAGGGAAAGTCTCCACAGCCTCTTCTGCAAGCCCTCATTGAACAATATTATATGAAATGAGTAATGAACTTTTTAATTTTCTGTGATTTTCAATGACTTTTCCGATAATTTTTACAGCAGAAAATAGTCTTCTTAATTAAAATGCTATGTAGAATAACTATTTAATGTTCTTACAAGTATTATATTAGCTAAAGAGTGAATTGCTTATGTAAGGGTCAGAAAACCTTTCTTTTGGGAACCAGCACATAAACGCATACTTATGACATAATAAAGGGTGAATATGGTATAACAGAGTGAACAAAAGGTGGCCGAGAGGCAAGAAATTGATACCTGATACTGTCTACCCCATTGACTATTCTTCCATATGCACCCTTATACACGTTAAAACTCCAGAATATCAACAAAAACAACTCTATTTCCACCAAAGAAGATACAGCTATCTTTCTTAAAGTCCTCATCTTTTCCTCAATGAGGCAACTGAGGTTTCCAAATGTCATTATATTCATCTATGGCTGGGTGAGAGCGTAGTTACATACTTAGTTTTACAAGAAACTGCCAGAGCTTTTTCCAAAGTGATCATACAATTCTGCACTCCTTCCAACAGTGTATTAGAGTTCTAGCTACTCTATATCCTCACCAACATTTGGTGTCTTCTTGTATGTTATACTTCAAATACAAATATGTGTTTAATAGCTATGTTTAGCTTCAGAACAAGAACCAATTAAACAGAAATGAAATATAATAGTGGATTTCATTTACATTCCTTTTAGAACTCAGCCCTCTTTAAACAACTTTCTGTATTTCACCCATTTCTCATATGAAGAAATGGTGGCCCAGAAATATATGTAGAGTGAAAGTCAATGGGGTTTATTGCTAGGAAGCCATAGTCTCTTGGCATTCACACTCTATAGCCTAATGACTGGAAAATCCTATCTAATAAAATAGTAATATGCAAATTGACCATCACTCCAACACACAAGATGGTCGCCCCCATGTGGTCAAAGATGGCTACCACAAGATGGCCTGCAGGGGAGGGCAGTTGTGGGCGATCAGGCCAGCAGGGGAGGGCAGTTGGGAGGGGCCAGGCCTGCAAAGGAGGGCAGTTGGGGGGAACCAGACCTGCAGGGGAGGACAGTTAGGAGTGACCAGGCCGGCAGAGGAGGGCAGTTGTGGGCGATCAGGCCTCCAGGGGAGGGCAGTTAGGGGTGACCAGGCCAGCAGAGGAGGGCAGTTGAGGGTGACCAGGCTTGCAGGGCAGGGAAGTTGGGGGGAACCAAGCCTGCAGGGGAGGACAGTTAGGAGCAACCAGGCCAGCAGGTGAGGGCAGTTGGGGGGGACCAGGCCTGCAGGGGAGGGCAGTTGGGGGTGACCAGGCCTGCAGAGGACGGCAGTTAGGGGTTACCAGGCCAGCAGGGGAGGGCACTTGGGGGCAATTGGGCCAGCAGGGGAGCAGTTAGGTGTCGATCAGGCTGGCAGGGGAGTGGTTAGGGGGTGATAAGGCTGGCAGGCATAAGCGGTTAGGGGCAATCAGGCAGGTAGGCGAGTGGTTGGGAGCCAGCAGTCCTGAATTGTGAGAGGAATGTCCCAGATTGGAGAGGGTGCAGGCTGGGCTGAGGGACACACACACCCCAGTGCACAAATATCGTGCACCGGGCCTCTAGTTCTATATATAAAATCCCTTTGTAATAAAGTCTATAATATTAATTTTTCCATTATTTTTTGTCTTCTGTCAGGTGAGGATGGCTTTTAGGGATATACAAAAGGAGGTAATATTAAATTTCAATTCTCTAAATTCCCTGGCCACATCACTTTCCTTTGCTCCCGTTTTTTTCCATAACCTACTGTGATGTTGATTCTGATCAAGATTTTCGTGTCTTCATCTAGTCCAGGAAGCTGAGGCAAGAAGATGCCTAACCATTCCCTTGTGGAAATATGATCACATAGAGAGAAAACTGTTTCTACCAGAAACCCTCTCAGCAAGAATACCCTATGTGGTTATAGGAAATGCTGATAAGTGTCTGAGTTGGGAGGAGTCCCCAAGTGGCATGGTAAATTGCCTTATTAAGAGCATATGTCTATTACCTGCAGGGAAATGCAAATTAAAAGCCAGAGCTAAATTTCTTTGCTAAACAGAAACAACCCTCCTCCCCTGCTGTTCCTCCATACAGACTCCAGTCTTTCTTCTATACAAATCCTGATCAAATATTTAAAAATATAGTCAAACATGCTCTAGATTACTGGCCTGCCCACGCACTGAGTTATTATATTAGCTTGCTCACGGTATTGCTAAATCTTGGTCCTACCAAGCCTTGGCTTTTTCTTTTTCTGTTTGTTACAGTGGAGAGCAACAGGCACTATCTATACAATGTGCTTGTATTTTACACAAAACTTAGAGCAAGTACTAATATTGTAAAATGGGAAACGGGAAACATCTGCACAGATTTCTTAACTTGTGTTCCTCTGAATAAAAACATAGCTCCATTTAAATTAAAATATAAATATAATATAAGCCTCCTGTGGTCTTAAAAACAGTAGTCCTCTCTTCCTAGTTGGGGAGAATGATAGGTAAAGAGATTGAGAAGCCACTGAAAATAAACTCCACTATTTCACTATCTCAACCACTCTTGGCCTTACGACTTGCATCCCTTTCTATAGTTCAAGAAGCCATGTATCCTGTACTGGGTCTGGGACTAACTCTATGAAAATATAGCAGTCTTTCCTCCATATGGCAAGAGTGCAGTGGGTAGCGATCAGAAGCTTCATATTTCACCCAAGTTTCACCTTGGGGTTAGGGCACCTCCAATCTACCCAGCACTTTAGTCCCCTGAGTCATGAGTGTCCTCCAGGAAGGACTTGAATTAGTAGGACTTGAGTGTGTTTGATTTCTATCCTCAGGGCTTCTGTAGCAATGAAAAGTCCCATCTGACATCCTCAGTGCTGAAGCGCTCTTCTGGTGCTGCTTCATAGAGTCCATCAGTCACAACCCCTGCCCTCATAGGTCCTCCAGGCTGGTGTGAACAAAATAGACACCCTAACCCAGACTTATAAGAGCAATTTTTGTACTTAAATACTAGGAGAAGAAAGGAAAGCAAAAGATAGCAGGGAGAGGCCAAATTAAAATGTACTTTCTTTCTGATGATGTAAACATTAAGACCCAGCTCCAGAGCATTGTTATATAGAAAGACCATCCAGCCGGCTCCTGAGAGCTAGGGGGCCCAAACTGTCTCATAAGCAGCAATGTACTTTGGGATGAGTCAGAAGGATTTTTTTTAAAGGTCCTTCACCGATACTTAAAGCTTCACCTCAGAGAACCACTAGAGACTCAAAGGGGAGGGTAAAAGGGCAGAGTGTCTCTTGCCCCTAAAGAGGCCAGGGCTCATCCCATTTCTTTATCCATCATTCAACAAACATTTACTGAGCATGTGCTGTATGCAGGGCATTAGGTCAAGTGGTTTGGTGTGAGAGAGACAAAACAACACAATTCTGCTTTCTGGAAACTTAGAATTTAATTCCCTTCCCAGGAAGCCCGTACCCCCACACAGACACACCTATGTCTGACCAAGTCTATAGCCAGAGGAAACTGGCCCCCGAGTCTCTGACTGACTCCCTCTGAATTCTCATTCTTTTTCAGCTACAGGAAGATGCTCGGACTCGAGGTAAAAAAGCAGTATTCCAAGGTTTGGATTAGCCGGGAGTGGTGGGAAGAAATAAGGAGGAGTTCATCCCAAAGTCTCATCATTAGACCTTCCATTTAACTGAGAGCTAGAGTCCAGGTCCACTTTTCCTTTCCCCTTCAGCCAAGATTGGCATTGGCTTTCCTTGATCTTCCATGGTCACTGCCAGTCTCTCTTCTGTCCAGCCCAGTAACTAGACAGGCACAGCAAGATCCCTTTCTCCCTTGGGATGGCTGTTGAGGACCTGGGGACACTCTCAGCCTTCAGTCAGACATGGCCCTTTTCAGTAGAGGAGAGAGAGCAAATGCAGAGGTGAGTAGCTTCCCAGCTCTGCTGTAAGGACTGAGCAGAGCTGGCATAGGGACTGAATAGTGGGGAGGTCAGAATGGAATGATTATTCAAGATGGCCAAGTTATAGTTCTCAAATGCCCAAATGCAAATTCTAGTGTTTCAGGAATATACGCAAAATACCCAGGAGCCTAGAATTATAGCATGAAGGCCATATTTGCATCACCTTCCTTCACCCCTCAAAGAAGGAACTTATATCAGGGCTTTTCAAACTTTTGCATGTATACAAATCACCTGGGTACCTTGTTTAAAAAGAAGCTACTGATATAGTAGGTTTAGGTGGGGCTCTGACATCCTACTTTCCTAACAGGTTCCTAATGCCAAAGCTGCTGGATCAGACATTGAGTAACAAGGGTATAAATGATTGAGCCCAATGAAATATCCTCTAATGTCAGAATAAAATAAGATTTAATTCAGTGACTTCCAAATCCCATGGAAAGACTGAGGAGACTTTGTATGTGAGTGCAGGAATCAGAGGGAGGAGAAAATCAAAAAGAGGTTCTGACAACTATAGGGTCTCTCTGGGAATTGGAACTACTCTATGCTTTTCTAGCCCTCCACAAAACAGAGCTCATAAGATTCCAAGCCTTCTTGGGGATCTAGAAATATAGCCAGTCCAGACAGAACCCACTCTGATCTTTCTCCAAACCTGGTCCATCGCCTCCACTCCACTCAAGAGTGATAAAGGAAATGGCCAAGCAGAATCCTTCATGAGATACAGAGAAAACTTTTCTTGGATGCTGATCCCTAAGGATCAACAAGTCAAAGAGCCAAGCTTACCTGAGCTTGAAGAATGCTCTCCCTTATTCAAGGAAGGCTGACTTCCAAAAAGGTCACTGTAGGGCCCTGGGAACATCTGCCTATTGACCAAGGACCAATGACCAAGTTAGATTTAGGATCCTAACTGCTGCTGTTGCTTTTCTGCTGTCTAAAGTGATAGGTGAGGGAGAAATTCCGGATAAAATGAGAATTCAAGTCTCATATCAATTTTCCATGCAAAAGAAAAGGAGACAAGTAAGAAGTCAAGGACCTGCTCCAGTGGCAATGGCCCAGTACAGAGGCATTTGACAAACTCGTAATGCCCAGCACTGGTTAAACAGGTCTGGTGGCCACGATTCACTGTGCTTTGCAAATAACCAGATGTCTGGTGCCATATTCTGCAACTGCTCATAGATCTTTAGCTTCCCCATAAGTTCTGGCCTCTCCCACCCTGACTGGCTATACTCCAAACTAAGGATGTGAGCAGGACTCTGGACTTTTAGGGAGATACTTCCAGACCCTTGTAACAGAATGACTCCTTTCTGTATCTACCCCAGGGATGAGTAACTGCTTAATGTCACCTGCATCCAGGACTGGGTAAGTGACCTTCTATGATAGTCCCTAAGGGAAATGGCATCCTCCTAGAAATGGGTGTAATGGCTAGGAATATATCTGGGTCTTGAGCCTTCAGAAGCTTATACTTCCAATATATATCTCTTCTAAAGGGGAAGGAGTTGGCCTCCCATCACTCTTAACTAATGAACTATAGAGCCAGAGCTTCCTCCTCCATCCTCATCCCCAACAAAAATCCCTGGAATCGCAGAATCAGTCCTGGACTTCACCATAATAAATACTGGGAGATCCTCTTCATTCAGTTCAGAGAATAATGGAATAGAGAATGAGGATAAGAAAAGAAAAGCCATGAAAATGGAATTAAACATCAGGGACTTAGAAGTAAAAGGACTTAGAAGGAGAAAATCAATAAAATGAGAGTCCAGTGCCCCAACATTGGGAGATGTCCATTTATTTACCATAGAAAAAAGACTAAAAAAAATCAGGCTACAACACTAAATATTTTAATTTAGACATTAGAAATGACTTTCCAATTAGTGGCTATTGAGAAACAGAGGTCTGGGTAGTCCAGAAAGACAGAAACACCACGTTCTGCAGAAGACTTTGGAAACAGTTTTTAAAAAATCACTTTGATGTGTTTCAAGAATGGTCCTGCCTGAACCAGGAAATGAAGAAGGTAAACTCCCTAGATCCCTGTTGGAACCAAATTTGATCCTATCTTAGAGAGTTGGCCCTACTGAAACAAAATCCATTCCTCTTAAAAAGATAAAAGCTTTATACTTTAAATTGATCAGTGTTGAAACCATGAAAAGAATAACTGACAGATAATGTCATATTTACATAAATTTTAAATGTAATTATTGTAAACCTTTACATATGAGGAACACTTTTGATTGGATAAACCATATTAGATTTATGACTTTACTTAATTTTAATATTCCTCTGAGGCAAGCATTAGAAATTTTCC
This sequence comes from Myotis lucifugus, assembly GCF_000147115.1. Classification (NCBI taxonomy): domain Eukaryota; kingdom Metazoa; phylum Chordata; class Mammalia; order Chiroptera; family Vespertilionidae; genus Myotis; species Myotis lucifugus. The sequence goes on from NW_005871139.1 coordinate 2,509,586, forward strand.
TGACTTTCCTAATGAAAACACAGGCTCTGAAAAGTAATAACACTATGTCTCCTAACACCCAGCAAGAGCTCTTTCCTTTGGGCCACATGATTATCAGGGAATTGCAGCTCCCAGAGCCAGTAATGCCATTCCAGGTAGAGAGTGATAACAAGATCCTTAAGGACAGTGGAGGCAAGGGAGGGGAGCCCCAGTGGTGGGATCTCTCTCCCTCACACTCACAACCTCCTCTTATTTGGTACAGAAGCATCAGGCCTCCAGATTCCTGGACATCCCAAAATTTGAGAATTTTACTGCCCAGCACTGAAGAGCAGCCACCAGGGGTCCAGGCCCACAACCTGAAGAGCCAGCACTCTGTTTAACCAGCTTGCTACCCTGGACCCTAATCATACAATCAAGGAAGAAGACCTCCTTGGCTTCTGCCAGGTGTTTCACCCAGATGACCTGTCCCCTGAGCTCCACTCTGCCCATCCTACTGTTGTCAGGAACCCAGGCTCCATGGATCTTCACTCCAACTTGGTAGAACAGCACCCCACCGAGCAGGTAGGATCCAATACAAGGAGTGAAAAGATGGAAGAATGAAGGGCAGGGCCAAGCCAGGATCTTTAGGTCTCTGGGATCAAGGCGAAGAGCCAAATGAGAGTGTCAGCTGTGGATAGTTTTGTATAGGGAGGAACATTCAGGAATCAAAGAGAGACAATTATGGGATAGAAAGGTGAAAAGGTAGAAATTTTAAAAACACACTGAGAAATGTGTGGCCATTATTCCCTTCTGGAAAGTGTTCTGGAAACTTACCTTTGAGGCTTAATTCGGAATCAAGAATCAAACACAATAGGTTCATAATAAACTCCATTGTCAGAATTTTCATTAATACAGTACTTGAATGTGCTGCCCGCAGAGGCACTGCTTAAGTGATGAGCTATTTCTTTCATCTTTTCAACTCCCCCAGAAGACTGTCTCATGCTCACGTGTAGCACAGGCAATACTCTATCTGGGCTTAACTAGGGCTTATTGGGAATTCTTTTTAAGACACAGTCTGAGTAATGGGTGATCGAGAAAATTGGACTCATCTGCATGTGTCTAAGTATAGTGAGTGTATATTTTCTTGAATAGTCCCTTTTCAAATATTTTATCCCAGTTTCCCCATATATTAGCAAAATGCATGAAATGTTCCAATTTTTTGGAACAAGTTTACATCTTTCAGAAAGAACACATACACTCACAAAATCTCATCATCACTCAAAACTGTTTTGGTTCAGAAATTAAGGCAGAAAGCTTCCTTTCTCTTCAGTACAACATAGCAAGTGTAAGATACCAAAGAGTGAACACTACATAGAAGAAAAATAGAAGATGGTATGCAATCAGTGGATCTCCTCCCTTAGTTTGTGTTGGGATAGGGTCATGAGGGTAGAAGCATCACTGTGAGGACTGCTTATCCTTTCACTGCCTAGTAAACTAAATTTCTTTTATTCCTACCCATGAGACTGTGACATCTAGGGCACAGCTTTGGTGTCTGAAAAATAGAAGTTATTATGTAGACATCATCACTAACTCAGAAGAGGGAGTGAGACTCATGGGCAGAAATGCCAGGATCTATGGCATAACTGGGAACTTGGAAATCAAGTGAGTCCCAAGCACATCGTAATTGCCAAGCAAGGAAACCAGCAAACAACTGATAAAATAAATGTGATGTAAAAGATATTTGCCCTATCAGCTCTTACTGGATAGTGGAATGTAGGGATAGAATGTCCAGATATGGTATTGCATTTGGTTCAATGAACAGCACTGTATATTAGAAGGTCTGGATTATGTGGGGGTCCAGAATGAGTCACTACAAGATGTCCTTCTGTGGTGTGCAGATTGTTTTGAGCTAAAGGCAACGTTAGCCATAGGCTCAAGAGAAACTTCTGCCCACTCCCCTTAACTACCTATGTGAATTAGAGGTCTCGCCCATAAGAGATTATCAGAGATCGCTTCTTTTGACCTATTTATAGGGTAGGGCAAATTTCTATTTACTAATGGTCTGCTCTTCCAATCATCCTGCAATGACATTTTGAAGCTCATGATGTCTTTCATACCCATGTTCTCTTTATATCGATGAACCTCTCTTGCATGTAGGATCTCTGACTCTCTCATATATGAGGGTTTCCCATACATATGTATGTATTAAATTTGGTTATGTTCTCTTGCTAATCTGTCTCATGTCTATTTGATTATTAGACCAGACAGAAGAATCTTGAGGGTAGAGGGAAGTTTGCTCCTCCCCCACAATTATAAGATCACGAATCCATATTGGCCTTGCTCAAGTTATTCTGCTTTGTGGGCCTCAGTTTCCTCCCCTATAAAGGAGGCACAACAGGAAAAATGATGAAGGCTCCTTTTATTTCTAATATCCTGTTATTTATATAGTCTCTCAGTCTACAATTCCAACATAGCTATTTCCCAGATAGTGAAAAAGCCACCTAGTCCAAAAATATTTCCTATAAGAAAGGACTATTTAGGATTATTTGTCAAAGATAGTAAATTTTGCACATATAAATGTACATATTACATGAGGGGGAAAGGTAGTTTTAAACTCCTTTCTAAACAAATGAACATAAACCCAGCTGGTATGACTCAGTGGTTGAGCGTCAGCTTATGAACCAGGAGGTTCGATTCCTGGTCAGGGCGTATGCCTGGGTTGCGCCAGGATTGCGGGCTTGATCCCCAGTGTGGGGCGTGCTGAGATAGTAAGTACAGGAAATAGTTTAGGACTAGGGGAACAAAGAGAAGGGACTGGAACATCAGCAGCTAGAAGCCTGCAGGAGATTCTCCACGGGCTGAGTCTCAGATCTCTGAAGAGGGGTGCTACCCATCCATGCTGCTATCTCGGGAGCTCAGAGTCCGGGCTAATAGAACTGGGAGGGGGAGCTGTCTTGCCGCTGCTTTATCTGGGAGGGCATGAGAAGACTAGTTCTGGGAGTGCTGAGGAAAAGCTGGAAAGCAGAACCCCAACTATTGCTGGCATGATGCTAACAGAAATAACAGTCTCCCTTTAGTGCCAGAACCTAAGAAGATTTGGTTGTCAATGGAGAAATACACTTTCCAGATTCTGCACATCACAAGGTTTTAAGAGTGGGTTGGGAGAATAGAGAGAGTACCTCAATAACTACTATGAACCTCCATCGGGAAAAATATAGAGAAACCACAGCTAGGCACTTCATAATAAACTACTGAAGAACAAAGAGAAAACATTTAAAATAGCCTAAGACAAAAGACAAATTACTTTTGTGAATGAAAAAGGGGCCACATACTAAACCTGACAAGCTCAGCAGAGGCCTGCATGACAAGCCTTACAAATTCAGAAACCTACTGAAGTAACCACAGAGGATGGTCTGAAATTAAAACCGCCTAACTGAAAGTGAGCAATAGTGGGTAGTCATACCACAGGCTGTTCTCTTCTTTGACAAAGGTCAATCTTTATCTGTCCATTGTCTTTTTGCATCTACAGTAACATACCTTGGGGATGTCAGTAACCCCCTTTTATCCAGACCCCTCAGAGCACATTCTCCCACCAGAACAAGAGCCAGGAGCCCCTCATTATAATCTTGTTCTCCAGCATGCCATCTCTACATGCTATAAATGTTAATTAACTATCCTATAGAAGAAGTATATGTCTATCTGTTTTACTTTTTATCCAATCTCAGAAATTTTGCCACTTTGCTTTCTCTCACCTCCCTAATTTACCACTAGTGGATTTCATGTAACCTCTTATACCTTCCCCTTTGATCTATAATAATAAAAGGGTAATATGCTAATTAGACCGGACGTCATTCTGGATGTCCTTCCGGATGAAGCCGGAGGCCAGAGGGAAGCCTGGGTCCCAGATGCCAACCGGTGGCTGGAGGGAAGCCTGGGTCCCGGGTGCCAGAGGGAAGCTGGTGCCGGCAGCTGGGGGTAGGAAGGCCTACTCTTGCACGAATTTCGTGCATCGGGCCTCTAGTTATAAAGTGCAAAACTTCCATTCTCCAGAGCATTTTCTCAATCCGTGGAGATTTTGCTTCCCAACAATTGTTAGCAGTTTGGCTCAGATAAACTCATACTAAAAATTCTCTACAGGTTTGGACGTTTTTACCCGGACACCTTTAAACAGGACCACCTTTAGACACAGGCAGATGTGCTCTCGGTCTGGATTTGTGTTTTAGGGCTTCCTGTGTCTGACATTCTTCACAGGGCGCCAGTCCTGCGGAATCCAGCTGATACACCACCCACAGCCAGCACACTCCATAAATCAGACTCCAAATATTTGGACCCTAAAATTCCCTGCCCAAACAGCCTCGGGTCCACCTGCAGGTCCCAGAAGAGTGTGCACACCAGGCCTGAGGGGTGTGTGCGGAGCTTGATGGTGTGGGATGAATTCTTTTACGCAAAGACCCTCTGAGCTCATGAAGAACCAACCCAATGATGGGACAAGAGAGGGCCTTGGGTCAAGGGCCTCCATTTGTACTTTTTACCTGGGAAATAAGTGGGGGTGAGCCTGCCTTTGAAGGAACAACCATTAGACTGAAAACTGGTTTCCCAACAGAAAGGACAGAAGCCTGAAGACAGTGGGTTGATATTTGAAAATAATGGAAGAAAATAAATGCAGAACTAGAGTTCTATACCTCAAAAAATGCCCCCTTAAATGGAAAGAAACAGTTCCCTAAAAAAGGAAGGGCCCTTCCGCCCCCCCAGGGCGGGTTGGGCTTGGGCCGAGGGGCGGCCCGAGCTGGGGGGCCCCGGGGCCCCGCATTCCCCGCATTCCCAGGGTCGGGGGGCCCGCAGCGGTTTCCTCCGGGGTCAGGGGGCAAGCGGCCGGCAGCAGAGGGAAGAGGGCAGCCAAGACCGCCTGACACTGGAGGGCAGCCGGCCCAGGGCCTCCGAGAGCGCGCCTCCCACGCGCGCCCCCACGCGGCCGCCGAGGGAAACGCCGCTGCTGCCCTGGCCCGGCGGTGCGGTTCCACAGCCCAGGCCTGCACCCCGCCCGGGGCGACGCTGCGTACAGCAAGGCCGCCGAGGACCGCGAGGATGGCCCAAACTTAAGGTGGAGGGCT
>NW_005871139.1:2514975-2541630 GCF_000147115.1 Myotis lucifugus
GTAGAAGTTTGATTTCTCTGATGACGTGTAAATGCGCTGTGGTTTATGGGCCCATCAAAGGTGCTCAAGCTGGAGTTTAGATCAATCCCAAGAACTATGGTAATGAATTGGAAAGGATCACAAGGAGGTTCTCCATGGAACTAGCAAAAAAGGGCTTTATTGGTCCTGGCATTGATGCGACTTCCCCAGGTGAGCGGAAGCTATCGGGGATTGCCGACACGTATGCCTGCACCATAGGGCACTTGGATATGAATGCACATGCCCGCGTTACCGGTAAACGCATCAGTCAAAGCGTTATCCACAATTGTAGCTCCACCACTGGCCGCTTCCCTTGGATTGAAAACTTCCTCAGTGAAGCTTCTTACATAAGTATTTTAGGAATGGCTTCCGGGTTTGGAGAGAAAACATTTGTTATTCAGGAATTTAGCAATGTGGGCTGCACTCTGAGATATTTGTATTGTATTGGTGTTAAATGTGTTGGTGTTGGTGAATCGGGAAACACAGGGAATTTAGATGGCATTGACCTAAAAACAAACAAACAACAACAACAAAAACTAGAAGACTTCAAGTTGCAACACAGATAGATCCTGGGCTTCCTCAAGGCAAAGCTCTACAAAGGAAACATCTTGGAAGCAGGCATACTGATCCCTGCTGCAAATGAGAAGCAGTTGACTGAATCCAGTGCATCCAGAGTCCAAGCCAAGATCATTGCCAAAGCCACCAATAGACCAACAATTCCAAAAGCTGTTAAGATTTTTCTGGAAAGGAACTTTATGGTTATTCCTGATCTCTACTTGAATGCTGAAGGAGTGACAGTATCTTACTTTGAGTGGCTGAAGAGTATAAATCATGTCTGCTATGGCTGTTTGACCTTCAAATATGAAAGATTCTAACCACCACTTGCTGATGTATGTTCAAAAGAGTTTAGAAAGAAAATTTGGAAAGCGCTATGGAACTATTCCCGTTGTACTCACAGCAGGATTCCAAAATATTACCAGGTGCATCCAAGAAAAACATTGTGCATCTGGCTTAGCTTACACTATGGAGTTTTCTGCCAGGCAAATCAATCGCACAGCCGTAAGGTATAACCTAGGATTGTACCTGAGAACAGCTGCCTGTGTCAATGCCGTTGAGAAAGGCTTCAGGGTATAAAGCTAGCTTGACCTTCAAATAAATGGATCATCGCTGACGTCTTAACTACGGTCTTTATCTGTAACTTCTGCAAACCTATCACACAGTTTTACATGTAACCACAGACATCTCTTTCTCATATGGACATCATTCTCTACAAGTCAATCCAAATCAGCCCTTGAAGAAGAAAAACTTAAAGTTAGGAGATCATATACAGGCTGATGCGTGTGACAGTAGAAACTGCCTATGCCAGAGGGCCATTTGAGAAATTTTGTCTTTAAATAAAACGTCTCCTTTCATCTGGCTATGCTCCCTTCGCCATGGTGTGATCCCAACACTTTAGTTATCCTTTGTTTGAGATAAGCAGTCAGTTACCCGCATTATTTTGCTCTGTCCAAGTCTGGGATGGGACGTGCTATAACTTGACACATTTAAGAAGTGGGTGTGTGGCTTTTTCAGAAGATGATTGGGCCCTAAAATGAATTATTGTTATTTCACATCAGCAAAATAACTCAATTTCATGAGTTGCAAACAAAAATAAAAGCTGTTTCTCTTCATGCATTTTATTCTTTTAGAATGAAGTAAGTACATTTTGCTGTGATAAAATTGTTTTTAATTACCAAGCCTAACATTGCCTCAAGCAGTGAATGCTTATAAACATAAATTAAAAAAACTAGCACTCTTATGACATAAAACAATATCTTTTATAGCTCATCAGTTCTGTATTGTTATCCAGAAGAAGAAAAAAAGCCATATGGTTAATTATCTTCATAACTGATGGAAGCTGTTTGCGTTAAGACTATCTGAATTTGCTAAATATAATTATGTCATATAGTCCAAATAATGCAGGAACCTCCTTATCATGTTAATTTTTCATTTCCTTTGAAGATCTAGTGTGCTGAGTAATTGCACAGTATTTCAGGTAGAGTAACATCAATCCCACCCCCACAAAATACCTATTTGGTTTTCCTGTCTGGAGTCTGGCTGACAACTCTAAGTATTGCCAATGTCTCCACCTCAGCCTGATTATGAATCCTTCCCCCCCTTTTTTAGAGGTTTTCCGTGCTACACACAAGCTTAATTAACAAACTGGGGCTTAAAATATTAGATGGAGTGTTTTGTCTGGGATGTTTTTAACCAGCGCCTTTTGCAAGTGGTATACCAATGAAACACTAGATATTATTTATGTATTGAATGTGCCTTTTTTTAAAAACAATAATACCCTTTCCAAAAATTTCTAATTACTTTGTAACTCCATGACTTAACCTATTGATAAAAAGCTGTTAAAATTCTGCCTTTTGCCCTAGCTGGTTTGGCTCAGTGGATAGAGCGTCAGCCTGCGGACTGAAGGGTTCCCAGTTTGATTCCAGTCAAGGGCACATGTTTGGGTTGCGGGCTCAATCCCCAGTGGGGGGCGTGCAGGAGGCAGCCAATCAATGATTCTCTCTCATCATTGATGTTTCTATCTCTCTTCCTCTCTAAAATCAATAAAAATATATTTTTTTAAAAAAATTCTGCTTTTTTGGCCCTGGCCGGGTAGCTCAGTTGGTTAGAGCACCATCCTGATACACCAAGGTTGTGGGTTTGAACCCTGGTCAGGGCACATACAAGAATTAACCAATCTATATATATAAAAGCCTAATATGTAAAGCAGGGGTCCTCAAACTACGGCCCGCGGGCCACATGCAAATACAAATATTGTATTTGTTCCCGTTTTGTTTTTTTACTTCAAAATAAGAAATGTGCAGTGTGCATAGGAATTTGTTCATAGTATTTTTTTAAAGTATAGTCCGGCCCTCCAACGGTCTGAGGGACAGTGAACTGGCCCCCTGTTTAAAAAGTTTGAGGACCCCTGATGTAAAGTGTTCCCTCGGGAGTTCGAACGGGAGACCAGGAGTTTGATCGCTATGGCATGCGTTAACCACCAGGGGGTAGCGTGAAATGAAGGAAGGCCCCAGTCAGCAGCTGGCAGCTGCTAGGGACCCTACCTGTGCAATAATTTGGTGCACTGGGCCTCTAGTGAATGCATAAATAAGTGGAACAACAAATCAGTATCTCTCTCTCTCTCAAAATCAATAAATAAAATTTTTAAAAATCTGCCTTTAAAAAAAAATGAAAGGGAAATATTTTCAGACAAACAACAGCTTAAGACATTTGGCACCAGCATACTTGCATAACAGAAATACTGAAAGGATTTCTTTATATAGAGAAAAAATGTTCCTAAATGAAAACATTGAACTAGAGAAAAGAATTAGGAGCACCTGAAAATGTGAACATGTGGGAAAATTCAAATTAATATTGATCTGTGTAGTAACTTAATAATGTCTTGAGGAATTATACACATACATATATATGTATACATGTATGCACATACATATAATAAAAATGCACAACAATAACAGCACAAAACATTGGAGGAGGTAAAAAAACAAACAAACATTAAAACTATGCTAAAATCCTTATATTGCCCAGGAAGCAGTAAAAGTTCTAATTTATAGGATGAGTGTGGTAATATCCATGGCAACAACTAAAACAGGAGTAAAAGACTGTCTCCTAATAGAAAGGAAAGAATGGAGTGATTTTTTAAAATGGTTAATCCAAAAGAAGACAAGAGAGAGAAAAAGAAATTTATAGCAGGTGTGATATAGAGAACAAATGGTGAGATGGGAAGTTAAATCCAACTACTTAATATAATCCAACTATCCAACTATCCTATCTAATAATAGACAAACATGGTAATTGACCGTACCTTCACTACGCCTCCCATTGGCTAATCAGCAAGATGGCGGTTAATTTGCATACATAGGCGCAAAGCGGCGGAGCGAAGACTGAAGGCAGCTCCGGCTGGAGCAGCGAAGGCTTGAAGAGCGAAGGCCTGGGTCCCAGGTGCCGGAGGAAAACCGATGCCGGCAGCCAGGGAAAGGGAAGGCCTATTGCACGAATCTTTTCATGCAACAGTCCTCTAGTTTAATATAATCAGTAATTATATTAAATGTAAATAGCCTAAGTACTCTGACTAAAAGAGATTATCTTGCTACTTAAAAGAATTTTACCTTAAATATCAGGTACAAAAATGTTGACAATAAAAGGATAAAAATGCTACATTTCATCCTATCTAATAAAAGACAAAAATGGTAATTAGCCATACCTCCGCTACGCTTCCCATTGGCTAATCGGGGCGATATGCAAATTAACTCTCAACGAAGATGGAGGCCAGCAGCCACGCAGCTGAAGTGAACATGAGGCTTGCTTGCTCCAGTGATGGAGGAAGCCAAGGTTCCCCGCCTGCCGCAGTCCAGCTCTGAGCTCTGGAAGCAACAATGTTTCAATTATAGAAGCTAAACTAATCCCAGATACCTGCTTTCAGCCGGCCGCAGCCTCAGAGCTGGGACCACCAGTGATGGCAGCAATGTTTCAATTATAGATGGTAAATAAATCCCAGAATAAAAAAATAAAGAAAAAAAGGAGAGGCTGGGAGCTTCAGTTGCCCACCAGCCTGAAAACGGCCCTCAGCCCCTCACCCAGACTGGCCAGGCACCCCAGTGGGGACCCCCACCCTAAAGGGGGTGTGGCCAGCCTGAAAACAGCCATCAGCCCCTCATCCAGGCTGGCCAGGCACCCCAGTGGGGACCCCCACCCTGAAGGGGGTGTGACCAGCTGCAAACAGCCATCAGCCCCTCACCCAGGCTGGCCAGGCAACCAAGCGGGATCCCCACCCTGATCTGGGACACCCTTCCGGCCCCCAGCCGGCCCCCACCCATGCACCAGGCCTCTATCCTATATAGTAAAGGGTAATATGCAAACTGACCCTAACAGCAGAAAGACTGGGAATGACTGGTCACTATGACACACACTGACCACCAGGGGGCAGACGCTCAATGCAAGAGCTGCCCTCTGATGGTCAGTGCACTCTCACATGGGGGAGCTCTGCTCAGCCACAAGCCAGGCTGATGGCTGCCAGTACAGCAGTGGTGGTGGGAGCCTCTCCTGCCTCCTCAGCAGGGCTAAGGATGTCTGACTGCAGCTTAGGTCTGCTCCCCGCTGGCAAGTGGACATCCCCCGAGGGCTGCCGGGCTGCCAGAGGGATGTCTGATTGCCATCTTAGGCCCAATCCCCCGGGGAGCAGGCCTAAGCCAGCAGGTGGTCATCCCCCGAGGGGGTCCCAGACTGCGAGAGGGCACAGGCCGGGCTGAGGGACCCCCCGAATGCACAAATTTTTGTGCACCAGGCCTCTAGTAAATAATAAAAAAGAAACATCAGAGGCCTGTGGCTTTCTTGACAAAGATCAATCTTTGCCTCAAGTGAGCCGTCTGTTGTCTTTTTGCATCTAAGATAACATACCTTTGAAATGTCAGTATAATCTTTTCCAGACCCCTCAAGGTACAACCCAGGCACCAGAGCAGTAGACCACAGAACCCTCACTGTCATCTTGTTCATCTTGTTCCCTGCAAACAACTCTATGTGTTGTACATGTTAATTATTAACTATTCTGTAAAAGAAGTATGTCCCTCCATTTTGCTTCTTATTCAATCTGCTTTGCTTGCTCCTGCCCCCTTATGGATTTCATGTAACCCTCCTTACATCACCTCTTTTTATTCTAATGTATAAAGCTGCAAAACTGCCATTCTCCAACGCATTTTTCTCAGTCCGTTGAGATTTCACTCCCTGGCAATTATTGTCAGTTTGGCTCAAATAAACTCACAAATTTCTCAATTTGTTTGGACGATTTTTACATGGACATAACCACTAAAAATGATTATTATGTAAGTGATAGAGGTACTAATCATTGCTACAATGGCAATCATATTGTAATATATAAATGTTCGTCAAATACTGAATGGCTAAGTTTCCAAGCAAAGGGTCTGCAGAGTTATAGTCTGTGAAAAGAGAACAAGTAATCAGTAAAACCTTTAAAATAGCCAAAGGGGTGCTCCAGTTATATTTAATCAGCTCCCAGACTGTTGATGTTGCAGATAAATTCTGGAGAGGAAAGTAACCTTTGGTGACTTAGATGCATAATCGGATGAACATGTGATATCCAGAAAATACACACCACTTACATATACTTTCTGCTTCTGTATATATTTAAATTTGTCCATAATAAAAAGTTTTTACCACAATAAAATTTTGTTTTAAAGTTTTTAATCTATTTGGATTTTATTTGAATTGCAATAAGTGATGACACATTTTTATTTTCTTCTTTTATCATTAAAGTATCTTTAATATCTTTTTATGTTTAAAGTATCTTCAATAACTTTTTTCACTTTTGTCTTTTATCATTATCTTATTTTTATAATGACAAATATAAATTTAAACATAAGAAAATGGGAAGGAAGGGAAGGGAAAAGGGAGAGGAGAAGAGAGGAGAGGAAGGAAGGGGGGCGGGTAAAGAAGGAGGGAGGGAAATCCAACCTTTAGAACTAAAAAACCTTAGAACACTATATTCTTATCTTTAGAAATTGCTGGCCATCCTAGGGTCCCAGTTATGTGATGCAACCCACTGAAACAAGAGTGATACAGGAGAGGAATAGTTGGCCCTGGAGAACTCATTCAGATGCAGATCAGACCTCCTGCTTAAGGGCCTCTCCAGGGACCTCCCAGACTCTCTAGGTCAAGTCCCTCTGGCCATTGTTATTTGGGCAGCGGAGTCAAAAAGGCTTCCCTTTGGACAGAAAGACCACAGGGATTTTACCTTGCTCAGAAGCTCCACTCTGCATCTTCTAAAGGAGGGACAAGGTCGGGAGAGCTCTAACCACGTCAGTGGCTTTTGTTTCTGTGTTGGAACAGATACCATTCTGTAGCCTCCACTGAGAGCATCTCTTGTTGGCCTGTGAAGACAAATCTCCGTCTCATTTAAATGCATCTTCTTCTAAAACTATTCACTCTGGGAACCTGTGAGTGCACAGTTCATGAATAGAAATCAGATCCTCATCTATCATCTTCCTGAGTTCTCTCTCAAGAAGGGAGGGGTGACCAGTCTACCTTCCTCTGATTTAGACTAAACCCCATAACTATCCATTTTACCAGGTGTTCTAGGAGTTCTTTTATGTTTTACCCTTTTTTTTTTTTTTTTTTTGCTTTACCATCCCTGTGATGTGGAGAAAATGGTCCAAGTTTGACTTGGTTTTATCCAAATCTCCTGATACCAACTCAGAGAATAACCCAAGTCTTCATGGACTCTCATGTTAAATCCTGAGATTACAGTGCAAACAGTGGACATTATAATTTCACAGAAACCCTGGATGGGAAGCCCTTGGAGTAAGTGATATTTCCATTGTGAGGATTTCTTCCTGCCTGGCTTCCATGAAACCAGCAAGCACCCTTGTGTGCCACTTCTGCTTGGGTTGACACAGAAGGGGAGAAGGAGTTTCTACTTAGTACCAGATATACTCCCGGAAGATCATTCCTCAGTCGTTAGGATTTCTAAGCTGAAATGGACTTTAGAAACCATATAGTTTTCCCATACTGTTTTTTATTTAATGAGGCTATTTTGTTGTTTTTTTAACTCACAAATTGTGGCAGAGAAAGGTCTTGTACCATCAACAGGTATCCCCATACCATAGCAATCATTAAAACATTCATCATGGTCTGTCAGCTGGATGCCAGCCAAACGTTTATTACTGACTCACTATGCCAGCCAGCCCTCCTGTGGTTCGAACTCAGTTCCTTTTGGAACTGGAGAATAGCACTTCTCAGTACTCTGGCATCTATTCCCAACTCCCTTCCTTTCCTTTTCCGGTCTGGGTAATCGCTGTTCTCTTCTCTTTCCTTCCTAGGTCTGATTCTCTACACTCCTCCTCCCCACCTCTCCACCTTGGCCAGTAGGTTACTGCCTTAAGCTGGGAAGGGCTGATGAGATCTCACCTGGCAGGGTTGCCTTTGCTGCATGATCTGTTCTGTGTTAGCCAAGAAGCTTTACTGACAATGCCTCATCACCAGGCATGTCCTGGGACTGATAACCCGTTTCAGCATTCTTCTCTGTTCCTGTCCCTCTAAAGGAAAACTTGACTGCTCCATGGAAATTGGCAACATAACCACAGTCACCGAGTTTGTTCTCCTAGGGCTATCCAACAATCCTCAGATCCAGGTAGTACTCTTCGTACTGTTCCTGGTGACTTACCTCCTGATCCTCACAGAGAACCTGCTGATGCTGCTGGTGATCAGAGCGGATTCCCACCTCCACACCCCCATGTACTTCTTCCTGAGTCACCTCTCCTTCCTGGATGCTTTCTATTCCTCAATCGTTGTGCCTAAGCTGCTAGAGAACCTTCTTTCCAAGTGGAAGACCATATCCCTTCTTGGGTGTTTCACCCAGATTTTCTTGGTCATATTTTCTGGAGCCACTGAAGCTTGCCTCCTTTCAGTCATGGCCTATGACCGGTTCCAGGCTGTGTGCCACCCACTGTTGTACATGGTGGCTATGGACAGGAAGGTGTGCACTGGCCTGGTGGGAGCATCCTGGGCCATAGGAATGGGGAGTAGCCTCGTGAACACCCTTCTCCTGGCTCAACAGAACTTCTGTGGCCCCAACTTCATCCACAGTTTTGTCTGCGAGCTTCCTCCAGTGCTCCTTTTGGCCTGTTCTGACTCCCACATGAGCATCGCCTCCATCCTGACAACCGTGGGGGTCCTGGGCTTTGGCACCCTTGTCCTACTGCTGGGTTCCTACACCCGTATCATCATGACAGCCCTGAGGATCAACTCCGCCATGGGCCGGAGCAAGATCTTCTCCACCTGCTCTTCTCATGTTCTTGTGGTCACCATCTTTTATGGTTCAGGAGTTTTCAGGTATGTCATACTGTACCTCCTGAATATACATGTAGGCTATTCCAAGTGGCCTTGGTCTGTAGAACCAAGCATTGCGAAAGTAGCAGGATAATAATTGTGATGTAATTCGGAAGGCTGGGCTCTAGTCCTGGCTCTGCGGTGGACAAACTGTGTGAATTATGAAAAATCCATTTTCTTTTTGAGGCCTCAATGGTCTACTCTGAAAAATGAGCTTATTCAAGGACTAAACATGTTCCTAATTACTTTAACCTATGATGTGGGAGTTCTCAAAGGGGAATCAGGGAGCCTTTAGTAGATTTTTATTCAAAAAATAAAAACATATTCTTGAAACAGATCCCATCTTTCTTTCCTGCTGGAAGGTGATGCCTTCAAAGCTTATTCATGTTATAACTATTTACTAGGCACCTAAATGACACCGGGTGCTTTACATGATTGATTTGGCATGTATCATGCCACAAGAAAAATATTGGTAACTCCATTTTTATATAAGGAACCCGAGTTTCAGGAGTAACCAGGTAATTTCTCAAAGGTCCCAGAACAAGTTAGTCATGGAGCCATAATTTAAAACAAGTCTCACTGACTTCAAGCCTCATGCTGTTTCCTACCATGCTTCTCTCAAACATAAACAGCTCCAGCTGATGAGTCCTCACTTATAGGAGGCACAGTAAGTATGGCCTGAGCTCTCTATTAGTGAAATGCAGATGGATTTGCACAAATTGCTCCATACTCGTCTCACCTGCTTGTGACTTGGAGAGAAGTCAGAGGTGGGAAAAAATTATAAAGAATGGTCTAGGAGAGCTCACCAGAGCCTGTGGACAAATCTCTCTCTGTCTCGGTATCCTCATGTGCTGTAAGAGGACAATAAGATTCCTCCTACTGCCGAAACCAGTTTGGCTCAGTGGATAGAGCGTCGGCCTGCGGACTGAAGGGTCCCAGGTTCGATTCCGGTCAGGGGCATGTACCTTGGCTGCGGGCACATCCCCAGTGGGGGGTGTGCGGGAGGCGGCTGATCGATGTTTCTCTCTCATCGATGTTTCTGACTCTCTGTCTCTCTCCCTTCCTCTCTGTAAAAAATCAATAAAATATGTTTAAAAAAAAAAAAAGATTCCTCCTACCTACCTCACAGAAACGTCAGGAGAGATAAAGTAGATGATGAAAAATCATAGTAAAACAAGTAACTTTTTTAATCAAGCATACCAGAACTCACAAAGAACATTTCAATGATGATGATATTATTGCTAATAATAATAATAATAATAATAAGTAATGCTTCTGTGGGAAATACTCCCAGTGGCACTTTAACAAGATACAGCCAAAATTTTAATCTTATTATTTTGAACTTATATATTGTGCTTAACACATTTTTATCCTCCACTTTATTTACCAAGCTTGGTCTTTTCTAAGCCAGAGAAAAATGCACCTAAAAAGGCAAATGTGTGTCTCCTACGCATTATAAAAATAATGTGCTATGATTCTGAGGGTAACTCCCAGAGGTGGGAATGTTGGAAACAATGACAGTTTTATTGGATTAAGCTTACAATTTTGCAAGAAACAATGATCACAGGATGAGAACATGTGGTTGTATATATAGGGAAGAGAAGATAAAAATTCCTCACATTATCATCACAGCTATTAAAGAAAGGTGCTTTGGGGAGTATGAAGTGTTCTGGAAATGCATGGAATTAATATTAGTTCTCCTCTAACCTGCAGCACTTGATCTGCTGCAGAACTTTTTTGCCCAGGGCAGCTCCTGTAATGTTCTGCATAAAATCACTCATATTTGGCCCTGGTTAGTGTGTTCAGTGGTTAGAGCGTCAGCCCGCACACTGAAGGGTCATGATTCCCGGTTAAGGGCATGCACCTGGTCAAGGTCACGTACCTGGATTGCAGGTTTGATCCCTAGCCCTGGTCAGGGCGCTTGCTGGAGGCAACAAATGGATGGTTATTTCTCTCTCTCTCTCTCTCTCTCTCTCTCTCTCTCTCTCTCTGTCTCTCTCTCTCTCTCTCCCTCCCTCCCTCTTTTCTCTCTCTCTTTCTCTCAGAAATCAATGGAAAAAATATCCTCAGGTGAGGCTTCATGTTTGAAGGCATTTGAAGGCAGAAATGCTTAACTTCTCACTGACCATACCGTCATTTCTAGGTGCTGCCACCAGTGCTGGTCGGCTCAGCTCTGAGGACCCTCTTTGCAGAGTCTCTGGGATGGGGTAGACTGTGGCTGCCAGCAGTACTGTGGCCCCTGAGCTCGGTTTATCCCTTTGCGCACTTGCCTTCCAGGTACATGACTCCAGCCTCTGGTTCAGTCCTGGAGCAAGTGCTCTCCATGCAGTACAGTGTGGTGACGCCTCTGCTAAACCCCCTCATCTACAGTCTGAAGAACCAGGAGGTGAAGGCAGCTCTGAGGAGGATGCTGGCCAGGCAGCCCAGGCTGACCTTCTAACCCAGGCCCCACCGCCTCACCCGGAGGAAAAGTTATGGGAAAGAAGAGGAAGCAAAAGAGCTGTCACCACTCAGTGGCCTCAGCATCCATTCTTTTCCAAAACAGAAATCTTCATTTTTCTCACCCCAGTGCCCCCCCCCCTCAAGCGAGTTTGGGAAACTTCCACAAACCAGATGACACCATCCACCGGGGGCCCAGTCACCACAGGAAAATGCTCACAGCTTCACTGGCCATTTTTACAACCATCGCTTTTCCCCCTCATTTCTTGGCCTTTCTACCCCTCCCCTTTCTGCCCCTTCCTCACTCCTTTATTTTTGGCTATGCACAAAGGGGAAATCAACCTAGCTGGGCACTAACAAAAATCCCACTGCATTCTGGGAAAGTTCAGTCCTGGTAATGTGGGACCCAACTTCTCCTTTGTTCCCTTCCCAAAAAATTCCTGGCAAGATCTACAGCTCCATAACAACTCAGAAAGAAAGAAATAAAATAAGTGAGTCTCCTCCTGTCTTTGTTCTTAACAAGGGACATCTAAAGTAAAGCTTAAAAAAATAAAATAAAATAAAGCCTAGCAAATAACAAATCCTCAGTAACTACTTGTTGACTATTTAAGGAATGAAGCCTAAGTTCATCTGAAGAGTCCTTTCTCTTAAATGATCTCAGAAAATGGGAGGAAGTGAATATCGTCCTCTAACGTGTAAGTCTTAAGAGCAAAGCCCCTGTCCTAATAGCTTCTGTATCCTCGGTGTCTAGAATAGTCCTGTCACCTAATAGATTCAATTAGCATTAGATAAGTGTGTGTGTGTGGGGGGGGGGGGCACAAATGAATGAAAGAGAAGAGGGAGTGAGAGAAGGAACATATTAAAAAGAATATTTAATTTTATTCAGTAAAATTCTTGCATTGATAACAATATAGATATCAGAGGAAAAGTAGCAGGGAGAAAAAATTGGGATAGAAAGAGAGAAAACGATTCCATATTTCGGGGCACTGTCCTGGGTCCTCCTCACACAGAGCTCTGTGAATGGCATGCACAGTGACAGCCCTGCCCTGAGCCTCCTCACAGCCCACCTCAGCCTGGACCACCTCAGCTCCCTGCCTATTCAAGGCATCCCAGCCGAAAGGAATGAGAAGGAGCTGGAGAGAGCAGAGCAAATGCTCAGCTGCCATCCCACCTCCCAATCAGCTCCCAAGAAAGTTCTCAGGAAGAGAACAATAGCAGTTTCCTTCCTGTTTCTACCTAAAGGCCAAGACCTCTGCTTCAGTCAAGACTACCTCCATGCCAGCTCCCTGGCTTATCTCTGTCCTTGACCCTCTGACCCCAGGCTAAGACCCTCTCTGAAAATAAATGTATTGTCAGTTTCTTTCTGCAAAGGCCTCTGAAGATTATGGCCTTATATATAGTTTACCCACAAGTGAAATTTCCTAATCTTCTCTATAGGATGAGGGCCAAGGCTATGGGGCTGAGCCAGCCTCAATTTTAGTTGCATTTCTGCTCTGACCACTTGATGGAGCTGGACCCTTATAGCATGTAACTGAGGCAGGGTAATAAGTAAGAAGATGTGTGAGCTCAATGGGAGGAATGGACATCCAATCCTGCCCTCACCATACACCCATACACAGGGATTACTCTGAAAACCCTGTGTACTTGGGGGAAAGCCTTTTGTCCCATAATTAGGAGAGGAATAGCATCCAATACCCTGGAAGATGCATCACATTGTATTTAAATTCACACAAAACTTGATATGATGAATATCAAGTTATTTCCTGAGAGTTTATTTTCATTAAGTATACAGGAGGGATGGTCTCCCCACCCCTGCCTAGCCCTATAGGTCCCTAAGCAGGCCATGGGGGCCTCATTTGGAAGCTGATAGTCTCTGAGATAAGTAAAGTCAGATTGCCGAAAGCCCCAGCAGGTAGAGGGGGTGGGCGCAGTGTAATTAGCTATATTAGGCATCTTAGGAAAGCAGGAAGAAGACAGGAATTAAAAGATCACTCAGCTAATTCAGGAATGTGGCAGATTAAATTGGTGTTTTGGAATGCTGGATTGTCAAAGAAGGAAGAGATTTCTGAGAAACCACCTAGGTTAAAACCCTCATTTTAAGAGAGGAACTTGGGGTACAGAAGACAGAGGTGACCTGCCCAGATTTGAACCATCAATGAGCAGCACAGACATTAGTACTCAAATCTCCTGATTTTTCTTCTTTCACATTTCTCATAATCATTAGAATAAATAAAGTTCTGTGAAAATCCTTGTTAAAAACAAGTGAAGCAGCAAGGAGAAGTAATGGAAAGCAGGGTCCAAACCCAAAGGCCCGGTGTCTGATTCTTCTATTACTGAGCTGACTGTAAGGGTCCTCTGTTTTCAGCTCTGGTTTCCAGGCAGAGTTCCTCTCACAGCTCTTTGTGAAGAGGATTTCCTTGTCTCAAAGACAAAGAAATCCCTCAACCCTTTTCAGATGATTGAAGCCCCTGCCCTTGCCGTCTTTTTCCCACTCCACATCTCCATCCGTCAAAATCCCACCCACATACAAAGCCAACTCAAATGCTACTCCTTTCATGAATCCTTCCTTGATCCCTTTTCCCACACATACCCTCAAATTTAAATGATCTTTCCTCCTATGAATGCTCAGGGCACATTTCTAACCTTCCCCATGATGTTTATGATACCAATGAATTCATGCATAGGTGGGGTTCCTTGGCCTGGCTGGAGATCAAGGCCTATCGGGGGGCCAGCTGGGAGGTTGGCCAGCCGGCCCCCACCCCCCCCATTGGGGCCTATCGGGCCAGCCAGCTGGCAGGGGGAAGGGACTGCGGGAGGTTGGCTGTGGGAGTGCACTGACCACAGGGGGCAGCTCCTGCGTTGAGCGCATCATAGCGTCTGGTTGAGTTCCAGTTGTAACAGTCACTTAGGTTTTTATATATAGATTCCTTTTATATTATTATTTATTAGTGTTTATTTCATCTCTCTTACTAGTTCTTTTAGCCAATTTTGGACCCCCTCTATAGTTCCTTAAATATTCTAGGTGATCCATCAAAGTTTGTTCACTGAGTTGGCACAGAAAGTAAATCCATCTTTCTAAGTTCAGCCTATTTCCTTTTCAGTAGAGATGGAAGGTAGCTATGATCTATGGCTTCAGTATCCACCCACACACCCTACTCCCTCTCCCTCCAGGAAGAAAATACAACCAGCCATTCAAAATCAGATCCTTTATTTAAGACAGAGGTAGAATCCATTGTTGTAGTGAAAGTGCCACCAGGAGCATTCAGCATGGGACAAAAGTCTAGTGCACCAGTCACATACCCCTAGAGAATTGTCCTCACATGTCCAATGGTGTTACTACAGGGCCCAGATCTCAAAGACAAATTAGCTTCAAGTGAGTAGAAAGATGCAAACTGGGGTATCTTTGGGGAAGAGGAGTTCCAGGAACAGAATAAGAACAGAAGAAGCAAGAACTGTCGGTGCTCACAACTTCTCGCAGAGCCACTGTTCCAGCTTCTCGGAGCAGAGTGGCTTATGGGGCAACCTGATAATGGAAAGGAGACAGGGCAAGTTGGCTGACTGGATCTTAGCTTAAACTTCCATCTAGCTTTATCCCCAGGATAGCTGAGGTGGAACAGTATGGGTGAAAATTACAGAAAGACTTTCCTAGCCAGATGACCCACCTAGTGGAGCAGGGTCCTTTTTTAAAAATAAAGTAAAATAAAATAAAATAAAAATTGCAGGGCTAGAAAAGGTATACAGAGGTACTGAGGGTTCACTTTAGGGTCTAGGACTATACAAGTAGAATCAGATGTGCAAGTCTAGCTGAAAGGAGGTTGGGTCTCAGCCTTCTATGAGGAACTCCTATTAGGACAATTGCCAAACAGGAGTGGAGTGATGGAGGCTTAAAACTTGGAAACCTGAATCTGCTCGATGAGTGTTGCTTTGGAGACTATATTCTAGATTAAAAGGCCAGAAGATAGAGAGGAGAGGAGTGGTGCAGGAGCTAAAGGGGTGAGAAGAAGAAAGGGAAGGGGAAGTAGAAAATAGAATAGGGACTCACCAGTAGTCAATTCCTTCACTATCCAGGATCTTCTTGGCACATATCATGTCATCAGTAAGGTCATCATCCAAGAATTCTGGAAATAGTTTGAGGGAACAGAATGAGAGAGCTGAGTATTATCCAGAAACGTAATGAGTTTTTCTCTTCCCTGGATCTAGTAGGTCTGGTCCTTCTCTGGAAGCTTATGCCTATTGCCTTTCTACATAAGAAAGCCAATACAGAAATCTAGTGCCTCCCCTAGCTGAGGGGCATGTCTGGAGGAATTATCAACCTCATCAAGACTTACTCTGAAAATGCTGGGTATCAGACTTCAAGACTCCCAGACAGCTCAGATCATCTACCCATAAACTTCAGGGGACTGTTCGGGGATTTGGGGATCATGAAAAACTCTAAAGCCTCTTACATAGCATTCTCAATTCAAGTCCCAAAGTTGATGTGGAGTCCAAGGCAGTGAATCCAGAGATCATCCAGGGCTAGGCTCCAGAAAAACAGAGAAACGGGGTAAAAGAGGCTACTCACTATCACAGGAGATGTCACAGATGTTCCTTGACTGTATCTGATTGTCCCTGCACCAAAGTTTGTTATTGATCTGGAAGAGTCCATATTCTGTCTTGCCATTGTTATTGACCATGGTTTGTGTGTCATAACCACTGACATGAAATATGTTACAGATCCCTGGGAAAAGAGGAGAAAGGTATCACAGAAATGTCCAGGCGTAGCATAAATGAGGACCTGTATTCCTAGGGAGAAGATGGCTCTCCAGCAAGTCTCCAAATATGGCAAAGCAACAGAGTATCTTGATGAGATCAAAAGAAAAGTTCCAAAAAGATCAGACAATGGGAGAAAGAAAATATAGGAGAATAAATGTACTAAATATGTAAATAGATCAACATAAGAGGGTTATTAGATATTTGAATGAAAGTAAGGATGAAAGGGGCGGGAAAAGAGAGTGGAGGAGAGAAGCAGATGAAGAATGGGATGAAGCAAGGTAGCAGAAAACTCACATTCAGGTAGAGTGACGCCTCCATAGCCATCCATGTCTTTCAGCACCTGGGACAGCTCACATTTTGTAAATTGCTTGGCCTCAAGGGCAGGGAACAGAATGCCCACCAGGAGCAGAGACAAGAAGGACATCATGTTGGCTTCCCCCAAGAATCTGAAGTGGGCGCACCACTCATTCTTCACCTCCTTTTATTTGCGGAGAAAGCCTCATGAGCCCTGGCACCAAGCCCTACTTCTAGGAAAAGGATGAAGAAAAATGAGTTGTGCCACACAGAAACACTGAGCCTGCCAACTTCCTTCCGTAATTTCACCCACTTTTCCTTCCCCTTCCCTAATCTCTAATCCATACCAGGTATTGCTTTTTCTCTGTGCAGAGATAGTTCCAAGCATGATCCTGTTCCGCAGTTGGCTTTATTTATAATTTTTTTTCTTGTGAGGTTGGTTCTAGGAAGAAGGATGTCCCCAGCCAACCTCAAGAACAAAGGAGACCTCAGGGGTATTATGAGTGAGGCAATCAGAACATACAATAAACGTCCATGGCCAATGCCCCTCTCCCTCTACAAACATACAGATTATGTATAAGGATTATATGTCATTATATGCCATCATCCCAGGATTAGAACTAGCACTTGTCCAGTCAACCCAGGCATAGCACAAAGCTGAGGAAGAGTCCCTTGATATAGTGGTTCATGACTGAGGGCTCAGGAATGATTATAAAATATGGCAGCACAGACTTTCAGAATCAGATATAACTTGGATCTAGAGACTTACTACTTCAGGAAAACAGAGAACTTGAAAAGTGTGTGTGACAGTACATATTTATGTATCCTCTGCACTATTATCAGGCTCCCACCCCCAACCCCCAAACCTGATTCCGCACTGGCATTAATTAAAACATTGTGTAAACCCACGACTAACAACTTGTAGCAGATTTGTTCATGGGTATAAAAACTTGCAGACACCCTCAGAGTTGGCCTCTGTAGATTAAAAATAGCCTGACCCAACCCAATAGAAAAACTGGACTTCAATCACTTTAAGATTAGGCCAGGATATACATGGATCCTATAAAACCAGATTCTAGGTCTGAGCTTTAAGATCAGTGCCCCTGAGCAAGTGGAGTTGAGGGTACTGAGTCTGAATAATTCCTTCAACTTGTTGACAACAAGCTTCATGTACCAAAGGCTGTTAGCCTCCTTCATGCCAAGGCTCATCCTCTAAACATACTTTCTTATATTGCAGAGAGGTATCCTTCCCAACTGAACTATTTAAGACTTCCAAACTTAGGCATTGCAAACTGTTATATCCTACAACTCTTCGGAATCAGGGAAAACTCCTCTCGGTTTTATCCCATTTCTGTACCATGGGTAACCAGTATATGAAGTAGCATGAGTGAACTGAGTGTGGAGATCTTGGAGTGCCGAGAGAGGAGGAGAAAGTCCTGATAGCAAAGAGATACATTTTCAGAAACAGAAAAAATGCTGTTACTGAATTTCTCCTCCACTCCACCCAAAGGTATTGGGAGAGGTACATGAAGGACAGGAATAGGAATTCTTTACACTAAGCAAGTATGGCTGAGATTGTGACTGGGAATGAGAGGATGATCTTGAACCATGTGTGATATGGACACGTTTAAAAGCTAGTCCTGCCCAGCTGGTAAGGCTCAGGTCATGGTTCGATTCCCAGACAGGGCACATGCCTGGGTTGCAGGCTCGATCCCCATTGTGGCGTGTGTAGGGGCAGCAGATCAATGATTCTCTCTCATCATTGATTTTTCTATCCCTCTCCCTCTCCCTCTCTGAAATCAATAAAAAATAAAAATATAAAAATTTTAAAAAGCTAGTTCTAAGGACTAGTCTTTCTAATAATGGAGTCTAGTGTAAAATGCTTTCTGTCCTGGGCTGTGAACTAAGTACCTATGATAGAATAAACTAGTGGGCCAGGAATCACAGGCACTTTCTACACTTCCAGTCAAGTCAAGACTTATGGCATAGCCTGCTTGCCTATAATTTGACTAGAGGCCCGGTGCACGAAATTCATGCACAGGTGCAGTCCCTACGCCTGGCCGGCAATCGAAGCATGAGCATCTGGCGTGGAAGGGCAGGTCCCAGCTGACCTCTGGGCCCTGGGCAGCACCTGGGCCCCCAGGCCCCTGTGAGCCCCCCTGCACCTGAGTCATGGTGCCCAAGTCCCCACATGGAGATGCGGTGAGCGCGACCAGACACCGCATGCCAGGGTGCAGCATGGGCCTCTGGGCCACCCAGCGGTGCCACACAGAAGCCAGGCAGGCAGTGCGCTCTCTCCCAGCCAGCCTCACAGACCAGCTCCTGCGTGAACCCAAGGGGAGCCTGACCGGCGCCTGCACTCCCGATGGCTGTGGGCCCGGCTCACCCAGAAGAGGCATGGATGCAGGGTGGGCTCCTCGCGGGTGCCTGGCACCTGAACGCGAGCCCTGGCATCCCAGGGGGAGGTAGCAGGGGGAGTGAGAGCGAGCTCTGTAGGCACCCCGCATTCTCACCACGCCTCTGTCCCCGTCACCCCCACCCCCAGGTAACCAGAAAGAGTTTGCAGTGTGTCACTGACACCCAACATGTTCCGCGCTGCCTCTAATGGTCAGCGCACGTCATAGCGAGTGGTCGAACTCCCGGTCAAACGACTGCCCGAGGGGACAATTTGCATATTAGGCTTTTATTATATAGGATTACCTCTATCCTTCTCTATAAGCAATAAAAAGCAGTATTCAGATCAGCAATCGCAGCCAAGTGCAGAAAAGAAAATAAATATGCCTCAGATAAGAGGAACCATTACTTTCCTAGAAATGTTTGTAAAATAGTGTTTCTTGAGGTCATCGGAAAAAGAAGATAGATATCTAATGGGAACAGTTGCATTCAGAGAAAGATGCAGATTCTTGGAAATAGTCCAAAGAAGAACAGCAAACAATGATCACAGCACTGGAAGAGAGTGTGTGGCAAGGTGTGCACAGGTCCTGGAGAAAAGCTCCTACTAAAGTCTCCCTCTCCAGAGAGGCCTAGTTAGCTGGTCTGCGTGCAGGCTGAGATCTGAACCAAGGCAGTGAAGAGGCATTTACAACACACCAGATTTTTCAGAAACATACTAGGAAGCTATGTTCATTCTCTCAGGTGCTACGGTAAAAACCGGGGTTTCTCAAACTGTCCTTTGTGGAGGACGTCTAGAGATTAAGGAATCAGAAGCATCTGTTTCAAAGCACATTCGGCAGTCGCCATCCGAAACCGGGGTTTGTAGGTGAGCAGACAGAGCCCACAACAACCATTTGGAAGGACACCCTAAGGGCCACAATGATATTGAACATTATACTTCTTCTGGTTAATATCCTCACCTTGGTCTACTTCCTCCCATAATTCAAGTAAATTATTACTAGATGAATAAAGCTAGATCTTGAATTTAAAACCCAAATGTTGGACAAATTCTTAAATTAGAGAGTTATTTAAATTAAAGAGTTATTTAAAGCAAATAAAATTTGGAGAGGGGTTGCTCTCTATTGGCACTTTCTGATTTGGTTGCTTATACAAATGTCCTTGCAAAGTCACTTAACACTATTGATTCGCATTCTATATCCACACCAAAGGTCTGCTCTCAATTTACATAGAATTATTTTAAATTGTTGTACTGCATTACTACATCTATACCTGCTTTTTTGTTTACATGAACCATTAATTAATTTATTTTTTATTAGTGTGTGTGTGTGTGTTTTAATCCTCACCTGCGAATATTTTTCCATTGATTTTTAGGGAGAGTGGAAGAGAGAGGGAAAGACCAAGAGAAACATGGATGTGAGAGAAACACATCAACTGGTTGTCTCCTGCACAAGCCCCAACCAGGACCCGGATCGGGGAAGAGCCTGCAACCAAAGTACGTGCCCTTGACGGGAATTGAACCTGGAACCCTTTGGTCTGCAGGCTGATGCTCTATCCACTGAGTCTCCACAGGGGGAGAGCCACTCAGCCAGAAGCAGGGCTCACAGCTGGTGAGCGCAGTGGCGGTGGCAGGAGCCTCTTCTGCCTCCACAGCAGCGCTAAGGATGTCCAACTGCTGGCTTAGGCCCACTTCCCACAGGGAGCAGGCCTAAGCCATCAGTCGGACATCCCCTGAGGGCTCCTGGACTGTGAGAGGGCGCGGACCAGGCTGAGGGACCCCCTCCTGAGTGCATGAATTTTGTGTACCAGGCCTCTAGTATTATAATAAATTCATATATTCACCCACTGTCAACAATTTGCCACATTCATATTCTTTTTTCCCAACTTTATTGAGTTATAATTGACATATAACATTGTATATGTTTAAGTTACACAACATGATGATTTGATACACATACATATTGTAGAATGATTACCACAAGAAGGTTAGTTAACACCTCTATCCCCTCACATAATTACCATTTGCATGTGTGTATATGTGTGATGAGAACATTTAAGATCTATTCTCATAGCAGAATATAATACAGTATTGTTCATTACAGTCATATTGCTGAACATTAGATTCTGAGAACTTATTTATCTTATAACTGGAAGTCTGTACCCTTGACCAACATCTCTTCATTTTCCCCTCCCCTTGCCCCTGGCAACCAGCATTCTATTCTTTGTTTCCATGAGTTGGATGTTTTCAATTTCACATGAGCGAGATCATACAGTAATTGTCCTTGTCTGACTTATTTTACTTAGCAAAATGACCTCAAGGTCCATCCATGTTATTGTAAATGGCAGGGTTTCCTTCTTTTAAATAGATAGATATAGATATAGATGATATAGATATAGATATAGATATAGATGATATAGATATAGATATAGATATAGATATAGATATAGATATAGATATAGATATAGATATCACATTTTCTTTATCCATTCATCCATTGATGGATACATGTTATTTCCATATCTTGGCTATTATGAATAATGCTGCAATGAACATGGAGACTCAGATTTTTCTTCAAGATTATGATTTCATTTCCTTATACTACATACCCAGCAGTTGGATTACTGGATCATATAGTATTTTTATTTTTAATTTTTTGAGGAATCTCCATACTGTTTTCCATAATGGCTGTACCAATTTACATTCTACTAATAGTGCTCAAGGGTTTCCTTTTCTCTACCTCCTCACCAACACTTGTTATCTCGTGAGTTTTTTTTATAACAGCCGTTCTAACAGATGTGTGTGATGTCGGATTGTGGTCTTAATTTGCATCTCCCTGATGATTAGTGATGTTGAGCACCTTTCGTGCACCTGTTCATTATCGACAGTATGCCTTTGGGAACATGCCTCTTCAGGTCCTCTGTCCATTTTTTAATCAGGTTATTTGATTGAGTTTGCTCTTTGGAGGGATTTTGCTTTCTTTTGTTATGAGTTGTGATGAGTTCCTTTTATACCGATGAGTTCCTTATCAGTATACAACTTGCAAATATTTTCCTTCATTTTATATGTTGCCTTTCCACGTTGTTGATTGTTCCTTTTGCTGTACAGAAACTTTTTAGTTTGATATAAATCCACTTGTTTATTTTTGCCTTTGTTATTGTTTCCAAAGTGGCCCTAATCCAGCTGAAGGGTACCTGCTACAGGGACTCCTGACCATTTTGTTCTGCCCTGTTTTCAACTGTCTGAATTCTAATGTCATTACTTGCTGTTCATCCCTAATTCTCTTTTGGGTTTTGATCTCCCACTTCTACCCATATATTTCTCACCGACTTGTGAGCCTTGGTACTGACTTCCT
The DNA here is from genome assembly GCF_000147115.1 of Myotis lucifugus. Classification (NCBI taxonomy): domain Eukaryota; kingdom Metazoa; phylum Chordata; class Mammalia; order Chiroptera; family Vespertilionidae; genus Myotis; species Myotis lucifugus. Next base: position 2,537,121 of record NW_005871139.1, read on the forward strand.
GATGCTTGCCACATATCCCGTGATTGAAATTGGTTGCTCTGGTTTTCAGACAGTTTGCTTCTTTGTAATATAAGCATTCACTTCGTGCCCCCATCCACCTTCACGGGTCAGTTTCTTCTTCAGCACAGTTGGAAGGGTGGACTTTTATCTTACATTCCTCTACAGCTGTGTTTTCGGAAGTTATTGCTCAGTTCCAGGTGCTGTTCTCTACCGTTTCCATGTCTATAGTTTCTTATTTACTTCTCTGATTACCACAGCCTGAAACTTCCAGGCTACTTCTCTCATTTGAACTCCTCCCCCTTTCCATGGGCATCAGAGTAAAGGTAGACATGGATGAGGACTTTACCTAATAGTGCTTGTTTTTTATTCTTCACAACACTGCCATGTAAGACTGAATAGGTATTTCCAATATCCTTTTAAAGGGTTAATGTAATCAAAGGAAGGTAGAAACTTAAATTACTGATTTAAATGCTGATAATGTAAGCATTTAATGCCATACATTTTCTTCTAAGTGCTGCTTTAGCTGCATCCCCAAATTTTTAATGTTATATATTTATTTAGTTCAAAATATTTCTTAATTTTCCTTAAGATATCCTCTTTGATCAGTTGGTTATTTAAAAGTATGCTCTCTAATTTCAGAATATTGGGGGGGATTTTTCATACATCTTTCTATTTTTTAAGTTTGATTCTATTATGATATTTTAGTTCTATCTCTTGCTTACATGTAATTTTATTATTCTATTTTGTTTCTGTTGAAATTTATAGAATATATTTTTATTAGTCAAACTGAAAATGTTACTAATACATTTTAAATAAAGTTAATTAATATCTTAACCATTCTCCTGTAGAACGCTAGGCCGTGGAAATTTATACTCTAAATATTGCCTAGCTTACATGTTCTTATTTCCAATAATTTTAGTTTTGAATAACTAACCCCACAAACTAGATATTGTTATTATTATTTTTTGTTACAGGTCAGATTCCCTAGGAAACAGCGTCTGAAATGGAGATTTATACACAGGAAGTTTATTGGAGAGTGCTTTTGTGTGTGTATATGTTGGGGTGGGACGAGATGGGAAGCTGTACGAAGATTGGTCAGAGGGACAAGCTGAACTGTGGTGCAGTCACAACGAAGTGGTCAGCCAAATTCATAGGAAGTTGGAGCTGAAATGGCCCTGGGTTCCTATTCTTAGAAGTGATAAGAGCTTCTTTAAGAATTGCCAGGCTGGTGTGGGTCAGTGGTTGAGCGTGGACCCATATACCAAGAGGTCACCTCTGAGAACAGCACCCTAGTAAGAGATTAGTTGCAATAGTGCCCTCTTGTGGACAGTCTAAGAACAGCACCCTAGTAAGATGAATTCTAGGAGTCTGAAAACCCAATTGACAGTCCTAGAGGCCTGTGGCCCTTCCAGGCAGGTGTTGCAATAGCGCCCTCTGGTGGGTATTCTAAGAACAGCAACCTAGTTAGGGATTAGTTGCAATAGTGCCCTCTTGCGGACATTCTCAGAATAGCACCCTAGGGGTTCAATTCCCAGTGAGGGCACATGTCCAGGTTTTGGGTCCTATCTCCAGCAGAGGGAGTACTGGAGGCAGCCAATCTATGTTGATGTCTCTCCCTCTCCCTTCTTCTCTCTAAAATCAATAACAACATATTTTTTTAAAAGAATAAATAACAGTGAGAGCTCTGACAGGTCAACCTTTCCTCTACCCAGGATGACCCTACCATACATTGGCAAATACTTTTGTTGAGGGAAAATTTACATACAATTAAGTCACCTATTTTAAGTGTACAGTTTGACAAGTTTTAATAAATATATACTACACCCATGTAACACCACAATCAAAACACAAAATATTTTTCTCACTCCAAAATTCTCTCATATCCCTTAGCAGTCAGTGCCTCCTCTCCAGCACCAGGTAAACTTTGATATTATTTCTATAACTATTAGTGGACTTGCCTATTCTAGAAATTCACATAAATGGAATCATACAATATTATATTTGGTGCATAGATTTCTTTGCTCAGTATATGTTTTATGCTCATCAATGTTGCTGTCTGTAACTATAGTTCATCCCTTTTTATTACTGAGTAGTTTTCCATTTTATGAACATGCACAAATACTTATTATTCACTTGATGGTGGACATGTGAGTTATTTCCATCATAGGGCTACTATAAACAAGCTGGTATGTACATTCGAGTGCAAGTCCCATTGTGAACATATGCTTTCATTTCTCTTGGATCAATACCTAGGAATGAAGTTGATGTGACATTTGAAAGTGTATGATTAATTTATTTTTAAATGTCAGACATTTTGATCCAAAATGCTGAATCATTTTTGCATCCCATCAACAATGTATGAGAGTTGCCATTGTGCCACATGCTCAGCAACACTTGGTATTACCAGTCTCTAATTTTGGCTGCTCTAGTAGGTATATAATGGTATCTCACTACTCATGAATATCTCTATATGTAACAACTGACCGATCCTAAATCATCTTTTGTAAAGTTCCTGTTCAAATCTTTTGTCTATTTTTCATTATTTTGTCTATTTTTCTTCTTCTTTTTTTTAATCCTCACCCAAGGCGTGAGAATATATTTTCCATAGATTTTTTTTTTTAGAGAGTGGAGGAAGAGGGGAGAGGGAGTAAGAGGAGAGAAACATTGATGTCAGAGAGACACATTGATTAGTTGCCTCACACATATACCCCAACCGGGGCCATGAATCGAACCCGCAACCTTCTGGTGCACAGGCCGGTGCTCTAACCAATGAGCAACACCCAGCCAGGTCTGTCTATTTGTCATTATGTTGTCAACTCTTTCAAAGTTAGAAGAGTTTTTTGTATATACTAGATACAAGTTATTTTTCAGATATATTTATTGTAAATATTTTCTCTCAATCTATGGCTTGCCTTTTTTATTTTTAGTAGCTTATGAATAGCTTTATTTGTTCTTACATAGTCAGAAATCTAGAATCAAAGAGTGCAGATTTGGTGCTTTGAATAATAATCAAAGGCAAAATTGTGTGGAATGTCAGATTTGAATTCTGGCTCCACAAGTTAATAACTGTATGGCCCTGGACAATGTGTTTGCCCTCTCTGTGCTGTAGTTGCCTGATACATATAGAAATTGTAGATCATGATAATAACTACCTCCTAGGATTCTTGTGAGGCTTCAGTGAGATAATTTTATAAAACTCTTATCAGAGTGCCTAGCAGAGTGCATATTCAGCAAATGGTCTCTTTTGTATTGTAATTTTACTACATCCTCTTCTTTATATCCTCTCCATTCATTCTTGATGCTTATATCAGTGAGTTGGAGATGAGAATAAAAGAAGCTAGTTCTATGAAGGTGAATTTTTCCCCAGGCAAGATTTTTGCATTCAGAAAAGCCAGCTCTGAATGAAGGGGATATCTGATCATGGTAATATGGACCCTTCATTAAGATGTGGATAACTGAAAGTAGTAGATAACTCTACTAGCCAAACCAGTGTCTGACAGGTTATAAATCTTGATAAATATTTCTTTCTTTTTTTTAATCCTCACCTGAGGATATGTTTATTGATATTTTAGAGAAAGAGGAAGGGAGAGAAACATTGATCAGTTGCCTCCTGTACATGCCCCAACTGGGAATCAAACCCACAACCTAGGTATATGCCCTGACTTGGAATCGAACCTATAACCTTTTTGGTGTACAGGATAATGCTCCAACCAACTGAGCCACCCAGCCAGGGCGATAAATGTTTCCTAAATTAAGGTCATGACACATTTTTATACAAAAACTAGAGGCCCAGTGCATGAATTCGTGCATGGGTGGGGTCTGGCTGGCCCGCCCTAATGGAGGCCATCGGGGCCAGGCTGGCCAGGGGGAGGAGCCACAGACGGTTGGGAGGGCCGATCAGGGCCCTGATCGGGCCGGTTGGCCGTCACAGTGTGTGTCATTGTGACCGGTCATTCTGGTCATTCCAGTCATTCCGGCGTTCTGGTCGCTTGGCTTTTATATATATAGATATAACTTAATACCTAAAAAAAACTATATATATATATATATATATATATCTTTCATTTCCACTAAACTCACAGATAATACCTCAGGAAAAAAAGCTAAAATTTAAACAAACTTTTAAGCACAAGTTGGATATTTTTATTACTATTATCATAAACGCTAAGTCAATAAACACTAACTTTCCTTTCTACCTAGAAAAAACTCTTATTCTTCCCTTTCTCCCCTGGTATCTCCCTCAGGCTCTTTACACAACCCAAGACCTAGGCAGCCATATTTTATTCTCAGCTACTCCCTCAAAGAACATACACTAATTACTTCCTCGAAATTCCTCATGCAAGTCCTTCCACTCGCTCTTTCACCTAAGAGGTAGAACACTTGTCAGTTTCTTCCCACAAGACGTCCGAATCTGTCCTCAGGAAACAAACCCCTGCCACGAGCCTATGCTCTATTCAATCTGAAAGAGAGTGTACAAAAAATTCAAAAAAAAAGACCCCGACCCCTAAGC
>NW_005871139.1:2546398-2548305 GCF_000147115.1 Myotis lucifugus
TGCTTTTGTGTGTGTATATGTTGGGGTGGGGCGAGATGGGAAACTGTACGAAGGAAGATTGGTCAGAGGGACAAGTTGAACTGTGGTGCAATCACAACGAAGTGCTCAGCCAAACTCATAGGAAGTTGGAGCTGAAATGGCCCTGGGTTCCTATTCTTAGAAGTGATAAGAGCTTCTTTAAGAATTGCCAGGCTGGTGTGGGTCAGTGGTTGAGCGTGGACCCATATACCAAGAGGTCACCTCTGAGAACAGCACCCTAGTAAGAGATTAGTTGCAATAGTGCCCTCTTGTGGACAGTCTAAGAACAGCACCCTAGTAAGATGAATTCTAGGAGTCTGAAAACCCAATTGACAGTCCTAGAGGCCTGTGGCCCTTCCAGGCAGGTGTTGCAATAGCGCCCTCTGGTGGGTATTCTAAGAACAGCAACCTAGTTAGGGATTAGTTGCAATAGTGCCCTCTTGCGGACATTCTCAGAATAGCACCCTAGGGGTTCAATTCCCAGTGAGGGCACATGTCCAGGTTTTGGGTCCTATCTCCAGCAGAGGGAGTACTGGAGGCAGCCAATCTATGTTGATGTCTCTCCCTCTCCCTTCTTCTCTCTAAAATCAATAACAACATATTTTTTTAAAAGAATAAATAACAGTGAGAGCTCTGACAGGTCAACCTTTCCTCTACCCAGGATGACCCTACCATACATTGGCAAATACTTTTGTTGAGGGAAAATTTACATACAATTAAGTCACCTATTTTAAGTGTACAGTTTGACAAGTTTTAATAAATATATACTACACCCATGTAACACCACAATCAAAACACAAAATATTTTTCTCACTCCAAAATTCTCTCATATCCCTTAGCAGTCAGTGCCTCCTCTCCAGCACCAGGTAAACTTTGATATTATTTCTATAACTATTAGTGGACTTGCCTATTCTAGAAATTCACATAAATGGAATCATACAATATTATATTTGGTGCCTAGCTTTCTTTACTCAGTATATGTTTTATGCTCATCAATGTTGCTGTCTGTAACTATAGTTCATCCCTTTTTATTACTGAGTAGTTTTCCATTTTATGAACATGCACAAATACTTATTATTCACTTGATGGTGGACATGTGAGTTATTTCCATCATAGGGCTACTATAAACAAGCTGGTATGTACATTCGAGTGCAAGTCCCATTGTGAACATATGCTTTCATTTCTCTTGGATCAATACCTAGGAATGAAGTTGATGTGACATTTGAAAGTGTATGATTAATTTATTTTTAAATGTCAGACATTTTGATCCAAAATGCTGAATCATTTTTGCATCCCATCAACAATGTATGAGAGTTGCCATTGTGCCACATGCTCAGCAACACTTGGTATTACCAGTCTCTAATTTTGGCTGCTCTAGTAGGTATATAATGGTATCTCACTACTCATGAATATCTCTATATGTAACAACTGACCGATCCTAAATCATCTTTTGTAAAGTTCCTGTTCAAATCTTTTGTCTATTTTTCATTATTTTGTCTATTTTTCTTCTTCTTTTTTTTAATCCTCACCCAAGGCGTGAGAATATATTTTCCATTGATTTTTTTTTTTTTAGAGAGTGGAAGGAAGAGGGGAGGGGGAATAAGAGGAGAGAAACATTGATGTCAGAGAGACACATTGATTAGTTGCCTCACACATATACCCCAACTGGGGCCATGAATCGAACCCGCAACCTTCTGGTGCACAGGCCGGTGCTCTAACCAATGAGCAACACCCAGCCAGGGCTGTCTATTTGTCATTATGTTGTCAACTCTTTCAAAGTTAGAAGAGTTTTTTGTATATACTAGATACAAGTTATTTTTAAGATATATTTATTGTAAATATTTTCTCTAATCTATGGCTTGCCTTTTTTATTTTTTAGTAGCTTATGA
>NW_005871139.1:2549854-2558328 GCF_000147115.1 Myotis lucifugus
ACTGTCTGCCTCCATTATCTTGAAGGGGCCTGACCTGGTTTTATGTTAATATGTGATGTTAAACTATTAAGTAACAGAACAAATTATCTATAGAATTATACTGTAGCCGAAACTGGTTTGGCTCAGTGGATAGAGCGTCGGCCTGCGGACTGAAAGGTCCCAGGTTCGATTCCGGTCAAGGGCATGTACCTGGGTTGCGGGCACATCTCCAGTAGGAGATGTGAGGGAGGAGCTGGTCGATGTTTCTCTCTCATCGATGTTTCTAACTCTCTATCTCTCTTCCTTCCTCTCTGTAAAAAATCAATAAAATATATTTTTTTTTAAAAAGAGAGAGGAAAAAAAAAAGAATTATACTGTAGTTTCCTCCTGCTTCCAAGAGATTAAAGCAGGTCTTAACCCATGCCAGAGTAGAAAGACTGCTAACCTAGTCCTTAGAGGTCATACTCTAGATAACCCATTCCAGTGCTGCAAGGACAGATCATAGCACACTCACATTCACCTTTGGGTTCATTGTGACAATCAGCTACATATTAAATAAGCTCATGTTTGCTTATTCAAAGTATTAGATAAAGATTGGTTTTAATTGTAGCATTCTTATGTCTTCCCAGTCTTCCCCAACTCCAAAAGAAGAAGGCCATTAAATTTGAGTGGAACACCTGAGTGTGGTCCCTGGTGGACCAGTACATCTGACTGGAGCAACTGCAGCTGCTCCATTTGGCTGCAAACTGCACCTCGTCCCCAGTGAGGCTCTTCTTCAAGCCCCACAAGGGAAGGGAGGTAGGAAAAGCAGTAGTGTCCATAGCAGCACATATAGAATAGGGATGACAGACTTCGGTGAGCACCCTGGGGTGGGGAGAAGCCAGTACCATGGAGCCTCCACAGGAGAGAAGCAGAAAGTGCGGAGCTGGCAGCTGGCAGAAGAAACTAGTCCAGGGGTGAGACAACCAGGACAGAAGGAGTTGACTCCGAGCCCAAAGCAGGTCAGGCCTCCTCTCCACTGAATCTGAGTATCTCGCGTTTTTCTGGGCTGACACTATTCTCTGCCTACAAAGGGGGCGACCCCTGATCCAACCTAAACAAATTCAGAAAAGAGTTTGCCATATTTTTTATTTTTTATTTTTTTTAATATATTTTATTGATTTTTTACAGAGAGGAAGGGAGAGGGATAGAGAGTTAGAAACATCGATGAGAGAGAAACATCGATCAGCTGCCTCCTGCACATCTCCCACTGGGGATGTGTCCGCAACCCAGGTACATGCCCTTGACCGGAATCGAACCCGGGACCCTCCAGTCCGCAGGCTGACGCTCTATCCACTGAGCCAAACCGGTTTCGGCTGCCATATTTTTTAAATGTTTTGTTTGTTCCAGGAGGTTCCAATGAACGGGGCCCATATTTGCCAGCAAACTTCCGGAGGCTCTACAAGAAGAAACTTCATTTCCCCAACTCTGATCCTGTCAAGTGAGCCTCATCTTATTTTCATACCCAAACTCCTGCTGTAAATAATAGTTCGCCCCATAAGAATCACCTCTATGAAATCAGCAGCGGTAGGTGGGTATGTATGGGTTTTCCACCATCACCACCCCCTTAGTCCTTGTTCTGCCTCTAAGCCTCTAAGCCTCTATGGGCTAACCATATCCCCTCTTCTTATTTTTTAAAATATATTTTTATTGATTTCAGAGAGGAAGGGAGAGGGAGAGAGAGATGGAAATGATAAGAGAATCACTGATTGGCTGCCTCCTGCACACCCCACACTGCATAACCCCTCTTCTTCGTAAGGATCCCTCCAATATTTGAAAACAGCTAGCATATTCTTCCGGTAATTTGTCTTTTCCAGATTGAACATTTCCACATTCTTCATATGTTCCTAATACATCACAGTTCCCAATGCCTAATTCATGATAATCAACAAAATCTCAAATCATTTTTACATAAATAACTACCAAGTCATCTTAACCTTCCTGTGTTTTTTCTACTGATTGTTAAAGCCTACATTCAGATTTTATATGTGCCCTGTTAAATTCCATCTTGTGTTTAGTCTAGCATTCCAAAAGACAAGATTACTTCGAATTGTAATCTATCAACTGTAATATTGGTTTCCCCTCTTTATTTCACATCATCTGAAATTTGATGAGCCATGCATATTTATATGTCTACTAAAGTCACTGCTAAAATAGGTAAAGAAGACAAGCTCTATAAAACCTTCTCCTTAGAAAAATAATAAAATAAAACCTCCTCCTTCACATAGATATCTTTCTCTGATTTTTAGAGTGTCATTAATGAATAATTTTGGTGGACAGTAGCCAAGCTAAGGGTGTTAACTTTAAGCTCACAGCCATTATCTTTTCTACGAAGCTTTACTGAAATTAGTATGTTCTTTTTCTCTGTTTCTCCTAATCTACTAAATTATTAATACTATAAATAGAGGACATTACTGAGGTTTTACATTATAATTAACATCACATAGCTCCTGGTGATGCCTCCAAGTGTTCTACAAAACATCTACTTAAACATTTTACTAGGGACCAAGGTCAAATTCACTGGTTAGCAAGAGCAACGGTAACTTTTTGATCATAAGCACGGATTCAGAGTCCAGACCTGAAAAGTTTTGGGTCATTGACTGATTAGTTGGTTTGGTTAGTTTTATCTAGTTTCTTCCCTTGCTCCATCTCTCTGCTAAACCCAGGGTCCTATTCCATTCTCAATTCAAGTCTCTTTTCTGGCTCTTTAAGAAGTCACTAGTGTAGAGAAGATAAAATATGTTAGATTACATCCGAAAGTATTCTATTCACTCTATGTCTGTACCTCTCATGTGACCAAATGTGTTTCTGCATAACAGCCCAAAAACAGAGGGGAAAGATAGGACCAGGAAGGAACACAAAAACCCTGTGTTCTCACTGCCATCTGCGAATGTGAATGTCATCTTTCTTAACTGAAAAAAAATGAGAAAACTCTATATCCTGTTGGGCTTTCTGGTTTCTTCCAAGTGGCAATATTCTTGTATTCCCTCAGTTAGGGGGGAACCCAGAGATTCCTTCTCTCTTTTAGTAATCTTTGAAATGCTTTTTTCTCTACCCAAGCAATAATTGTCAGATGCTGGGATTTTTCTGTGGCAATTTACTATTGGAAAATTATTGTAACTAACTCATTCATTTATTCATTAATTCATTCATTCCACAAGTACTTATCAAGGCCTTCCTGTGTGTTTGATGTTAGGGTAATACTGTAAAAACTGAAAGAAGGAATCCTGTACCAGGATAGAAATTCCTAAAGAATCCGCAGTTAGGTAAGAAAAATGGAGCATTCCACCTGTATGGGGAATACAGAGTAGGAGAACCAAGAAAAAGGAAGTATCCCCTGCTTCCGACAAACTGGTGAGAGATTAGGCAAAGTCTGAAAATGGTTTTACCAACAGTCAGCAGGAGGAAAAGAATGGTTTCCTGAGGGAGTGGGATCTGAGTTCATGCAGATCTTTCTCTATGGCGTCTCTCCGAGAGTAAATGGCATATTGTACTTACTGGGATTTCCAAGTCTCACGTACTTAGAAGGGAAAATAGCCTGAGATGAGCAGCTGCTTCAGGAATGTGCACGGCCACAGAGGAGGACCATCCCCCCGGAGTCACGGCCACTCCTCCCACCCTTCCAGAAGGCCCACCAGGTATGTTCTCCTGTTGATGCTCAGCCAGGGTCAACAGGTAAATAGCTCCCTGATGACTGGAAGCGCCCTATGCTGCTGCCTGATGCTAACACGTCTATCACTCAGAAAGGATTTGGGAAAGCAGGACGATAGATCATGCAGGAGCTTTGGAGTCAAGCAGACCTGGGTCCAAAACAAAACTCCAGGGACCTTGAATGATTGGCTTACACTCACTGGGTCTCCATTTCTCTTCCAGAAACAAGAGACAGCATGGCCTGTCTCCAGTGCTTGCTGTGGTGAAGAAACGACTAAGCCAAGCATAGTGTGTGGTTGTAACGGGATCTGGGTTAATGTTACTTTCCTGTCTCCTCTTGGGCACAGATCTAGATGAGGAAGCAACCCAGTGGTGCCAGCGAGAACCAGACCACCTGGCTGATCCTCGTGGGCTTCGGGGAGCTGCAACGCCTGCGCTTCCTCCCTTTCACCCTCTTTTTAGCTGTTTACGTGATGACCGTGGGGGGCAACGCCCTGATCCTGCTGGCTGTGGCCTCCAGTCGGACTCTCCACACACCCATGTACTTCCTCCTCTGCCACTTCTCCCTGCTGGAGATCGGCTACACCTCCAACATCGTGCCTCAGCTGCTGCGGAGCTTCCTGAAAGGGAGGGAAGCCATCTCGCTGGCCTGCTGTCTGCTTCAGTTCTACATGTTCGCCTCACTGGCCGCAGCTGAGTGCCTCCTGCTCTCGGCCATGTCCTACGACCGTTACTTGGCCATCTGCCGCCCACTGCACTACCCGGCCCTGATGAGCACCTGGTGGTGTGGCTGCCTGGCTGCTGGAGCCTGGTTCAGCGGCTTCTCCTTTTCCGCCCTCACTCTGGCCCTGGCGGCCCCTCTGCCCCTCTGCCCTGGCCGCAGGGAGATCGACCACTACTTCTGTGACTTTGCTCCTGTTGTAGGGCTGTTCTGTGGTGATAGAGGGGTCCTGTGGGGAGCTGGAGTGAGCATTTCAGGCTTCCTGACACTGGCCCCTTTCCTGTTGATTGTGACCTCCTACGCCTTCATCCTGAGGACTGTGCTGCGAATACCGTCAGGCCGTGGGAGGCACAAAGCCTTCTCCACCTGTTCCTCCCACCTCAGCGTGGTTGGGGTGTTTTATGGCACCCTCATCGTGGTCTATGTAGCACCCACAGACCACATGGCCCCCTTACTTCGAAAGGCTTTCTCTGTCCTCTACACTGTGTTCACCCCTATGGCCAACCCCATTATCTACAGCCTCAAGAACCAAGAGGTCAAGGGGGCCCTTCATAGGCTCTGGGGACAGCTCACCCGAGGACAGCTATCGACTTCTTCCTGGATTCTAGCTTAGCCGCAGCCTCAAAGTCTACAGGACTAAAGATCACTGTGATGAAAATATGGAGACTTGAGATTGAAAATCGTTGTCTAACAAAATGAGGTAACTTCATTTTTTCCAGTTGGGATGGAGTAAGGATCAAAAATTGTATGCCTGGTATAGGGCTTAAATACTATAGACACTCCATAAATATTAGTTGAAAAAATGAATTAAGTAAATAATACTGAAAAGAATGCAAGAGGGAGCAGAGCATAACACCAAGTGGGGAACATTTGCAGACCATTCATCTAAGGTGGCAAGGACTGAGGTTGGCAGGTTGAGAAAGGAGGGCTAAAGAGATAGTAATAAGAAGCATTAAGAATTAAGGTATCTCAAGAAACCATCAACAAAACAACAAGAAAGCTCGCTGCATGGGAGAACATATTTGCTGATGTTATCTCTGATAAGGGTTTAATCTCCAACATTTATAGGGAACTCATACAACTTAACAAAAGGAAGATAAACAATCCAATCAAAAAATGGGCAAAGGACCTAAGTAGACACTTTTTGAAAGAGGACATACAGAAGGCCAAGAGACATATGAAAACATGCTCAAAGGCACTAATCATCCGAGAGATGCAAATCAAAATGACAATGAGGTACCATCTCACATCTGTCAGAATGGCCATCATCAACAAATCAACAAACGACAAGTGCTGACGAGGATGTGGAGAAAAAGGAACCCTCATGCACTGCTGGTGGGAATGCAGACTGGTGCAGCCACTGTGGAGAACAATATGGAGTTTCCTCAAAAAACTAAAAATTTGATCCAGTGATCCCACTTCTAGGAATATATCCCAAGAAACTAGAAACACCAATCAGAAAGGACATATGCACCCCCATGTTCATAGCAGCACAATTCATCATAGCTAAGATTTGGAAACATCCTAAGTGCCCATCAGCAGATGAGTGAATTAAAAAACTGTGGTACATCTACACAATGGAATACTATGCTGCTATAAAAAAGAAGAAACTTTTACCATTTGCAACAGCATGGATGGACCTGGAGAGCATTATGCTAAGTGAAATAAGACAGTGGGAGAAAGATAAATATCACATGATCTCACTCATTTATGGAATATAATAAATAACATAAACTGATGAACAAAAATAGATCCAGAGACAGAGAAACACCGAACAGACCAGTCAAACCTCAGAGGGAAGGCAGGGGGTGGTGGTAAGAGATCAACCAAAGGACTTGTATGCATGCATATCAGCGTAACCAACGGACACGGACACTGGGGCTGTGGGGGCTTGTCCTGGGGGGTGGGAGTGGCTGGGGAGAGGTCGCTGGGGGGAAAGGGAGACATATGTAATACTTTAAACAAAAAACTAATTAATTAATTATTTTTAAAAAAGAATTAAGGTATCTCATGACATGCTTCAAATAGAGAAACCAAGCTCTGGGGGTGAAAGTCAGTAGAGTAGTGATGTAGGTAGTGATGGGATGAGAGCTACTCCCACTGCAGAGACAGCTCCTCCTTGGGAGGGAAGGGTCATTAGAGGCCCGGAAGGAGCTCCGTGCAGTCATGCCTGCAGCCCGGAGGCCAATCAGACCACTGCTCTGGGAGTTCCCATTAGTCCACTTGTCCTTGATGTTGTACCAATAGGTAATAGAGTAAAGGAAGGAAGCAATTAAATGAGGGAGAAAAAGAAAGGAAAGTAAACCCAATGTGAAGATTCTGAAATTCTGCCTCTAACAGGGAATGTTTGAAAGTTTTGAAAAAATGAGCCAAAAACATTTCTAATTTTAAATACATATTTTGGCATGGTTCTCAAGGTATGGTATGTAGGTCGCCTATATCCGAATGAGCTGGAGTAGTTATTTACAAATGCAGACTTCTCGGCTTCTCACCAGACCTACACAGTCAGCATCTCCAGGGTGGGGCCCAGGGCTCTGCATTAACAAATGCCCCAAGAGCCCTGGCAGGCTGGCTCATTGGTTGAAGCGCCATCTTGTTCACCAAAAGGGTGCAGATTCAATTCCCGGTCAGGTACATGCCTAGGTTGTGGGTTTGACTCCTTGTCAGGGCACATACTACAGTAGGCAACCGATCAATATTTCTCTCTCTCTCTCTCTCTCTCTGTCTATTTTATTCTCTCCCTTCCTCTCTTTCCAAAATCAAGGATTTTTTTAAATGCCACAACTGATTCTCAGTGTAGGGAGAGGGCATGGTTTCCAGGATGAAAGGGATGATAACAGGAAAACAGAGCAAGAAAAAAGAAAATATAGTTACTTGTGGATGTAAAGAGACATAACCCTCGCATAGTGGGAATAAGACAGTTGTACAAAAAAGGCCAGTGAGGATCTTCAGGAAGTAGAAAATCTGGAATAGACGATTGCCTCAACTGGGTTGAAAAAAAGAACAGTAAATGTCCCTGTCTGGAATGATGCTCGGGAAATGGTCAGGGTTTAGGCTCTATTTGAGTTTTTAAAGTTTCTCTATGTTTTTTCTTTTCACTAACGTCAAAAGTGAAACCCTGTGCTGTGTGTGCCAGTGTCTTGGAGAGAGGACCAGGATAGGGTGAATAGAGGGCACATCAGGTTCCCCGAACCAGAACCCAGCACCCTCCTCAGGATGCATGACTCACACTGCCCAGAGGCGTTTGGTCACTCTGTGTGATTGGCATTGAGCACACAGGCAAGAGATAGGTAGGGAATTGTCCAGGAGGCCCTGGAGGCCAAGCCCTGCACAAAGCATGGGATTGTCTTTGTGATATTTTCTCAAGAGTTTTGAGAAAGCCCCAAGCCCTTCCCTTCACCCCCACCACCACCTGATCCCCATACACTGTCCCCTGCCAACTCCTAAAGCCAGAAATTCTGATTCAGAGTGTCATCTTTTTAAATCATTGGTCAAAGGTACATGGAACTGCAGTATGAAGGAAAGAGCAGACCTATCCATGTTGTGATCCCAGTTCTGCCACATACTAGCTTAGGCAAATTACTTAACCTCTCTGAGTCTCAGATACCTCACCTGGAATGAAATAAATATAATAAAAGGAATAAAATAATAATAACAACAACAGAATTGTTATGAAAATTAAATGAAAGACATATAATAAATCCCTCTATCTGTGCACTTTGATTGGCCTATGACATACTTTGTTTTAATCAAATTTTATTGGGATGACATTAGTCATCATGGACATATAGGTTTCATGTGAGGATAGCTAATTTACAAAATCTGTTTCATCCTTTCTTAGGGCCGTGTGGTACTCCATTGTGTATATGTACCACATTTTCCTTATCTAGTCCTCTATCGCAGGGCACTTTGGCTGATCCAAGTCTTGGCCACCATGAATAATGCTACAATGAACATAGGAATGCATATATCTTTGCATATAAATGATTTCGAGTTTTTTGGGTATATACCCAGGAGTGGGTTGTTGGCCATATGGTAGCTTTATTTTTAATTTTTTGAGGAATCGCCAGACTGCTTTCCATAG